>NW_021940585.1:4895291-4938582 GCF_001715985.3 Manacus vitellinus
GTTTGGGGTTTTCTTCCTCCCCGCCAGAGCCTCAGACCCCCCCAAAAACTCTCAAAAAGGGTGCAGAGCCCTTCGCTGTGGGGTGGATTGGACTGTGGCCCCTTCCCCTCCCCGTGCCCATGGAATCTGAGGTTGGAAACCCCCTCCCAGATCGAGTCCAACCTGTGCCTGGTCCCCACCTTGTCCCCCAGCCCAGAGCACTGAGGGCCGCATCCAGTCCTTCCTTGGACACGTCCAGGGATGGGGACTCCAAACCTCCCTGGGCAGCCCCTTCCAGTGCCTGACCACCCTTTCCAGGAGGAAATTCCTCCTGGTACCTAAGAATGATGCTCATCCCCCATTCCAGAGCCCACCTGCCCAACCGCAGCCCCTGAGGTGCCGTCCCCTCCCTCACGCTGCATCAGGGACATCCCTTCCATACTGGAAGATATTTTGAGTTTTCAACCCGTTTTCCCAGCCTCGGGAGGATCTGTGCTCCAGGGAATAGGACAAAGAAGGATCTGTGTTCCAAGGGAATGGGACAAAGAGGGATCTGTGCTCCAGGGGAACAGGACAAGGGAGGTTCCGTGTTCCAGGGCAGCTCCACACAGCCCAGCAGCACCAATTTGGTGCTGTTTGACAGCAAATCCTGGACTTTGCCTGGAGGTGGGAGAAGCCACACCCGAGGCAGAGTCCTGGGTGTGACCAGCCAGCCCTGGACACTCAGCAGGGAGGTTTACACGGAGATAAACCCCAACCTGAGGGGAGCTCTGGTGGCAGCAGGGTCCGTTTTGACCCCCATCCCTCCTTCCTCCCCCAGGCCCCACTCCCACGCTCGGATGGGAAGCCCAGCCGGTCCTCCAGCGCTCGGAGAGGGCCTGGCATTGATTTCACAAGCTGCTGCACACACTGAGGAGGTCACAGTTACACGTGGGCACAGTTTATTCTCTGGATGCACTCGCGCATTGTTTCTGCTCAACAGCCAAAGCTTTATTGATTCCAAACCATCCTCCTTCTCCCCCAGCACGCCTGGTTTTGAACTATGTACCCCCTTTTCCCACCCCTCAACCACTCTTCTGCTTCCACTCGGAGTATTAGCTCTGCTTGGAGTCTGTTTGCTCAGAAGAAGCCAACTGACAATTCATTCAGATTCTTTTTTTTTTTTTTCTCCCAAGAACCATATAAATTACATGCAAAACATTGTACATAGAGATTAATATCAAAATGCAATACAGATCAGGTGCACTTTAAGCTGGACTGTAGGATATGGCAAACACACCAGGGTACATATTGCTTTGAAACCACCATTTTTTTGTTGTTGTTGTTGTTTAATGTCATGCATACCACATAATATTCAGTCTTTTGTTTTGTATTTTATTTTTTCTCCCGTTTTTATACAAAAATACCAGTGCTTATTATACTTAGTTACTGGAAAAGAAAAACTCGGCTCTGCGTGCCCTCTTCAAAGGAAAGTTTTGTTGTGAGAGCGCGGGATAAATATATATACACACACATAAATGTTGATTTCATACTGTATATATATATATTTATTGAAGGGGAGGAAATAAACTAAAGGCAGTTTTAGCCATGGGCTTTGCTGGATGAAAATTGGGGCCTTTGGTGAGTGGGAGGAGAGCAGAACTCAGCAGGGGGAGATGCTGGAGAGGAAGAACCAGGGGCCAAAACCCACCTGGTTGGGGTGGTTCTGTTTGGGGCAGGCCCAGGAGAGAGGTATCCCCACATTCCTGTGCTCCAAGGGGAGAGCTGGGAGTGCAGGGGGGGTGTTTTAGGGATCCACGTCCATGAACTCGTAAGAGTGGGACGGAGCAGGACACGATGCAGCCACAGGTGCCCTCCCACAAAAGCTTCCAGGGACTTTGGTGTGGTCCCTGCAGCCGTGGAGAGCAGCAGGACTCGGCCATGGCACCTTGGAGATGCCCTCCCTGGATTTGGGATGGGGTTTTTCCAGTCACCCCCATCGTGGCCCCCCCCAGGAGCTGGGGCTGAGCACTCCGGGCCATCGACTCCTCGCAGGGGGGGAAAAAAAGCCAAAGGCCGCCCATGCTAAAATTTGGTTTAGTTTTTTTCCTTCTTGAGATTGTTTCCGAAATTTCCCTCGAAGCTTATTGCACGAAACCTTTGAAAACGAAGTTAAAAACTCCCCTGTGCAAACCAGAAAGGAAACCTCATCACGGAACGCAAACGCCTCAGAAGCTGCCTGGTCAGCAACGCACCCCGAGGGCGTGGTGGGATGTCTTTGGTACCAATCCGCCAATTTATTCCACAGAAAGAAAAAAAAAAAAAATCCACCACCAGAGACCCTCCTGGGATCAAGAACTGGATGCAAAATTACGTTCGGAGTGTTTTAATAACAAAGCATTCCAAGGCAAGTTAACACGGATCACAGGGTATGACTTCGGTTCCTGTCGGGCACTGTCCCCGTGCGCGCTCGTGGCAGTTCAAACAAAGCAAAAAAAAAAAAATTCCAATAACTATATGAATATATATATATATATTTATATATATCTCCCCCTAGTCAAGGCATGTTGCAGAGAGTCCCCAAAAGTTCGTGCCGCCGACCATGCCTTTTGGAGCACCAATCTCCCCCAAATCTTTTGTAATGTCCTCAATAACTTAAGCCAAGAGTCAGCTGCTGCCAGTATATCACTGAAACTAAAAAAAAAAAACAAAAAAACAACGAAAAAACCCCAAAAAACCCCCAAATACTTTACAGGAAATTTGTACGCACAAGAAACGCTTATACTTGAAGCAACCAGCCATAACCAACATAATTTATATATATAATTATATATTAAAAAAAACCCCATTTGTGTCACCCAACTAACGTCTAGTAGAAAGATGGCTGCTCAGAGAAAAGGAAGCTGACTGGCATCCGATGGCTGAATTAATTAATGCACGGAATTAATTACCTGTCCCTTGGACCTGCCGTCACACAGTTGCGCCGGGACTCGAGATCTATTTATTTACTTCTCTTTAAACAAAATACATATGGCTGACGTAAAAATATCAGTTTCTGATCTAAAGAAAACTAGATTATTTTTTTTTTTGCATAATATTTATATATAATTATTTCTCCCCCTCCTAAATATGGAAAACTAGAACGACAAAAATAGAGCAACTAAAGAACGACCAGACCCTTGTGGCAACCTGCCAGTCACAGATTTTTGGGAGTGACTTTGAGAGCCTCCAAACTTGGCTTTTGGTTGGTTGAAGTCTTTTTTTTTTTTTTTTATTTTTTAAACAGGTCTGAGGTATTAAAAAAATATCAAAAGAAAAAAAAAAACAACAAAATAAATCGGTGCATCCCCCCTCCCCAAAAAAAAAGTATTTAATAAATATTTATGTAAGCTTGTAAGAACACCATATTTTCACCTTTTTTTTTTTTTTGGTTTTTTTTTTGCGAGTATTTAAAATAGAAAAAAGTGAATCTTTTTTTTTTTGGTTTTTTTTTTTGTGTTTTAGTTTTTAAGCCAATGTCACCTTTTAGTACAGAACCAAACCCCACAACACCGTACCCCCCCTCCCCCTTCGTCTTTCCTGTCACCAACTCGTGTTTAACCCAAGAACCGCCCGCACTCCCCCCCACAAAGGTCCTGCCCACGGTGGGTTTTGGGGAGGGGAGGGCAGCGATGGGCAGGGAGAGGGCTGACACTGAATTTGGGATGGGCAGTGGTGGCAATTTCTTCTGGCTGTTGGCAGTGTAGAGCCCAACCTTCACCCCTCGCCAGCACCCAGGCACGGGGGTGGGAGAAGGACCTTTCCTCAGCTGCCTGGGGCAGGGATGGGGCGGCTCATCCTCCCCTCCTCCCACCCCCAGGAAGGGACGGGGTCGGGGCTGGGCTGGAAACAAAACAAAGACACTTGGTTTGTGTTGTGGTTTAAGGAACACTTATTTCTTGGCAAAGTACTGGGCCCTGGCGTGGCAGGAGGTGCTGCAGGCAGTGCTCGGAGAAGGCACGGGAGATTCTGCTGTGCGTTCTGAAAGGAAAGGAAAGAAGAAACCAGCCCAGCCCACCCTGCCCCTAAAACCCCGCTGCTCCCAGGGGTGGAGCTGGGCTAAGACAACATTGTACAGCCAGTTACAACCAGGTTCTCTCTGCTTCCAACAGGGCCAAACAGGATGAAGGAGGGAAGGAAGGCAGCAGAGCTTCCTCTGGGATGGAGGAGGGAAGGAAGGCAGCAGAGCTTCCTCTGGCCCTGCCTGCCCAGGGCCACAACCCTGGGGAAGGGACTCAAGCAAAGCAAATCCTGCCTCCTGCTCGGGGCCATGGATCACCAGAGGGGCAGTTCGGAGCCAACTGGGGCCTCTGCTCCAAAAAACAGGACTCTCCCTAAAAGTTTCCAAGAGGTGGAGGTGAGGCAGGACACAGGGTGAAGAGATGACCTCCAAAAAAGCAGCAAGTGAGGCTGAGCCTTCAGCAGCACCTTCTCTGGAAGATCTGCAGCCAACCAAGCAACTGCCACCTCCTCTGGCAAAGCAGCTCCAGGAAGCCAAGGGTCCTCCACTGGCCATGGAGCCTCCCCCCCTTCCATGGGATAACGAGACAACCTAATTCATCCCTTCCATGACCTGGGGGTTGGCCCACTGTGCCCTCAGTGCCCCGATGCCTGTTCTCTGTTCAGCCTGGTAAAGCTTTTGGTGGGCACAGCTCTGAGGTTCCTCAGCAGTTCACTGGTGCTGCTACTCCAAGGCTGAAGGATTATTTAATCCAACAGCACAGAAAAGCCAGAATGGGCAGAAATCCCTCTGCTCTCAAAGGCAGGAGCCGTAAAACCCTGGCAAAGCTCTCACCAAGAGCTTCACACCTGATCAAGAGCAGCAGAGAGGCCTCTCTTAAGATTCCCCAGGAAGGAGCCACATTTCTCACAACAGTGGCTTTTTTTTTTTTCCCCACCACCTTTTCACTGCCAGTTCACCTCCACCTTTGTAGAAAAATCAGAATCTTTTCCATCCAGCAAAGTTACAGCCAAGTCACCTTCGTTCCTCATCTACCAATTTGGAAACAGAGAGAGAAAAGTGTGTGTGGACACTCAGAAGAGGAGCTGGAAAGGTCAGGTACCATTTTTCAAGGTGGAAGACTGGTGCACATCCCTGTATCCCTCAACCTGCAAGTAAACACCTTCCCCTGGCTGGGTTTTGTTGTTTATTTCTTAGTTTTTGCACTGGAGTGCTGACTGCCCCCACTTCCCACTGCAGAGTTCCTGGGGGCAAATCCCACGAGCAAAGAACAAACCCCAACGTTAGAAGAAAACCCCAAAAAACCACAAGTGGAAAAAAAAAAAAGAAATAAAATAAAAGTCACAAGTGCAGCCCAGCCCTCGGGCTGAGGGTGGGCACGTAAGACTACACCAACTCGAATTTCCTTTGATCATGCATTTTGCAAAGTGAAAACCCCCAACAGACAGACAGACACGCCTGGAGCCCAACTCTTGGAGAGGAAAGAACCTGGCTGCTTCACCCCGGCGAGTACCACTGAAAACGAGGGATGGAGATGGCACAATTTTTTTGGCTTCGCCTCTCTCCCCAACGCCCAGCATCGTGGCACTCTGGTTCCCACTGCTAAATCATGGTAAAAAAAAAAAAAAAACAACACAAAAAACCCCAAAAACAACAAAACGAAACGAAGGAAAACAAATAACCCCCCCCCCCAGAAAAAAACCCACCCCAATGATATACGTATGAGCAGTTTGACACGAGGTGTGAGCAGTTACTGGTGCCGACGTCACACCGGGCGAGGGGCCGAGGTGGAGGAGGAGGAGGAGGAGGGGAGGGGGGTTCCCAAGTTCTAAGGTCAAACCGATGTCTCCAGGCTGTGGAAGGGGCTCTCGGGCTCCGGGACGGAGAGCTCAGCTCGATCGCTGTCCACTGCATTGTTATTTCTGTTCAGGGCTGGAGGCCCGCCCGGGCTGCCCCCGCCGCGCGTCGGGAGCCCGTCAGTCTCGGGGTCGTCTTCAGCGCCGTCAAGGAATGGTGTTCGAGGCTCGTCTTCCTCCAGGATGAACTCTGGGTGAGTCATGAAGTTATGGATGGAGCTTCTGGATTCGGGTTTCTCGAGGCCTTCGTACAGGGAGCTACGGAACGCATTCACCACCTTGATCTGCCGGGAGCGCGGGGAGGGGGCAAAAGAGACGGGTTAGTGACGGCTCCGGGGGGCCAGAGAGCCCGGGAGAGAGGCCAAATAAAGAGTGAGGACACGGTAAAAAAACGAAAAAGCACGACCACGACAACAAGTCACCACCACTGAGCACACAGCTGGGTCAAACTGAGAGGTCTATGGTGAACTAGGAGGGCCAACACGGATCAGACTCAGGCACTGGGTGTGTGATGGGGGAATCGACCGACTACGGGGCGACTTCAGAAGCTGCAAGAAAAGACACAGAACGACTCAAAACCCGCCCCCAGGTCGCTCCGAATGGATGGAAGCCAGAATGCATTAGTTGTCATTACGTGTGCACACGCGTTTCGTGGGGATGGACGAGGACAACAGGGTGGAACTACGACTCAAAAAAAGAGGTGGGTTAGACAAACAGCGGGTTCAAAACACTCTACCGTGGGAGCCATGGGGGTGTTTGTTCTAGTTCACTGCTAGACCTGGGGAAAGGAATGGGCTTTAAAAAGGTGTCACCAACTTTTCAAGCCCATGGGAAGCACCAGATCCAAGTGGATGCCACGATCAGCTAACCCAGCTAAACGTGCACGAAGGAAGCCAGATCTGTGTGAGGTTCCCCACACAGCTGGAGCTCTGGATCCTTCCCTACACCAGCAGACCCAGTGGTTTCCAAAGGCAGCTAATTCTGTTGGATGTTCTGCAGGAAAACCACTCTCTTTGCTCAGAATCCCAGCCATGCTCCTGGGAAACCCACGGGGCAGCTCCCCCAAAAGCCAACATGTTACAAGCAGGAGATCCAGAGCCTGGTCTGGACAAACAGGGAATGGTTCTGCTGCCTCCACTGCACTGGAAGGGAGAGGTCTGGAAACAAGGCTGGATGGTGGCTTGCAGTGGATTCACTGCTCCCTCCAGACCCTCTGGAAATCCAGCCTTGAACCCTTCCAGCTCTCGCCCTGCCCTGCAGAATGGTGGGGGAGCAGAGTCCACACCCCACGTCCTGCTGAGATGAGCTGGGTTTAACTGCCCACCTCAGTGTGGTGCCCAGCCAGGCCAGGAGGGAGCTCACCAAGCAGCACAGCCAGCAAGAGCCTCCTGGGGATCTCTGCTCTCAGCACCAGCAGCACTCACCAAACCAGACCAGAGAGGTTCCTCAAAGAGCCTCGTGCCTGGAACCCTGGGAGTTTGACCTGCAAGTTGTTCCAGGGCTCCTCTCACAGGGGATGCCCTTCTGAGTCCCCTCTGCACCTGGCTCAGAAGGATGGTGCTGCACCACGAGAGTGGCACAGGCTCAGCACATCCTGGCTGGAAACAACCCCCCAGCTCTTGCACACACACATGGACCAGCACACACACATGAGCTGGAGACACTGATGAGGAGATGAGTGTGGGCCAGGTACCCCCTGGTGCTGGAGCACCAGCTGCCCTGCAAAAATGGAAGGTTGGTGGAGCTGGAAACAGAAATTCTGAGCTGGGTTTGCTGCACTAACACCACAGGAAGAGCCTGTGGGAGTGCACAGGACCACACAGGCCACCTCCAATCTGTCACATCACCAGCACCTTGAGAACAGCACCTGCAATCCCTGACCCCTGAAACGCAGAATGCACTGAATCAAGTATAACCAACCCAAACAGGCCAAGGAGAGCCCAGGGACTGCCAAAGCAAGGAGGTGCTCAGCCCAGCACAGAGGCAGGAGCAGCTCCCCAGGAGCCCTCCCTGTCTCTGCCCCCTCACTGCCTGCAGCTCCACCAAGGAGCTTCTGCTGCAGCTTTGCTCAGATTTTCCTCCTTCAACCATCTCTGTCAGCAGCTGCTGTGAAATGAATTCAGCTGTTCCCTTGTCAAAGGAACAGAACAGCAAGGAAATGTGTTCTGAATGAGCCAGGCAGTGCAAACAAAACCCAAACCCTCCCCTTCCAAGCTGGAAGCCCACCTCCCTCCCTGCTCACGCCTCCTCTCCACCTGGAACCTTCACACAACCTCCAGGCTTGGAATTTACTCTCATTTCACACCAGCCCTGCAGCACCACGACGTGCTGGGCAAACCCCCCTGCTCCCATGGAGATGGGAGTTACATCCCCTGCACGAGGCCAGAATCAGCCCCACTGCTGACCCCTGGCTGTGCCCAGCTCCCTCACTCCGGGGCAAAATCCCCAGGGAGAGCAGCCCAGCTCTGCAAACCATCTCCAGAGGGTCATTCCCTGCCTCTCCACCAGCCCAGGAGGGACACAGCAGCAAGGCTGCCGAGGTCCAGCCCTGGAGAACTCATCCATAGGAGGGCAGTGGGAGGCAGAGGGACACCATGGATCTGTGTGGAGGGAAGAGGAGCTTCGGGAGAGAGGGAAGCAGCAGAGGGAAACAGAGAAGTCCAGGCAGAAAACAGAGGCAAGACTTGGGAGACCTGGGTTAGCTCCTGGTGGATTTGCTGCCTGGAAGGGCATGAGCTACCCGGGTTATCTATTCCCTTGCTGCAAATCTGGGGAGGGAATTAATGCACAGACCGCAAAAAACCTGCATTTTGGTCGTGCCCCCCCTCCCCAGCCCACTACCCTGAGCCCCCCTAAGCAGGTTTTCTCCCATTAGCAAGTCTCAGTGGTGCCCAGATGCAGGCAGGAGCAGAGAGGCAGCTGTGCTGCTTCAGAAACACTGGGGTTAAACACAATCAAATCCAAGCACCAGAGTCAGCTAAATAGAGAGAGAAAACAAAATTATCCGAAATTCTCTCTCCTCCCCCACAGTGCATAAACAGTGGAGACTGAAAGCTATTCAGAAAGTCACTGAGGATATTTCTCTAATAAGAGGAGAACACGGAAAGTGACTGTGCAGTAAAAAAGCCAATTATCCAGGAAAGACACACAACCTACTCCCAGCCTGGCACAGCCTGCAGAGAGAACTCACGTTCACGTGCTCCCCCAGCCTGGACACACAGCTCCCCACGAGCACAGAGAGGGGCTCTGCACCAGGCAGGGATTATTTTGGCCTGGAAACCCACTGCTAGATCCAGGATCCAGCTCTCCCACTGGAAAAATCAGTGGTTTCCATCCTGTTTGCGTGCACAGCGGTGTGTGTGCACACACTGAGGATCAGAGTGAGCAGGACAAGGTGGGCACTGAGGATGCTCTGGCTGCCAGGGGACCAGCAGAGCCCTGGGCTGTCCCCACGGAGCCCCAGGGCAGCACAGGGCACACTCAGCTCTGTCCCACGTGCCATGCAAGCCCCCAGGGGGGACACAGAGGCTGCTTGCTTCCAAACCAGCTCTGAACCAGGGGAGCAGCCCCGAGGTGTCACCACGGGCCAGCTGAGCCACGGGCAGGGCTGTTCACAGTCCAGCCTCCATCCCACCCACAGCAGGAGCAAATCCTGCTCCTCACACGCCCTCCCCACGGCTCAGCCAGCCCTGCAGCACACTGGGGGAAGGTCCCAGCGGCCACTCTGCCTCCAAACAGATTTGCAGCTGCAGGAAAGCAACGCCTCTGCCCACCCCTGCCCTCCCGGGGCGTCCCAGGGCCGGGCAGAGCCGTGGGGGAAAGGACCAGCAGAATTTGGGCTCAGTGTTGCCCCTCTCACAGCAGTGCTTTTAGCTGCTCATGAACACGGGGCTCTCTGAACGAGAGCTGCCAATTTTTGCACCCCTCGGGAGGGTGGACTCAAACGTCAGCCCTGCAAAGGAGGAGAAGAGGTAAAAAACGGAGGAAGCAACAAGGACTGGGGGGGGGAAGGACCAGAAAGGTCAACTTGTTAAAGGTGCAACAAAAGCATCAAAACCATGGTTTTTTTAACGCTTTCCCGCCCCGTCCTTCATGTTGGGAACCAGTGTGCGAGTCAGGGTTTAGAGGGAGAGAGAACAGGCCGGGTTAGGTGGGTGCAGGTGCTCTCTGTGGTTATTAGAAGTCATGCATTGTAATAGACTATCACTCACTGCCCGCAGGAGGAGATGCAGCAGCAGCAGCAACAGCAGAAGTGGTGGGAGTGGAATTGACGGAGGAAAGAGCTACATGGGTTGGGCTAGAAACATTTTTTACATCGTGGTGCTGGCTCACGATGGAAGGCTGTCTCCTGAGGGCTCCCTGCAAAGAGGAGGCGCCGGTCTGGAATGTGTAAACTACGTCCATCTGCAAAGAACCAGAGAGTGAGATAGCGTCGCCCGGGCAGGGACAGGGGCAGGGGCAGGGAGGGAGGGGAGCAGGGGGGTCGGGCAGACACACACAGACAGGAAGGAAGAAGGAGGATGGACAGGTAGGGAGGAGGGAGGAGAGAGCCCCCCACCCCGTAAGCCCCCACCGGGTTGGGCTGGTGATCCGGGGAGCAGAGGGGTCACCTTCCAGCCTCTGCCCCTCCCACGGGAGCGAGAGCAGCAGGAGTTACCCCCCCACCACCAGAGAGACCGTGGTGGGAGGGAGTGACAGAGGAAACACCTTGGGTTATCCCAGCAATCTGCAGCAGGAGCAGAGGAAGAGAGAGGGTGGGCAGAGGTGCGAGCTGGCAGCCGGTGGGTCCAGAAAACTGCACTGGCAAAGGGTTTGTGGTCCCTCGGCCCTGTGGGGTGTTCAGCTGGGGGGGCTGAATCCTGGCACACACCATGTGCCCACAGCTGGAGACATTTCAGCCCCTCTCCCAGGCTCAGGGCTCTGGAGCAGAGCTGGAGGGGGCAGGAATGCAGCAAGAAGTATCCTTGGTGGTGGGGCCACAGTTCTGTGGATGTGCTCCAAGGGCAGAGGAACCAGGCAGGATCCAGGTGCCACCTTGGCTTCCTGGACACTTTGCAGCTGGAGTGTCCCCAGCCCTGTGCAGGGAGCACAGCTCCTGTGGCAGGGACACCTCCTCCAGACCCACGTGAAGCTCTGGCTCAACTGGAGGGACTTCACACATGGCTTAGCTCCTTCCCCAGTTTGATGCCCCTCTTTTCCCCAGTGCCCCAGGCTGGGCTGTGGGGAAGAGCCCTGTGCTCTCATTCAGACACACTGAGTGGGGACAGAAGCCCCCAGATGCTCAGGCTGGACCAGCCTGCTCTGCTCAAGGGCACCACAGCCAGGAGAGTCCCTAAAGAGGCTCCAGGATGTGCATCCAGGAGCGTTTCTCATGTTGCAAGAGCAAGGGCTCATCTCAGCCCAGGTCCACCACACCTGCAGGGAGATACCTGGGAGGCTCCAGGCTCACCTGGCTGCTGGCACTGCAGCCCTTTGCACCTCCCAGACCTCCAACACAGCTGGACCTCCTCCAAAAGAGCCTGGAGCTGCCAGCACATCCTTCATGTGAGGGAACCACTGGTTTCCAGCACTGCCCAGGCTCCCCAAAGAGCCCCTCACTGCTCACAACGAGCAGGGAGTCAAGTTTGAACTCCACCTTGAAAGCAAGAAGGGAACATCTCCCAGAGGAGAAGGAAAGTTCCTGTGGCACAGCCCAGCTGCTGTGCTGCCCCAGCCCCTGTCTTGGGGCCTTTTTGGTTTTCTCTGTCTGTCAGAGGGACAGAGAGGAGGCACAAAGGTAGCCCAGCAGCCCTGTGTGCCAGGGACACTGGGACATGGAGCTTTCCTCCACAGGACAGCTCTGCCCAGGCCTCCAGGAAAGGTGAGGGGCTTTGACCCTGCCCTGCCCAGTCTGGGGCAGAAAAAAACACCCTTTCAGGAAAAAAAGAGTGTAAGGGAAAAACAGGTGATGTAAAAAGCATATTAAGAGAGAGATTCTCCTCCCCTTCTGTGCTGTGGGGCCAAGAGCTCCTGGTGAGGAGCACAGAGAGCTGGCACAGAGGGGTGGCAGCAGCCAAGGGGCTGTCAGGAAGAAAAGAGCAGCCAAAGAGTGAGACCAGAGAGGGTCTGGTGCAGAATGAGCACATCCCTCACTGGGAACAGCATCCCAGCAGTGACCAAGGGCAGCTCCAGTGCTGACCCACTGCATGACAGAGCCTGGGTGGCTCCACGGACCCCCCACACCTTCCAAGCAACCTCCTCTGCTGCACGAGGTGCCCAGCAGGAGCACATCCAGCCTCCTGCAGACCAGCAGGACATGGTGCTCTGCATTAGAGCAGCCTCCCCTCACCCCAAGATGTCCCCAAAGCCAGGCTGTCCTGGTTCCCCAACCAGGACAGACCCAGAGAGGCACAGGTGATGGGAGAAGTCTGGCCCAGGAGGCGATGGCATCCTCCGGGCAGCAGCATTCACCTCTTTCCAGAAAGATCCCCTGGAGACAAAGAAGGAGAAAGAGAGAAGGAAGAGCCCCCCATCCCTGCTGCCCCCCTGTACCTGTGTCTGTATCCTGTTGAGACCCCTGAACCACAGGATCTGCCCACGCCGCAGCTCCATCTCGGCGTGGTCGATCTCGTCCACGTCCTCAGGCAGCTCCTCCTCTGGGATCTCCTCCTTGGTGATGCCGTGCCCAGCTTCCTTCAGGAACTTCAGGTGGCTGGTTGGGACAGTGCAGATCAGCTGGAGAGAGACAGGGAGAGCAGCTCTTTAGCCTGAGGCCATGGGAGCAGGAGCCCACCAGCCAAGGGGAGCACGAGCTGCCCAGACCCAGCTGGGACATGCTGGGATGCAGCAGAGACATGTCACTGCTGGATGTGTCCCTCTGGAAGCAGGATGGGAGTGAGGAGCAGATTAGCAACCTCCCCTCCTCGCTGCTGGTGTGGGATGGAGCATCACCCCCTCCCAAAGCTGCCTTGAATAAATACTGGGGAGAACAAGGGCAGGGAGGCAGCGGGAGGGAAAGACACGGGGCAGGTTTGGGACATTGGCTCTTACCTGGCCCCACAGGAGCTCCCCAACTCCGATAAAAATACACCAGAACCACTGGCTCAGGGTGAGTCCAGAGCAGCTGAAAGGCTTCCCACCAAACTCCACGATGACAATCTACAGCACAGGAGAGAAGAGTCACACACTGGGGAGCTCCAAGGGCTGCAGGGCACAGCCACAGCATGAGAAGGGCCCCTCAGGCCACACAGCTTTTCCCTCCTTCCTGGGATTACAAGGGGAACAAGGACCTCACATCGAGGCTGGGAACTTTATGGGACACCAGAGGTACCTCCCAACACACTCTAGACCTCAAATCACAGAATCACAGAATGGTCTGGTTTGAAAGGGATCTTAAAGATGATCCAGTTTGAACCCCTCCCACCAGACCAGGTTGCTCAGAGCTCCATCCAACCTGGCTTTAAACACTGCCAGGGATGGTCCAGGTTCTTTTGTCACCAAGAAGCATCTGGAGAAGAACCAGGGGTGGGGACAGAGCTGTGGGTTCTGACTGCAGCAGCCACGGGTCCTGCCCGTGGCACCGGCCCCTCCCGGCCCCGACACCCCATTGCCACGCTGCCCCCGCAGCCTCACCTGGGCTGCAAAGGTGCCCAGCACCACGGTGCAGAAGATGGGGTTGCGGTAGATGGACTCGAAGACGTTCCTCTCGCCGTGGATCTTGCGGGCGTTGATCTCGTTGAAGAGCTGCATCATGACGAAGGTGTTGAAGACGATGGTGTAGTGCTCGGTGGGCGGCGAGTGCAGCGGCGCGTTCCGGCCGCTGTCGATGTCAAAGAACTTCTCCCCTGAGCACACAAGGGGGTTTGGGGAGGGGAAGAGAGAGGAGAGGCTGAGACCCTGCTCCTCACTTCTGCTCTGCGCTGGTGGAGGTGGAATTAGGACCCCAGGATCACCCGAGATCCCTCGACCCGGCTGGAGCCCCCTGTGCTGCCCCCCCCGGAATCCTGAATTCCTTAGAAGTGTTGAAAAGCCAAAACTGTCTGTGCACCCAGAGGTCTCTAGAGAAAAATTCCTCTTCACATCATCCCTCTGCTTCCCACCCATGATTAAACAAGCCCCGTCCTGGCCAACAAGGGTTCACTGAGGGACAGCTGAGACCGAGGGTCCCCTTGGGGAGGAACAGGGGATTGCAGGCAGGGCTGGGGCTCTGCCCCTTTCCCTTTGCCCCCACCATTCCTCGGGGCTCAAAGCTCACCTGCAAAGAGCAGTGTGAAGATGATGGTGAGCTGGTACACGGCGTGGCCCAGGATGTTCTTCATCATGGTGCGGGAGATGAGCGGCTTGTTGCGGCCGTAGGGCTTGCGCAGCAGCAGGGACTCAGAGGGGGGCTCCGTGGCCAGGGCCAAGGAGGCAAAGGTGTCCATGATCAGGTTCACCCACAGCATCTGCACAGCCTTCAAGGGGGAGTCCTGCAGAGAGAAGAGTGGGGAGAACACGTCACACCCCCGAAAGCACCCTCTTTTCCCTCCTTGCTCCGCAGGAGCCTCCACCCTCCTCCTGAAATCCTCTCCAGGATTGCACTTGGATGTTTAACACCTCCCCGAAAACACCCCCAAAGCATTTCTCATTCGCTCAAAGCTCCCTACACGGGCTCACAAGGCTCTGCCCAGCACGTGGCTCCTGCTCACAACCCACAGAAAACCTGTTAAACCCCCCACCCTTCCTGCCCCGTCCCCGTGCCTGGGTGATGCAGGCGCCCGTGAAGGCCACGATGACGGCCACGACGTTCACAGTCAGCTGGAACTGCAGGAACTTGGAGATGCTGTCGTAGACGTTGCGGCCCCACATGACGGCCTTGACGATGCTGGTGAAGTTGTCGTCGGTGAGGATGATGTCCGAGGCCTCCTTGGCCACGTCCGTGCCCGCGATGCCCTTGGGGAGCGGGGAGAAGCGGTGGGGTGAGTCATGGAGAGAGGCTCTGTCTGCCTGGCTCTGCTTCTTCCCAGAAACAGCCCCCAAAAGGAAAATCCAACAGAGCCAGAGCAGCCGGTGCCAGCCCGCGCTCGCCAACGCGCTCGGGAGAGCGGAGCTCCAAAGCAGCAAAGCCTCCAAGGACAGACACCGGCTCAGCTCCAGGGCTCTGAGTCAGCCCTGCCTTCCAGCCTGTGCCTGTGCACGTCCCAGACAGGGCCACGGTGCAGCAAAGCTGGAAAGCAGCTTCCTCCTCCTGCCAGGGAACACGGGCATCCCAGGCTGGGCATCTCTGCTGCACGCGAGGGTTGGGATCCCAAACGAAGGGGAGCTCAGCAGCTCGAAATCCTGGGGCCTTCTGCCCCAGCCGGGGTGCTGGCACTCCCCCAGCCTCCCAAAAACCACCGGCAGTGTCTCCAAGGACACGGAGCCGGATGGACACTGGGCTGGCTGTGATTCCCACCACGGGCACACTGAGGCGCTCGTCCTGCAGTCATTAAATGTGCCATGGCCTTAATGAGCCCATTCCCTGGTGCTTTCCCAGAGGAATTCTCTAGGGATTTGCCAGACCCCATCCCATCTCAGATCAGGCTGCTGAAGGGCACAAGCTCCAGAGGAACAGTCGCCTACTTTCTACTGCTCATCCAAAAGGCTCCAGAATTTCCTTAGATATTTAACACATTCCTAAAAACACTCCCCCAAAATTTCTCACTTGTTCAAAGCTCACAAGGCTCCACCCAGCACCTGGCTCCCACTCACATCCCTAAACTCCAGACAATCCACGGGAAACCTGTTAAAAGCAACAGGTTTGTTTTCCTGCTTCTTTGAGACGGGGCAAAAAAGAGCAGCAAACCAGGAGATCAGAGCTCTCCACTGTGAGCAAACCCCCAAAGCCAGTGCCAGCACCGTGCTTGGAGCTGGGGTGAAGAACTGCAGGGATAAACTGGGCAGGTCCCTGCTCTGGGGGCTCTGCAAGTGCAGTGTCACCTTCAGCCCAACAAGGTCCCTCCAGGTGGGACAGAGCCCAGCCCCAAGCCAGGCTTGGAATGGCTTCCCAGTCCCTTGCTAACAGGCCAACACAATACATGAGAATTAAATCAAACCTCCAGATGAGGTTTCTTCCTTAGTTTTTAAGCCGTCCTGTAGATTTAGAAAAGAGTTTCAGCAGTCCAGAAATAATTTCATTGTTGGCAATAACCAAACATGCCATCAGTTTTCTCATCCCAGGCAGCAAAGGAAAACCCACGGCCTGTCCATACCATGGCAAAGCCAACATCTGCTTTCTTCAAGGCTGGGCCATCGTTGGTCCCGTCCCCGGTCACGGCCACCACCTGCCTCTGGTCACCAACGGTGCTGTCGATAATTCCTGACAGGGAGACAAGCAGTGCAGAGAAATTAAACCCCAAGGACAGGTTCCCAGCCTGGATCAGGCTGGAAAAGCACCCGGGAAGAGCGGGATGAGCTCACCTTTCACCAGAGTGTGCTTGTCAGTGGGGGAGGAGCGGGCGAGCACCCGCAGCTTGGGCCAGATCTTGTCCAGCTGCTCCTGTTCCACCTGCGGGACAAAAATGGGAGAAAGGGAAGTGATCCCTCTGGAATATTCTGCCCCACCAGAGAGCAAACTCCAGCTGGGACAGGACAGCACCTTCGCCCCCAAGCACCCTGTGTCTGGCTGGGTGAACATCCCAGCAGCTACAATTATCCAGAGAGAGGAGGGAATCCCACCCGGATCCAGGCCACCCACACCCTCTGCAGAGCAGTGCCAGGGTTGTTCTCCCACCTCTCCCTTCTCGTTGCGGATGAGCCGGTTGAACTCCTTCCCCTCCAGGCACAGGAAGTCCTCCCCTGGCAGCAGGATGCCACACTTGGTGGCGATGGCACGGGCAGTGTTGATGTTGTCCCCTGTCACCATCCGGACGGTGATCCCCGCACGCTGGCACTTCTGGATGGCATCTGGCACCTGGGGGACAAGGACAGAGTTTGGGGGGGGGGGCAACACGGGCAGGGTGCTCAGGTTGGCACTGGGTATCCCAGAGGAGCCAGGCAGCTCCTCTCCCAGCCTCCCTAAAAGGATCTGGAAAGGGGCTCTGGCGGGGTGAGGAACCTGCACCCGCTGCCTCAGGGGGAAGGGAACCTCGCTGCCACCTCCCTGTCACACCCCGGCACAGGGTGCCAAGGCATTGCCAGGCCACCATAAAAACAGGGGCATTTCACCCCCCTTCCCCACCCCACCCCACTCCAGCAGCACTAATGGGTTTATCCATTATGGAACGGTGGGGGAAGAGGATGTTAGTGAGGAATTAGCAAATTGAATCAAGGGCCTCCAGAGCCGGTGCAGACGGGGCATCTGTAATGCAATTCCCAGAGCCAGATACTTGGACATCTAATCAGGAAAAGATCCAGGCAAGGCAGGAGCACGGGGGCAATTCTAAATTGGAATGCAGAGGCAGGAATGGGAGGGTTATTGCATTAGCCCAGCTGCCAGCTTGGCACCCTCACAGTAGGGGCAGCAGCTGAGAGGGGCAAACCAGCTCCACCAGCCCTGTCCTTTTCCAACACCCCCATCACTCCTCCGTGGTGTTTCCATCCACCTTTCACCCATGTAGAACCAGCCTGGCTTGTGCACAGACCTCTGGAGCAGCTGGGGTGGAAAGTTTGGGTGGAAACCCCCTGTCACCAGGTCATTTTGTCCAGGGGTGGGAGAGAAATGCCAGCAGCAGGGAGCTGGTGGTGTGGGGCACTCCAGGGCTGGACACAGAGGAGGTGCCTGGGCTTCCTAAGGGGCTCGTGGTCCTGAGCAGCCGGGAAAGGGGTCCCTGGTCCTGGAATGGTGCAGGACAGCTGGGGCAGAGCGGGGTCAGTACCTCTGGCCGCACAGGGTCCTCGATGCCCACCACGGCGATGCAGGTCAGGTCAGACAGGATCTCGTTCTCGCTGTCCCAGTCGGGCTCAGCGTCCCCGGGGAAGTCCCGGAAGGCCAGGCAGATGGTCCTCAGCCCGTGGCAGGCCATGGGCTCTATCACCTTCTTCACCATCTCGTCCCGGTCCTTCACCTTGAACACCCGGGGGTCGCCGTTCTTGTCCAGGATCTTGGTGCACCTGAGGACCGGGAGGAGGGCGAGGGTCACCACTGGTGGCACGGTCCCCTGCCACCCCCACCTGCAAAACGGGGCATCCCCCGACGCCACAGCTCCCCCATCCTTCCGCACAGCCACCAAAACCAGTTAACCCTCTGCAGGGCAGCACCTCCCCGAGAGTCACCTCCCCTCCCCACCCCTCACCCCGCAGCCCCCCAAACAGGTCCCGCGGGGCAGCGAGAAGCCCGAAAGCCCCCGGGATGGGGCAGGGGCGCAGCTTACTTGCGGAGGATGATTCGTCGGAGGGCGCCCTGCTGTACATGCGGAAGCCGCCGTTGCTGTTCTTCAGCACCGTGCTCATGGACTTGCGCACCGAGTTGAAGGTGTAGACCTTGTAGAGCTTCTCCTCGGGCACCTCGTTGCGCACGGCCTGGTAATCCTGCTTCAGGTCCAGCACGAAGCCCAGCAGGGCACACTCCGTCTTGTTCCCCACCTGCCGGGGCAGCCCCCCTTCCTTCTCGGGCGGCTGGAGAGGGGAAAGGGAGGGAAAAAAGCGGTGCTCAAACCTCGGACGGACGCTGCGGAAGACACAAGGGCGGTTTGTTTCTCCCAGCTCACAGGTCTTTGGACGTGTAGGCCGAGTTGATGGCCGACGCCGTTTGGGGACGATTCGAGGTCCAGGATTCTTGGGGGCAGGATGGCTTCGGGGTCGGGGATCTGGCGGTAGTGGGTGTCCCCCACGTAGGCCTGCACCACGGTCATGCGGTTCATGGTCAGCGTGCCCGTCTTGTCCGAGCAGATGGCCGTGGCGTTGCCCATGGTCTCGCACGCGTCCAAGTGCCTCACCAGGTTGTTGTCCTTCATCATTTTCTGCAAGGGGCACCCACGAGCGGGAAGGTCAGAGCCGGCAGCCCGAGTTCCCCCGTCGCACCCCCGGCGACCCCGCGGCGCCGCGGTCTCACCTTCACGGAGTAGGCCAGGGAGATGGTGACGGCCAGCGGGAGCCCCTCGGGCACGGCCACCACCAGCACGGTGACCCCGATGATGAAGAACTTGACGAAGTACTGGATGTAGATGGGGGTGCACTCGGCCAGCCAGGGCCGCTTCTGCACCCCGAACGTGTCGATCACGAAGTACAGCACCAGGATGATGACGGTGATGGCTGACATGATCAGCCCTGGGGACACACGGGGCAGAGTGAGGGGACACAGGGGACACAGGGGACAGGGACAGCCCTTCTCCACCAGCTCTGGGGTGGTGGCTCATGCCAGGCCATCGCCACTCACCTGCCTTCCCAATCTGCACCGCCAGGCGCGTGAGCTTCCCTTGCAGCACAGACTTCTCCTTCTTGGGCACCTTCACCTTCTTCTTCTCCTTCTCCTCATTTTCCACCCCTTCCTGGCTCTTCAGGGGCTGAATTTCTAAGGCCACACCATCCTGAGTTTTAGCTACAGCCCAAGGGCAAAATAAGACACCACGTGTGAATAGGAGAGAGACCGGGAAACCCTGGAGGACACCACTGAGAAAGATGGTGGTGGGAGAGAGAGAGAGAACCCAGACCAAGAACCATTCCCGGCGACACACGCATCCGAGCACATGGAATCTCCGTGTCCCAGGGCCCTGCCACCTCTCTATGGGGCAGTTTTGTGTCATCTACCCCAGCCCATGGATAAGGGATCCTCAGAGGTGACACTGGCACTGGTCACAACTCTAAGGCAGCGCTGCAAGAAACCCTCTGGCCAGGTTTTGGGGTGGAGACTGGATTCATCCAGCCTCTAACCCTGCAGCAGACTGGGAGCGCTTTGGGCTGACCCCAGAGATGCTCCAGTCCCCCCAGTCCCTTGATGATCATCCCCACTCCCTCCCAGTGCCACCTCTGCAGTGCCCTGTGGGCAGCTCAGCAGGAATCACTCGCCAGGGAAGTGACTGAGGGGGTGAGATGGAGGGGACGGTTAGAAATTCGGATGGAGACTGAAGAGGAGGGAGCCAGCTCCTTGAATCCCAGCCCTGAGCCATCCACCACGCGTTTAGGACCCGAGACAGCCAGGCTTCCTGTGCCTACGATTGCTCTAGTCCAGCTGAAAGTCTGCACTGGGGAAACCCAAGTCTGGAAGCTTTGGAGAGGGATGGGGAAGAGGGTGGGAATCCCCCTGAGAGGCTCCTCCTCAGCTGTTGGAGCTGGAGGAGCAGCAGTGGCCCCATTGCTGCCCCGGGACCTGTCCCCTCCTGGCTGCTGCTGCTCGATGGCTCAAGACACCCCGGAGCTCACGGCAGCTCCACATCGGACACCTCCACGTCACAACAGACCCCACACGGACAGAACAAGCACCCGGACACAGTCTGACGGGAAGGAGGGAAACTCAAACTGCTGAGAGGAGAGAGAGAGAGAGAGAGAGGTGGAGAGAGGTGCAGAAATGGGCTTCCTCCACAGCCTGCAAAGAACAGTGTGAGAAACACTGGTGAGGAGACGCTCACGGAGTCGAGGCCATGGGAGGAGAGGGTGCAACCATCACATTGGCCAGGCCCCGTGGGATATTTCATCTGGGAACACCAGGAAGGGACCTACATCTCTCCCCCAGCCACGTCCAAACACAAACCCTGGGAAGGGACAGCATCTGATGGGCCCAGGGGCTTCAGAGCCATCAAATCACTGATGCAGCTCAAGGATGTGAAATTTGTCCCGAGAAAGGGATGCTCTGCCAAAGGTCCAGGCTGCTGGAGGAGCCCTGTCCTCCCTGCACAAGGGCTTTTCCCCACGCAGGGGCAACGTGGCCATGGGGGGAGCCAGCCAGGTTCATCCCAGGGTGCACAGCCCCACGCTGGGGTGCCAGAGGGCACCGTGATGCAGTGCCAGGGCCACCGGCCACGGGACCATTGCACCCTCTCCCAGGACAACGAGGCGAGAGTCCCGCCGGAGCAGCAAAGAGCACAGACTGATGAGAAGAAGGAAGGAAGGAAGGAAGGAGGAATGCTCAGTAGTTAGTGTGGTGCTGGTTCAAAGGATGGAGAGGCTGGTTACCTTTGTTGCGGTTTTCGGGGGCTCCACTTTTTTTACCTGTTCAAAGAGAGAAAGGGTGGGGGGCTCAGCACGTGGACCCACACTCACCACCCGGCTGGGGGACAGCCTGGGATGGGCCCTGCTCCGAGGGGCCGCTCCAGTGGCATCCATGCCCTGGGCTCAGAGCCCACGGTCACCCTCCGGACACCGCGCGTGCCTCCGTCCACAGCTCGTGGCCCTGGGGAGGCTCCGGAGCTCCCCGGATCCCCTGGGCACCCCAAACCCAAAGCCTCAGACTTCCCCACCTGCAGAGCACCCGCCACAACCCCCATCAGTGCCTCGGAGGGTGCCAGAGGTGCCTCAGACCTTGGAGGAGAAGAAACCCCCCAGCAGAGCTTGACCCCCTGCAGCTCCAGGTCCCCTCCTGTCCCGGGTGCAGGCAGATCCACATGGGAGGAGTGGATTTGTCTCCCACCACGGGCAGCACCAGACCCACAGTGGGGGGGTTCTGACCCCAGGGTCTGTGGGGGGCAAGGTGTGCACGTGGGGGTCCCCAATGGGAGCACAGGGCGGCTGCAGCCTGAACAAGCCTCGAGTGACAAGGGCTTTGTCCCCCCCATCATCCCCCAGTTCCACAGCAGGGACCCCTTGGCCCACTCTGCTCCCAAATCCAGGTTTGCTGTGGGGCTGAGTGACAGAGCTTGGAAGCTGGGGAAGCACCAAGCATCGCTGCCCGGGTGCCCAGCGAGCTGCTGCTCAGCTCCCACAGCAGTGCCATGCCCGTGTCACCTCCTCCTCCCACCTCCAAGCTGGCACCTGAGCCCCAGGAGCTGCACAGCCCCCAAAGGCCAGAGATCCGAGTGATCTGAGCTGGAGGAACCCAGCACACACAGCCCAGAGCTGGAACGGCTGCCAGGAGAGCCTGGGAAGCCTCTCCCTGCCTGGCATCGCCTCCTGGGAAGGGCTCCCTGGCACAGGGAGGCCTGAGCAGCCGGCAGTGCCAGCCAGCAGCTCCCTCCTGCCAGCTCCTTCTACCTCATGGCTGCTCCTGGTGAGCCCAGACCTGCCGAGCAGGGGCTCAGGGACACGGGAGAACAGGAGCTTCCCAAGCCTGGCTGGTACCAGTACTGGTACCAGAGCTGGCACAGAGCAGGGCAATAAGCAGCAGGAAAGCATCAGGAACACCAGCAGGAACACCTCAGCCTGCCTGGCTGCTCTCCCACCCCAGCACACAACCCCTCATCCTGCCATCCTCTGCCTCATCTCCTTCCCCAGGGAGCTCAGGAAATGCCAGCAGAGATCCTCAGCCAAGTCCTCAAGGTTCTGGATGGGCCACCAACACCCTGTGGGCAACCAGGACTCACCTTCCCCCAGCAAGGAGCACCGTGGGCAGCACTACCAGCCACCCTTCCCTCTGATCCTCAATCCCCCCAGCCCACAGCTCCAGCCTGGATCCAGCTGGGGACGAGAGAGCTGGAGCCAGGAAGCAGAGCCTGGGTGCACAGGGGGCTTTCCTCAGGCAGCACCAGCCCCACACTGTGGGTGAAGGGGCACAGGGAGGGACCCCCCACCTCAAGAGCTCACCATACATGCCTGGGCCACGGGCACTGACACACAACTGCAGCCCACGGGTGTGGGAGCTGCTTGTGGCACACTGGTGGTACTTCCCAGGGAAGGGAGAGAGGCCAAAGGAGGGAAAAGGCGGGTTCAGGGGATCTCCTTACCTTTCTTCACTTTCTTCTCCTCGTCTCCTTCTCCCGCGCCCAGGAGAGTGAAGATGATTCCTGTCTGGGAGTTGATACCCACGGCAGTCACCACCATCCTGCCAGAGCCCTCCATCACGTGGGTACCTGGCACAGCAGGAAGGTCACAGTGAGACAGGTGGGACAGCAGTTCCCATCTCACACAATCACAGGATAGTTTGTGTTGGAAGGGACCCGAAAGCTCATCCCCTTCCACCCCCTGCCACGGGCAGGGACACCTCCCACTAGACCAGGCTGCTCCAAGCCCCGTCCAACCTGGCCTTGGACACCTCCCCAACATCAGGACCCAAGACCAACCATCTCTCCACCCCTGCACCCACCCCACAGGGACCCTCACCTGAGAGCAGCATGGGGTCTTTGTCCATGGATTTCTTGACTTGGTCTGACTCCCCAGTCAGTGAGCTCTCATCTATTTTCAGGTCATTGCCCTGGATCAGGATCCCGTCCGCTGGCAAGAGATCGCCTGGGACAGGAGCACAGAGGGGATCAGCCTGGTCTGGGCAGCCACTGCTCACCCCTGACTGCCCCACCCCGTGAGGAGGCTTCAAAAGGACTCAAAACTCAGCCCCAGACCAAATCTAGAGGGAGGAGAAGCAGCAGGTGGGTTTTTTAAGATGAGGATTTTACTCAGTCAGACAGTGCTTCCCCATCCAGTTTTAATAAATCAACACCAGATCCTTCCCAAAGCTCCTGACACATCCAAACCATTCTGTAATGGTTTGGATCCCACCTTCCAACCTCCAAGGAGGGGAAAAAAACCCATGGGAAAACAAACTTGATGTTGGATCAGTCTCCTTCCTGACAGGAGCTGCATGGGGTGAATACTCCCCCTGGTAAACAAGGAGCAGGACCTAATTCATCCCAAAGGCTGCATCTCCCTGCTGAGGAAACATTCACGAGCATCTCCTGGCTAAGGAAATGTTCACCAGCAAGGACATGGCTGGGAAAACGAATCATTTTTGAGAACAGCAGGCCACTAAAGCAGCCCAGAGCTGTGCACAGAGCCTGGCTTAGCTCTGCCAGCCCAAGCCCAGGCGGGCCAGAGACAAGGTGAGTAGAGCTCCAGGGAGCATCTCCCATCACCACGGGGGCTGCGAGAGAAAGGAGGAGCCAACACTTCCCCTCAGGGCTGGAGGAGCAGAGGAGGAATTGCTGGGCTCCTGAGGGGGAGGGACAGCCTCCAGCTGGGCTCCTGAGGGGGAGGACACACCCCAGCCACCCCCGAGGGGCAGGGCAGACCCCCCCCACTCACCGTACTTGATCTGCGCGATGTCTCCCACCACGATCTCGGCCACCGGGATCTGGATCACCTGCCCCTTGCGGATCACCGTGAACTTCTGCTCCTGCTCGATGCGGCTCTGGAGGCCCCGGAATTGCTTCTCCTTGCTCCAGTCGTTGAAGGCGGTCACCAGCACCACGATGATCACGGAGAACAGGATGGCTGCCCCCTCGATCCAGCCGGCCTGCGCCTCGCCCTCGTCCTCCACGCCGCCCGTCGACTGCCCGCACACTGCCCGGGGGAGAGCTCTTGTTTGCACACCCAGACGTGTTTGCACACCCAGGCACACTCACTTGCACACCCAGGCACACTCACTTGCACACCCAGGCACTCATTTGCACACCCAGGCACTCACTTGCACACCCAGGCACTCATATGCACACCCAGGCACTGATTGCACAACCGACACCCGCCTAGAGTCACGCTGAGCCTGGAAAACAGTTACTCCTCCCTCCTCCTCCCTGAGCTGCCTGGGCTTCCCCTGCTCTCAGGAGACGGTTTTTACATCCCTCGAGGAATTTGTTGGGTTTGCTTTTTTTTTTTTTCCCCCCCCTCTTTTATCACTTTTCCTTTTTGGCAGAAGTTGGGCTGAGCTGGGACAACTGGCTTCTATTTCTGTTTCCAGCTGCAGCACCCAGCCCTCCCTGTGCTGCGTGACCCTCGAGTGAGTCACATCTCCCTGTGTCTCACATCTCCCTGCATCTCCAGAGCCCTGTGCCTGCTCGACTTCTCCAACAACACCGAGATCCAGGGCCAGGAGGAGAAACCCGCCCAGCACAGTCCTCAGCCACCCATGGGGTGTCACAGCACTTCCTGGGCAGGGGGACATACCAGGAGACAGAGAGCCTTGTCCCTCCCTCCCCAAAGCAAAAAAGAAGCCCTGTGGGATGTGGGAAGCCACTGGATCAGATGGACCCATTGGATTTGGAGCATCTTTTGGGGAGCAGCAAGGAGCAGCTCTGAGCCCGTGGTGCCCAGACAACAGTGCAGGTCCCTGGGGAGGGCCACACCAAAGACCCCAAGGATGGGGAGATGCCACCACCTAAAAAGGGTGAGCAGATGTAGCTCCATCTGCACAACCTGCCAGAGACATCACCTGTCCCAAATCCCTGCTCCCACAGGGCTGGGCATGGCTGTCCCCCACCAAAGCACAGGGACCCCGGGCACTCACGTTCATTGTCCCCACCCGGGGGGTGGTAGAAGGACAGGCCCAAGGAGATTATGGCTGCGATTTCCAAGATGATCAGTGTGACGTCCTGGAGTGCCTCCCACACTAACTGCAGGAACGTCTTGGCCTTTTTGGGAGGAATGAAGTTCTGGCCGAAGACCTGCCGCCTCTTCTCCAGGTCGGTCGGGTTCCCGGACAGGCCTGGAGGGGGGAGAGACAGGGATGAGGGCAAACCCCACGGCTGCCCCACAGCCCCCCAGCAGCACCAGTGCCAGCACGGGGGGCACGAGGTGCCAGCAGCAGGGAGCCAAGGCAGGGCTTTGCCCCTGTCACCCACGGGGGCCGGGGCGAGCACGCCCAGCCACCCTCCCAGTGCTGCAGCCTCAAGTGCCAGCCGATGCCAGTTGGCACTGGCCAGCTTGTTTACATGCTGCATCAAATTAGCCGTAAATCTGGCACCGGGAGCGGCGCTCGGAGCCGCCGGAGCCACCTGATCCCTGTGTCCTGCCAGCTCCCAGGAGCAGCGGCTGCGGAGAGCGAGCGGGCACAGCAGGAGCGTCTCCGAGCTCAGCTCAGCCCCACGGCCACGCCACGGCCACGGCCAAGCTGGTCCTGCCCACAGCTGGTGGAGGAGACACGGGCTGGTCCTGCTGGAATGGGGTGGTGGGAGAGAGGGAAGGAGCAGGCCAGCCCTGAGCTGGGGTGCTGCTCCCCACGGCTGGGAGCAACCCCTGAGAGATGGGGGGAGCAGATGGGGGCAAAAGGGGAGCAAATGGGGAGCAAAAGGGGAGCCTGAGCCCCTTCAGAGCCCTCCCACCCAGGCCATGAGCCAGTGGTGGGAGACACAACGTGCCCTGGCTGCCCCCCAGTGCAGCCACTAAGAGCTGATGGGGTCCCAGGTGAGAGAAGCCCTCCTGCCCAGCACCACCTTAACCGAGCCCCCCATTTCTCCTCCACCTTAAGATGGCCCGTGGGGTTGCTGCCAGCTCCCGGGATGCACCGGGAAGCGGCGTAAGTGGCCCCTGGACACATCCCGGTGCCTGGAGCAGCCTGGCAGTGATGCCCCCCCGGGGGGACCCAGCCCTTGTGCTCAGGGGACACCTCCCCGCCAGCTCCGTGTCATTCCAGGGGACACCTCCCTGCCAACTCCGTGTCATCCCAGGGGACACCCTCCCCGCCAGCTCCGTGCCATTCCAACCAGGAGGAAGCAGCAGGACGAATCCCGTTCCCACACCCCCCCTGCTCCCCCCCTTTGTGCTGTGACTCCACCCCAGCTGCAGGGAGGGGACGCGCTGGCAGAGCAGCCCCTGCGGCCCCACCCAGCCCTGAGGAGGCAGCAGGATCCTGGGATCTCCCGGCCCCGATTCCCGCCCAGCGGCTCCGGCGGAACGGATGGAAAATGTGGCTAAACTGCCGTGGAGCCAGGGCTGTGCCACGGGCACACACGTGCTGCTCCAGGAGCACACGGCAGGTTGCAGACTTTGGCTCCTCCAAAGCACATCCCACCCACGGGCCTGACCCCAGGGCTGCCCCCCACCCTCCTGGGGGTCAGTGTCTGTGCTGACACAGGGAAGGGGGCAAAGAGCAACAGCAAATCCCCCTGCAGGGCCTGAGGGTCCAGTTAGTGGGCGTTGAGTTGGAAATTTTGGGTAGAGGCCACAAGTGACAGCAGAGAACAAACCCCCATAACGGTCACCAGCCCCTGATAATCCCAGGAAAGCTGCTGCTGGGTGGCAAAGCCTTGGCACAAGGAGCCCCCACGCAGGATCCTCACCCTGGATGGGGAAGGAGGCGGCAGCCCCGGGAGCTGCTCCTGCCAGCGGGTGAGTCAGGGCACTGTGTGCTGGCACTGGGCACCCAGGGACACCGGGGATGCTCCACGGGTGACTCACTGAGCCACCGCCCCGCTGGGGCACAGGGGGATGTGGAGGTGGAAAGCCAGTGCCTGGCAGAGAGACACCCCACTCCATCCCAAAGCTCCTCCAGGAGCAGCCCCAAGGGATTGGGGTGCACTGACAGCTCTTGGGGGGAGAGCCAGAGACCCAGCAGATCCCAGTAGATCCCCATCCCGATGCTGGGGAGACCCTCACTGCACAGACTGATCCCATGGGATCAGACAGAGCTGCCTCAGGCTTTCGCTCTTCCCAAAAATCCCTGCTTGTTGGAAATAACCTTTCTGTGCTCTCTGGACTCAACAGGCTGGGGTTTGGGACAGGCAGCAAAGCTCAGCTGCAGAGCAAGAGGGTGAGGGAGGGATGTGCTGGGGACACGAGATCCAGCACTGACAACCAGTGGCACCCAGGATGGAAGGGCAGCCCTTCACCTCCCCTCAAAAGAGCCTTTGGGGTCTGCTCCCCCCCTCCCCTCTCCTCCCGCCCCCAAAGGAGCGTGTTCCCACTTTGGCAGGACCAAACACATTGTTTTGTGACCTGGACTTGGTATTTCCACCGGGACTCCCCCCCCTTCTCTAATGACATCCCGATATTGTCTCCCCTTCCCGGTCCCACTCACAGCTGGAAACGCACTAATCCCCACCTTTCAGCACTAAGAATAACCCACAAGTTTTCAGAGCCGAGGCGCAGCCACGTCCCCCACCCCACATCCTGCTCCCAGCTCCAGGTAAACCCTCAGTGCTGTAATCAGGGGGTCTCTCACCCCAGCACCCCTCTAATGCCAGGGAAGGGGTCCATCACCACACAAAGGCACCCGCAGCTCCCCAGAGCCAGCAGCCTCACCGATAAGGGGGACCCCAAAAGCCAGCCCAGCCCGTGGGAAGGAGAGGTGACATCCTGACACCCTTCCACAAAGCCTCCCAGAGGTGACCTGGAACCCACAGGCGTCACTGCCACCACCACTCCAAACTGGGATGCCCAGAGGCACCAACCAGCTTTTCCCTTGCGATCCCCTCAGATCAGGGGTGACCTGGGTGCCTCTCCCCACACCCCTGGGGGATGTGCTGCCCATCCCTCATCTGAGATGCCTCAAAGAGCTCCAGTCACCTCCCCAGCACCATCCAACCTTTACACTCTCCCTCCCACCCCCCCAGCCCTGCCACTGGCTCTGTAAATTATTAAATGGGAAAGGCTGGCACAGAGCAGTGGCTGGGCTGTGGTCGTGAGCCCCCCGTGCCCCTCTGACAGCCCTGAGCTCATCCTGCCTCCGCTCCATCCTCCCAGGGGACGTGGGGCTCTGGGCTACGCCCCGGGGAACCCCCTGGCATGATGCTTCTCTTTCTTCTCCCTCCTTTTCTGCCCTAAATGACCATTTTACGAGACACGAGGAGCGTCTCCCGCGATGGACAGCGGGCACGACGGCCCCGGCTAAGCTCGGCCACGGGACACGCCTCGGGGCCACCACCCTCCAGAGGTGACAACCCACCTGGCAAGGCCAACGGGGCGGCCACTCACCTTCGACGGGCGACGTCTTGAGCCTCTTGCAGACGTTCTGCACGCCGCCGTAGGAGTCGTTGAGCCGGGCCACCGCCTCGGCCAACCTTTACACTCTCCCTCCCACCCCCCCGCCCTGCACTGGCTCTGAAATTATTTAAATGTAAGGCTGGCACAGAGCAGTGGCTGGGCTGTGGTCGTGAGCCCCCCGTGCCCCTCTGACAGCCCTGAGCTCATCCTGCCTCCGCTCCATCCTCCCAGGGGACGTGGGGCTCTGGGCTACGCCCCGGGGAACCCCCTGGCATGATGCTTCTCTTTCTTCTCCCTCCTTTTCTGCCCTAAATGACCATTTTACGAGACACGAGGAGCGTCTCCCGCGATGGACAGCGGGCACGACGGCGCCGGCTGAGCTCGGCCACGGGACACGCCTCGGGGCCACCACCCTCCAGAGGTGACAACCCACCTGGCAAGGCCAACGGGGCGGCCACTCACCTTCGACGGGCGACGTCTTGAGCCTCTTGCAGACGTTCTGCACGCCGCCGTAGGAGTCGTTGAGCCGGGCCACCGCCTCGGCGCTCCGCAGCTCCATGAGGTTCCTGAGCTCCACCATGGAGCACCCGAAGTCCCCCTCATGGTTGCCTTCGGCGACCGAGTTGCCGGGGTGGTGGTCGGCCACGTTGTTCGTCATGGTGCCGGTGATGCCGATTCTTCACTCAACCCCAGCTGCCCGGCCCAGAAAAATGTCCCATTCACTCTGGGTTAAAAATACACCTCGGCAGTGGAAAACAGCTGCTTCCTGCGCGGGCAGGCGCCGGGGCTGGAGCGCTGCCCTCCGCCCTGCCAGCAGGTGAGGGAGCACCCCACACCCATGGAGAGGGGTTCACTGCACCCAGCAGGCCTTGAACCAGCTGAGAGACACCACAGGGACCAGGGAAGCCACTAAAATCTGTGAGTTCCTCTAAAACAGAGGCTTTTCCATCAATGACCCTCTCAGAGAAGCCCTCGAAGGCAGCGAGTGGCTCTTGGCCTTGGCTCTCAGCACCTGCCAGCCAGGTTACAACCCCCCAGCCCTGCCAGCGAGGACAGAGGAGTCCCAAAAATGCCTGAACCAAGCGCTGTGGCCAGGCAGGCACAGCATCCAGCAGCTCCCACGTTCCCCAGGGATCTGGGGACCCCGCTGGCATTCCAGACAGAGAGGATGGGGGCTAGGGACAAATAGGGACATGGAGGGAGCAGGCAGAGCAGCACAGGCCAGAGGGGAAAAGTGTTGTTTGTCACCCAGGGTGCCCTCCAGCTCTGTACCCAAGCTCCAGTGCCAGCAGCGATGCTCCTGGCACTCCAAAGGCAAAGAGCCTGCAAGGGAGGCTCTTATGCAGAGAAAATGAAGTCTTTCCTAGAGCAATATAAATGAATAACAAAAGGAACAGCCACTACAGCAGCAGCAGCCTGAGACAGGGTCAGGAGGTGGCAGAGCAAGCGAACAGGGAAGAAAAGCAGCCAGACAAGGACAGGAGGAAGGTGGAAGGACATCTATCCCTGCTTCCCAGGGGCACATGGGATGCACTAGCCCTCACAAATCCAACAGGCAGGCACCACACCCTGGGGCTGTCCCAGCTCACCCCACAGCATGGGACCCCAACTGCAGTCACACCAGAGCCCTCTGGTGCAAACCCCTCCCTGCCTGGGAGAGCAAACCCCTCCCTGCCTGGCCCCTGGGAGCAGCTCCCTGACAGCAACACCCAGGGCAGCTCTGGGCATTATCAGGACAGAACAGGCACCAACTGAACCCCAGGGACACCAGCAATGCCACTGCACAGGAGGGTCCTGTCCCCCAGCTGCAGGCACCGAAGGGATTGGGAGCACAAGGAGTTCAGGGATGGGGAGCACTGGGGCTCCCGGGACACCCAAACCTGCACCCTTGGGGCAGAGCATTGCTGCTGCCCCATAAAGCAGAGATCAACTCCAGCATTCCCACCCCAGCATCCCTGCCCATTCCCAGCCCGGTTACCCCACAGCTCCTCGTGGAGCTGAGCTCATCCATCATTTAAAGGCGTGCTGGCTCCCAGCAGCGGGAAGCAGGAGGTGGCAGGCCCAATTAAGCAGACTCCTGCTGATTAAGAGAAAAAAAGATAATTCCCTCACCCCAACACGCTAATTTTTTCCTCTTTCGTAGCAACCAACGTTGTCTGAGGAGAGCTCAGAGGTTAAGAGAAAGACGGTTAATTAATCCTGTAACGGCCTAGTCCATAATTACCCCTGGAGGAGCTCACGGCACCAGCAGCACCAGCCCGTGTCCCACCCACGGCTCCGGCCCCAGGACTGGCTCTGCCCCTCAGGAAAGGAGGGGCTGTGGTGGGGGAAAGACTCCTGTGTCTGCTCTGAGCACCCTCCTCCAGCCCATCCGGGGTCACAGACCCATTCCTGGCCTGTCTCTGCTCCATCCCACCAGTCCAGCACAGGCTCCTGCATTCCTTGGCCAAACTGGGAAGGATCAGTCCGGAGAGCTGCACTCAGGCTTCCCTAAGAGCCATCATCCTAACGAGCTCCTAATGACTCCAGCAGCGTTCAGCAGGCTGCCTTTCACTCCTATAATTCACTTCCAGAGCCCCCAGGCACTGGAGAGGAACAAGTGCTCCCCGAGGGCCTCCTTGGGAAGAAAACAAGGAGCGGGAGCCCGAATGCCCTGTGCAGACACAGGACCAGCCCGGAGCCGTGTCAGCTCCCAAACGACACCCCTGGGCAGGACAAGGGCTGCTGGGGAGTTTGGGATGAGGGGCACGGACTGTCTGGAGCCACGGGCCGGGGTGTGGGCTGGGGGAGGCGCGAGCTCCGGGCAGGAGGGAGCGGCTGGCGAGGCCGATGCCGGAGCCGATGCCGTGCTGCAGGCGAACCTGCCCGGAATAATAAACGGCTGCACGACACCTCCGTCCTGGCAGGGAGAGCAGCCACGGCCAGAGCCAGCACCAGAGCATCCCCCGTGCCCACCCCGGCCCCTGGCACAGGGAAAGGGACCCGCTGGCACAGGGAAAGGGACCCGCTGGCTTTTAAACTCGGGAAGAGGAAAGTGCTCGGAGAGGGACAGGAATAATTAAATCAGCTGGACCTGTCACACGTGATGCCTTCAGCCAAGCCACGAGCGGCCTCGCTGCGACACCGGTGGCACCAGGAGCTGGCACATGCCAGCAGCAGCCACCACTGGGGCCCTGGGCAAGGCCATGGATCCTCATGGATCCTCAGCACATCAGAGCAGACCCCGGCACTGCTCTGTCCTCCCTGCAGATGACCAGAGATGGAGCAAGCCCTGACCAAGTTCAGCTGTTGCTTTCCTTTATCCATGAATGAGGATGAAATCCCTGCCCCAGCTCAGCTCTTCTCCAGCCTGAACATCTCCCACCATCCAGGGCAGAGAGCACCGTGCTGAGGAAGAGCAAGAGCAGCCACCACATCCCCTGCCCAGAGCCACGAACCCCAGCTTGGACAAGCAGGATCAGGTCCATGAGCAAACAAACCTCAGGTCATGTGGGTCATGGTGGATCACCTTCCCCAAGCCACCAGCACCCCAGCCCCACACACTGCCCTTCAGCAGCACCCACTGGGGTTCATCTCCTCTCCCACTTTGGGAATGGGGTGTTGGAAACACTTGGCTGCTGTAGGTTGCCATGGCAAACTCAATGTAAAGCTGTCAGGGATGCTGTTTATGTTGCCAAGTGGGGATGGAAAGAAAAAAAAACCTCAACTCCCCCAAAATTACCCTTCTTGGCTCGGGTTTAAGATTTTTCTCTTTGGGAATTAAAAAAGCTGAGCTGCATCCCCAGTGGAATGAGAGAGGCTGCACTGAGCCCCAGAGCACACAGCACGGACAGACCCACTCTCCAGATGGACACGTGGGTTCCAAAAGCCAAACCAGCCAATTAAAGCAGAAAAACGGGCCTAAACCACCTTCCCCTGCCTGCTCTCTGGGATATGTCCCAGGAGAAACTGCACAGCTCCTCTGGCTCACCCTCCCACCTCGTGGACCCCACCAGCACTCAGCACCCACTGTGGGCTGCTGGGAGCCACAGTCCCACGGGGGAGCAAGGCTGGAAGGCAAAAAGCTGCTGGAATGGCTGCACCTGCTGAGAGCATCACTGGGAGAGACACGTGAGGTGCTGCCATCAGGGGAAGGTGTTTGGGGAGAGGAAGAGACCCCGGCTGTAGCAGGGAGGGACACACCAGGGGACGTGTGGGGCCCCCTGCACTGGGGGGTCTGCACTGGCACCTCTGCCCAGCACACCTGCGAGGTTTCAACAGCTGAAAACCTCAGACACGCTGTTCTCAAAGGTGTGGGGGGCACGGGGAGGGCACGACCCCTACCCCTGGTGCCCACTGGGGCTGAGTCAGGTCCATCTCCCACGGTGGAGGGACATGGGCACGTGGAGCAGACGGTCAGACCAAGGCAACACCAACTCCTGGGGGATTTTGAGGGCCCCCCACCTCCCACCCGGTGCCACAGCGGAGCCCCCACCTCTCCCCAGGAAACAGGGGGGCCCCAGCACCCCAGGGGCCAGGGCAGGGCCCCTCCCCTGCACACTCACCAAATCGCAATGTGCAGATGGCAGCCTCTCCTCCCTGCCTGTTCCCAGCAACACCCCTGGCAGGGGAAGCCTTCCCTCCTTAACCCTTCCCACGCCAGGCACCCCAGGAGGGCACCCAGAGGGGACACGGGGTGTTGTCACCTCCTGCGGTGGCAGGAGCCAACAGAGCGACTCACCGTGACAAACCACATGATCTGCAGGGGCAGGGCTGGCTCCAGGGGCGCGGGGGCCACCCCAGGCAGGACTGTCACCCTCGGGCCCCAGAGCTTCCCCGGCAGCCACCAAGGGAGGAGGTGCAGGATCACAGAGGTCAGAGAGGGCAGTGAAGGTCACGGAATCTGGTCCTGCCGCCCAACACCCCCATGGCAAAGGCACAGGGGCACCAGGCCAGGCCCCAACACCCCGGACAGACCCCTGCAGGCACGAGCTCCACTCACGGCCCCCTGCGACAGCACAAGGCAGCGTGGGAGCAGGAGCTGCCCCCCCTTCCCCAGTCACGCTGGTGTTGCCCCTCCCTGCTCCTTCCCCTGGGCACTGGGTGCCGAAACCAGGCAAGGTCCCCAGTCAGGGCTCCCCGGGGCAGCACCTGTGGCACCCACAGGACGTTCCCTCCTCCCACTGCAGTATCCACTTCCTCTGCCGGAGCGCACCCGCCATGGGAGGGGACGGTGGCACCTCCCTCCCCAGTGGGGCCACCCCAGCACCCGACAGCGGGAAACCCCCCAGCGACACCCAGCCCACAGGTGGGACACGTGGGAAAACACAAGAGCCAAAGGCCTGGGATGGGGCGCTGCAATAACTGCAAGAAGCCCTCGTTTTTCAATCGCAGTGCGGAGAGGGAAGAAGCTCCCAGCCTTCATCCTGCAAGAGTGGGGGGACTAATGTGCCCCCCGTGCCAGGGCACCACAGCTGGAAAAGGGCCAGCAAAACGCCCAGGAAGTGCTGGGGCGGCGCAGAGCTCAGCGGCAGCGATGCCGTGCCAGGGAAACCAAGCCACGGAGCAGTGCCCTGGTCTGCGAGCACGGGGCTGATGCTGCAGCCCAGGAGCACCAACCCCAGCGGAAACCTGTGGTGAGACCAGAAGGAGCTCCAGGCTTCTCCTACACCAGCCCACCAGCAGCTCCCCAGGGCCAGCAGCATCTCCTCCTCCCGCATCCCCGTGGTTCCCACCGGCCCAGCGGCAGCTCCGAGTTAAAATTCCCCAACTCCCACATGGTGCCGACTCCTCCTCACCTCGCCCGTCTGCGAGCTGGGACATCGGAGGTGCCAGCGGGGTGGGAAGGGGGGGGGACACCACACCGAAACCACCCGGGTACCATAGGCAGCAATGGAACTGCTGCTTGGGGTGCCACGTGCTGCCGGAGGCGCGGGAAGGAGCCGCTGGCCCGGGATGTCACCGCCACCAACCCCAGCTCCCCGTCACCAGCCCCAGCTCCCCGTCACCAGCCCCAGCTCCCCGTCACCAGCCCCAGCTCCCCGGCGGAGCAGAGCATGAATCGCGGCAGCCCACGGGTGGCACAGCCCGTAGTATTTCTCCCACACGCCGTGCCAGGCACACGCTTCCCGCTGCCGGAGCGGGGCGAGCGCCCGCCCGGTGCCAGGAGCGCAGCCGGCGCTTCCCTCGTGCGCGGCCACCGCCGGTAACGTGCGCCCGGGGGCTGCCACGTGCAGGGCACGAGGCAGGGGACCCTGTCCCCAGACAGGCTGTCACCTCCCTGGTCCGGTTTGGATGCTCGTCCCCTCGCAGGTGTGGACACCAGGGATGGGGAAGCAACCAGAGTGTCGTCACATCATCACACCATCCTCCTTCTCCTCCTCTCCTGGCGGGCTGTAGGACCAAAAGGTCATAGGGCACCTCTGAGCCACGCACCAGGGCCGAGGTCATGGGGAAACCACAAGGAAAAGGCAGGAAGAGGCAGCCTTCCCCCAAAAATGCATCCCTTCGCCGGCCATTCCGCAGGGAACACGAGCGGCTGCCACCAGCCCACTAATTACAGCTGCCTTGGCTCTGTTTTTTCGCTCCTATTTTGCCTCCCGTTAATGAAGGCTGAAAAACTGCCGGGTTTTTGCATACCCAAGGCAGCAATTAGCAGCAGAAAAGGGCAGGGAAGAGGCTGGAGGCAGGAGAGCACCATGGATGCAGCGATCCCTGACAAGGCTCCCCAAAACCCGCTGCCCCGAGCCTCAAAACCTGGCGTCCCAAACCCCAAAACCTGCTGCCCCGAGCCCAGGGGCCACGATGGCCCTGGCTCCTGCTGTCCCAGCCCCTGCACGGCACATCCACGTGCCAAAGGCACCGGCACAGCTGCCAGAGCCTCAGTGCTGGGGCTCAGGAATCCACCCTCGCCCCCGGCCGGGGCTTCCCCGCGCCCCAGGGTGCAGCGGCCCAGGAATTTCAGGGGGGGTTGGAAGAAAAGGAAAAGCAGGGAGTCTCCAGGCGAGCTGTCAAGGGGAATGTTTCCATCTAAGGCCTTGGTATTTCTCTCCCCGGCGCCTGCACTAAATCACCCCAGCTCCTCTCATTATTCTTTTGTGCTTTACAAGGTAGCACAGCCGGTGGAGGAATGCAGGAGTGTGGGGAGCAAATCCGGCCTGTCCTGCTCCAGCAAATACCTGCAGCCCCCCAGCCTTCGGAGGGGCACAGCATCCCCTCCTGCCCTGCTACACCAGCACCAGGCAGAGGCACCTGGTACCTGGGGAGGGGGCACATGGCAGAGCCCAGGATGCCCGGTGCTGCCAGACTGGGATTGCTCTGGATCCCAGTATGAGGCTTTGTCCACTCCTTCTCACAGCCCCCCCAGGATGGACACTGCCATGGTCACATCCCAGCCCTGCGCTCAGACCAACCCGGATCCTCCCAGTTCCTGGCACACCTGGACACCCCCTGGCCCCAGCACCTGCAGCAGAAGGGAGATGACACCAACAATCCCACCGGGATGGGCGGCTGGGGGTCCTATTCCCAGGCAGACACTCCATCCCCCTCAGTACATGGATGCTGGGACCCCCCCAGTGCAGCAGAAGTGCTGGTGCCCAGAGCAAGGCTGGGAGCAGCATCCAGGCAGCTGGAGGAGAGGGCACAGGCCACGGGGCCACCGGGCCAGGATCCAAACCAAGGATGGCGCAGAGGGCAGGACGGGAGGAGCCCGGAGCTCTGCCTCGAGGGACGGGCTCTCTCTGCTCCACAGACCTCTGGAGCCATTCCTGGGGCAGAGGCACAGCCAGAGGACACTGGGACTTTGGCAGGAGCTCGGGCAGAGCGGAGCCTGACCCAGCTCACCCCCAGCCCTCACTGCCAGCCTCAGGGAGAGGCAGGGATGCTCCAGGCAGCTCAGCCATTCCCACCTCTCCCGTGGGATCCCCATGGGATGGGGCAGCCCCCGAGCAGAGGGTGCAGTTGGTCTCTGACTCAACTCCCCACACGTCCCTCTGCCCTACACAGCTGGGGAAACTGAGGCAGCCACACACCTGAGCACAGCAGCATCCCTCTCCCAGCCCCAAACAGGGGGAAAATCCCAGCAATCCTGACTCCCACCTTTCTACAACTCATTCAAAAAGCAGAGGAGCAGCTTAGCTTAAAATCAAGCAAAAACCAGCAGGTAAGTACTGATCCAGAGCACAGGGGATTTCACAGGCAAAACAACACCCAGGGAACGGGAGAGCCACCGGCCAGGACACAGGGGCACAGCCACGGTATTTTTAGCAGGATTACACAGGGACAGGGGATTCCTACCCTGAAAATCCCTGGGGGCTTAAAATAGGCCCCGTCACTTCCTCCCAGCAGCAGCCAGGAGAAGCATCTGCTTCTCCTGGAAGTCAGGAGGAGGAGAGGTTGAGCCCTTGGGGTGCCACAGGGCACCCTGAGGCACCTGGGTGAGCACAGCACTCACCTTGCCAAGGAGCTGCTTCCTCTTCCTCCCAGCTCAGCGAGGAGAAGAGTCCCGTGCAAAAACCGAAAGAGCAGCAATCACAGCCAGACACTCCTCGGGGTCACAGTGGGGCAACTGAGGCAGCAGCCAGGGAGCTGGTCTGACCCCACAGGGACAGTCGGGGGCTCCTGGGCTGCAGGAGAGCAGGGGCTCCCCCAGAGCTGGGATTGCACCAGGGGAATCCCGGGGAGTCCCCTCTGCAGCCCCCGGGGTGGGCTGGGACAGCAGGAGGGGTGATCCAACGCTCAGATCCCGATCCCGAGGCTGGAAGCAGCCCTGGGGGACACGGGGAAGGGCTGGGGACAGAAATGCCCCTCCTGCCACCTCCCCACATGGACGGGGTGGGTGCCCCTGGTCCGGTACCGTCTGTGCTCCGAGGGCTCCCGCGCAGTCCTGCTCCGATCACATCCCCTTCGGGCGCCGGGCAACTCCTCCGATCCCCACTAGCTCGTGTCCCTCCCGCCAGACCGCTCCGGCAGCAAAGCCATATTTTTCCATTGAAAAGTCCAAGCAGAGAGAGAGGGAGAGAGAGGGGGGATTTTTCCAGGCGAAAGGGAAGAGTCAGCAACAAGGCGGTGGTGGTGGGGGGCGAGGGCGGGAGGCTCCGAGCCCCCTCCCTGCCCCGAAGGGTTAAAAAATAAAGTCGGGAAAAGTGTGTCCGCGATAGGAAAAACACACGCGCTCCCAGGGAGAGCGCGCCGGCTGCTCCCGTTTCCCTTCCCGACATGCCCCGCTCCTGGGAAAGTGTAGGCTGTTTTCCATATATAACTGCAAACTGTTCCATGCAGTAAGAAGTCTAATTAAAGGGAGGGAGGGAGAGCGGGAGAGACGCAGGAGAGCGAAAGGCAATATTTGTACGAGGGGAGGAAAGCTGCATCCCCGGGCGCCGGATCGGACCCTCGCGGAGCAAAGCCCAGGAGATCACCGGGAGATCAAACCCGGGCAGAAGAGGCAAATCAGAGCCTGGAAAATACGTAGCAGTAAATAGGAGGACAGAGCCAGATGGGCCAGGAGAGCACGGGGAGGGACAGGGGAAGGAAAAGCTCCTCTGAGACAGTTGCTGGGATGAGGCCAAGTGGTGTGGGAGGGGGCACACACACACACCCCCGGCCCCCGGGAGCCTCCCAGGGTCCCCACTCCTTGTCCCCCACGGCAGGAGAACCAAGTATTTAAGAAAGCAGCAGGAATCTGCTCGAAAAATAAATATGAAAGTAAAACCACACGGGCAGGAACAGGGCAGGGGGGGTGTGAAATGCCAGGAGGAAAGCAGCACGCTGTGGTGGGTGGGGGAGGCTGCAAGGGAAGGGACACCCATCCACACTCAAGGGGTGACCCACATAGTCCTCACCCCACTTAGAAACACCAGCCTTGCCTCTCCCACCCGCCCTCAGCTGCATCTCACCACCCCAATGCTTTGGGGGCACCCCTTTCCCACCATCCCAGCCCAAACAGGGCAGGAGGGGTCCAGGGCCACCAGAAAAAACCCAGATCTGCTCTTCAGAGCCTCACTGTTCTTCCCACCAGGTCCAGCCACAGCCCCGAGGTGATCCAGAGCAGCCAACACATTCCCAGCTATAGGGGCCTGTGCCTACCCCGGGTGCCAGTGCATTTTAAACCCATCAGTGTGCTTTCATCAAGTGCTGATCTATCTAAAAGTCGTCCTATCTGGGCTGAGCATCGGGGAGAGGCTGGTGACAACAGCACCATCCTCCTCCTCCTCACAGGCACCGTGTGCTCCGTTCCCAGCTGGCTGGGACTGTCCCCTCCCCTCCCCAAAACAGGCCTGACCCGCTGCTCCAGCGACGGAGCCGCGGTGTGCTGGGCACTGCCATTCCCAGCACTGCCATTCCCAGCCCCGCCATTCCCAGCCCCATCCCCACCTCCACACACACGTGCCTCAGTGTCCCAGGTGCTCAGCCCCGTCCTGACCTGCCATCCTGTTTATGCAGCGTTGTCCCCCACGCCCCCACGCTCCCAGAGGCTCCCAGCTGCACCAGTAAACCAGGGAAACTGGGATATCCCTTTTCCTCAAGTGCCAGCATGCAGCTGCTGGCACAGCTCCCCCCTCCTGCGTCCCTGCAGGTGGGATGGTGCCTCCCTGCCCCTCTGGTGCTGACCCAGCCCAGGCTCTGCCACCACACGTGTCCTCTGCGCCAGAAATCACAGCTCAGGGTGCTGCAGGTCGTCCCCCACCACCAAAGAACCCACTGCTGAAGCTGCAACAGAGCTGAGAGTCAGAATCATAGGATCTCAGAATGGTTTGGGTGTGAAGGGAACTTAAAGCCCATCCAGTTCCACCCCTTGCCACCCCTTCCACACCTTTCACTAGCCCAGGTTGCTCCGAGCCCCATCCAACCTGGCCCTGAATTTCAAGCTCTACTTCAAACTGCAGAGACAGGACAAGACACAACAGGGGCAAGGACACGGTGCTGGGGGGGGGTTCCCACTGCCCAGCACCCCCCAGCCCAACAAGCAATGCCCCCCAAAGCTCTGCAGGCTCTGCCCAGCCTCCAAACAAGAGGAACAAACCAGCCCTGGGGTCAGCCGAGGTGACAGCTGGACACTGGCCACTTTGTCCTGGCCGGACCTGGAGCTGCAGGAGCCACGGGAGGCTTTGGCACAGCCCCTGCCTATCCCAGGCACTTACCCAGGTGGGTCCCTAAGCACCAGCACTAATCCAGGGATAATTGCAGCTTTAACAGCGATAGGGCCCAGATTAGCAGCACAATCCGGGTGTTAGGGGTGCTGTGCTGGCAGGAAGCAGACTGAGCAAGGGTGATCCACAGGGAATACGGCGAGTGGCCGGCACCCAACCCAGCTGCCAGGACACCAGAGCCCAGCACGGGGTGGTACCAGGGGATGGAGGCAGAAGGGCTGCCCGTGGCTGGGTGTCGTTGATTCCTGCTCCCCATCCGGCTGGAAAAATGTAACACCCACCCAGGGCCTGGGGCTTGCATGGGCAGGATTCCCCCTCCTGCCCCGGCTCTCCTACCCAGGATTGTTCCACATGCTGGAATCCCCTCCACTCCCAAGGCTCTGGCTGCTCTTCTCTGCCCTCTCACTCTCCCAGCTGCCTGCAGTATCGGGGTCCTTCCTCACCCCCTCCATCAGCCTTTTGCTCAATCCTTGGAGCCCAGGCAGGGGCTGGGCAGGTGGGTTTGCTCTCTGCATAACAAGGATAGTGGGAATGCAAAGAGCAGGGGACACTGCCAGGGCAGCCGCTGGTTTGGGGTCCCACAGCACCATTTGGGGTCCCCCAGAACCACCTGGACTTGTTCTGTTCCCTGCTCCCACACAGCTCCTCAAGGGGAAGCAGCCAGACAGAGTCCCAGGCAAGGAGACTGAGATTCAGGGAAGCTCTGTGCCAGCTTTCCTGGGTCCCTTCCCTGCGATCCTCTTCCCAAAGGATCACTCCAGCAGGGCTGGAGCGCAGCAGGTCTGGGGGCTGAGGAACAGCGAGGCCGGTCTGCACACACAGCCGTGTCCAGGGGAGCGGGAGGAGGAAGGGAGGATCCCTCATTGTCCTTTCCAAAGGGAAAAGGGACAGTCCCCCGCAGGAGGTGCCAGGCAGGGCAGGAAGCACTTCCAGCCTCCTTGCTCCAGGCTGTGTCTGCCCGCGGAGAGCGGAGGGCAGCGGCACACACAGCACAGGTCCCCCCACGCGGCACAAACTCCATCTGCAACAGCTTCCCAGCATTCGATGCACTTCACGTTCAACTGCAGGAGCCAGAGGATCCCCCGGCTGCTGACCTGCACAGAAACACCCAGCTGCTGCAGGGGAGGGATGGGGAAGGAGGAGGAAGGGCCATTCCTGCACGGAGCTCTGGGTGCGTGCCCGAGCGGGCGCCCAGCGAGGTGAGACCGGGCACGCAGACAACGTCCACAGATGGGCAGAGACGGGAAGAGTGGGAAAACAATGCCAAGAAGGGAAGCAATGAATGGAAAGAGATGAAAGGCAGCGGGTCAGGAGCTAGAACAACAGAATTCAGCTGCGGACACAGAGCTGGAGCACGGCGTGGAAGGATTTTGGCTCACCAGGGCCTGGCCCAGGGCTGCACCCAGCCCTGGAGTATCCACTGGACACCAAGCCAGCCACCACTCCCTCATCCCCGGAAGCACCTCTCCCAAAACAGGCACCTACGGAGCAACACCTCAGCACCCTGACCCACAGCTCCAGCCTTCCCCCAGGAGGCAAAGCAGCCTCCTCTGTGAGCCCCAGCCGGCTGCATTTGGCACCCAGCACATGCTGAGGAATCCAAGCTGCCCCTGGGAAGAGCAGCCCATGGATTGAACACCCCGAGGAGCAGCCAGGCTGGCTCCCAGGGGCACAGCACACCCCGGGGATGCCGAGGCAGGGAGCAGGAGGAGGTTATCCAGCTGGTTTTCCCCCACGGGGAGGCCTGGCTGTTTGCTTTCTCCTTCCCCCAGGAGATCTCCTGCTGACTCGGGAAACACCCTCGGGTGCAGCTCTGCGGGGAGGAGACGCTTCCCAGACACAGGCAGCAGCTTCAGTCCTTCCCTTCAGTTTTGGCCAGTCCAGCTGGGGTCAGATTTAAGAGCAATTCGTCACTTGGGAAATAACACCACTCCAGGCCTCCTCCCTCAAATAAACCTCAAAAGACATCATTTAGGCGAGCTTAATTTGGACAACTAAAAATAGCCAGCACTAGTCACACTGGAAAATGCAGGCTGTGGAGCTTCACCCTTTCACAGCTCCAGCTGGGACACGGGGGTTTCTGGCCCCCAGCTCCACAGAAGTGGCCCTAGGGAGGAGCACAGCCTCGCTCCCACAGGGAATCAGTGGGTACAACAGGACCCACCCCAGCGCCCTGCACGGCTGCTCCGATGAAAGTTTTGGGTCCCCACACTTTCCCAGGCAGGATGCAGTGACTCACAGCCACGTCTGCACCAGGACACCCAGGAAAGATCAGCCACGCTTGCAGCTCCTCCCAGCCCAGCCAAGTTTCTGGTCCCAGCTCCCTGCAGCTGATTCAGCCCCGCGGCCCCAGGCAGGGGCAGCCAGGCCTGTGCCACTCGGGATAAATCCCCACCACTGAGCAATGCAGGCTGGCATTCCAGCTTCCCTCCCACTCCACAGCAGCGGGGCTGCCTCAGGCACTGTGACCCTCACCAGGCACAGTCCCAGCCTTGCTCCAGCCCATCCCACCGCCAGCCTGGCATTGCCAGCTGTCGGCATCACCAAACAGCCTCCAGCAGAGCCACAAATCCAGCCTGCCCTCATTTCCCTGCAATCCCCCTCCTTGCACCAATCTCTCCCTCCTTGCACTAATCCCTCCCTGCTCCAGAGGCAGGAATAATATTTAACTCAGGTTCAGGCTGGAGCACGAGCTCCCTCCCAGCCCCGGGTCACCCCCGGGCTGTCCCCACCGCCGAGGCCGTGCTGGATCCGAGCTCCCGGCACAGTCACGTGCCCGTGGCAGAGCCCAGCTCCGGCAGGAAGCCCCCCTGGAGCGGGCAGCCCTGGGAAGCCCGGGAAGCTCGTGCTGCCGGCTGCCAGCTGCAGCGATCCGTCACCCAGGGATTTGTATGCAGCCGGCGCGCGGGACCGGCAGACGGGGCTGGGCTGTCCAGGTGCCACGCGGCTCCCCGAGCAAACCAGACACCCTGCCCTGGATTCCACAGCCAGCAGATCCCACCTGGAGCCGCCCACGTCCCCCGGGATACGCCCCAGCTCAGCCCCATGAGAGGGTGGGGGCTTCAGCCCCTGCAGAGCGGGGATGAGAGGGGACGATGCTCAAGGACTGAGCCATCTTCTCGCTCATCCCTGTGTCCCTTGGCTGCCTGTCCCTTGGCACGAGCAGGAAAAGCAGTTTTCCCACTGGCAGCTACAGAGCATCCGTGCAGCCCGGGATCTGCCCTCAGCAGTGCTCGAGCAACCCGGGGTTATTTTTAAGTGGTTGGTGAGAAGGTGGGAAGGGAGATGAAGAGCTGGAATGCCGCGATGCTGTGCCACTAAGCCTCTGGAAAGGCTGGAGCACAGAGAGCAGAAGCATCAGCGTTTCCAAGCAGGAACAAAAGGCGAGAAGCGAAAAGCCGAGGGCATTCCGTGGGGCTGGCTGGAGCCCTCGGCACCTCCCGGGCGAGCGAGGGGTGGCAAAGGGACAGTAAAGCTCCAGCTGCTGCAGCAGGGTCCTTAATTAGCATCTTGGGAATCGGCGCTGAAAATCAGACACCTTCTGCCCGAAATCCGAGCCCAGACTTGAAAATCTGATCCTTGGATCCGATGCTCAAAGAGCAAAGGTCACGTCAAATCCCAGACAGGCCCTGCCACTGTTCTGCAGAGCTGAGCCCCCCCCGTGGTCCCCTGTGCCCAGCTTTGCCCCCTGCCCACCCCCG
>NW_021940585.1:4939372-4943202 GCF_001715985.3 Manacus vitellinus
ACACCGGGACACGGCGCCAAATAAAAGCGGGGGGGGGGGCTGGAGACTCGCCCCCGGCACCCCCGAGGCTGCGCTTGGCTCCTCTGCCGGCTCAGCCCAGCTGCCGACTCATCCCTGCCATGGAAGCGGAGAGGGAAAAGTTTCCCCGTCAGCACAAAACACCGACAACTGGCCAAACCTTGGGCTTGGCTTTTCTGCTGCCCTGGCCGGGAGTTCACCCTGCGGGGACCCGCCAGGTCCCGGCCCGGGGGGTGCAGGGGATGGGCCCACACCCTGCATTAGGGGACTGGGGTGTCCCCAGGGGCTCCCCCAGACCCTCCTGCTGCAGGGAAGGAAGGGTCTGCCGAGACCAGGAGCTCTGCCCCTTGGCACTGCCCAACGGGAGATCCTTCCCATGCCCCTTCCCTCGCTCCAAAGAGATCTAGCTGTGGGATTTGGGCAGAGGAACATGTGCAGGGCTGGTGTCATGGCTTTGTGTCCCCTCCCCAGCACGGACCCTCCTGGTCCCTACAGCTTAGGACTGGATGCCATGATCCAGAAGCCCAGACATCCCAGGGAAGCAGCCCAGGAGTACCTGGTATCCCACCAGGCTCCCCACATCCCTCACCACCTTCCTGGGCAGCAGTGACCTGTCCCCCCTTGCCAGCCCCTCGCTCCCTGCTGAGGTGGTACAGGCAGAGGGATTCTCCTGTCCAGGATTCCCACAGCCCCAATTCCTGACCCTCTCCAGGGCACATTGCTGTGCATCAGCTTCCCACATTTAAATCCAAGACCTCTCCCAGAAGCTCACAAATGCAGGAGGACAGGGAACTCATCTGTTACTCACAGAGAGCTCTCCCAGGATTTAAGTTGCTTAATTAGTGCTTTAAGAGAGTCACCAGCTGAGTGGGTGACACCCCAGCGGGATGTCATGTGCTCCACAGGGCTCAAGCTTCGCTTTCCTCCTCTCCTACCCAGGGTTATCTCGCTTCTTTTTTTTCCCCCTTTCCATTTTCTAATGAATAAACAGAGGGGCAGGTTTTATAAGTCCATGGAAACTCTATTATCCCCCCGCATTAAAGCCAAAAGCAACTAATTAAAACATCAAAGTCAGAGGTTTCATTAGTTCGGCCTCGACGCCGGCAGGAGGTGACAGGGAACGAGCGTGGCTCCCACAGCCAACTGCTCCAAGGGACCCCAAGGCTGGACCCACACCCTGAAACACATTCCCTGTCCAGTGCCACCCTTTCCCATCAAAGCTGCTTCCCCCAAAAACATCTCCATCACCTGCACCATGAGATGGGTCTTTATTCCCACCCCGCACAACACCAGGGTGAGAGGGATGGGGTCAAATTTCCAGCTCACCCTCACCAATCTACTTCCTCCTCTGCACAGGGGATCCCCACCTACATGACACCTCTGCCTCCATCCACCCTGAGCAGGGATGCTCCAGGCAGCCAGCAGGCATCCAACAGCATCCCTCACCCTGCCAGGATCCCCTCCCAGCAGTCACCAGCGAGCCACAGGAATTGGGGAACACCAAGGAGGAGTCACCTCTTTGTGCTGCAGAGGCCACCTCCCCATCCAAGGACCTGCATCCCATTGCCACGGTCACACTGAGCATCAGCCGCCTCCCCATCCAAGGATCCACATCCCTTGCCATGGTCACACTGAGCATCAGCCACCTCCCCATCCAAGGATCCACATCCCTTGCCATGGTCACACTGAGCATCAGCCACCTCCCCATCCAAGGACCTGCATCCCATTGCCACGGTCACACTGAGCATCAGCCACCTCCCCATCCAAGGATCCACATCCCTTGCCATGGTCACACCGAATATTGGTCCCTCCCCATCCAAGGACCTGCATCCCATTGCCATGGTCACACCGAGCATCGCCACATCCCTCCCCGGGGCCCCCCGGCCCCTGCCACAGCCGCACTCGGAGCCAAGCGGGATCCCCGGGGCTTTAACCCGGGTTTTCCTCCGGCTCCTCTCCCAAGCACAGCCCAGCCGTCCCCGGCGGGGAGGAGCCGTGGGCGAGGAGGAAGCCAGAGCTGCCAGCCCTTCCCTGGGCCCTGCGCGAGGAGCAGCGGATACGGGGAGCAGCAGCAGCAGCAAACAGGCGGCGGCAGCGAGTCCCCGCTGCAGAGATTTGGGTCCCCCCAGTCCCTGCAGGCTCCATCCTGTGCTGCTGGAACAGGCGCGTGCGATCACTGCGGGAAAACTCCGCTCGTGGCCTAGTGGGGAGGAGAAACAGGAAAAGGGGAAAAAAAACCAACCCCAGAGAGGAGCAGGGAGCGCGCAGAGAATCCGCAGCCCCGGCGAGGGACAGCTACGGAAGGAGCAGGCTCGTCTCCCTGGGCAGGCAGGGGAGGAGCAGGCTCGTCTCCCAGGGCAGGGAGCCTTGGGGACAAGGGGAAACTCCAGGCTCAGCTCCACCCCGGCGCTTTCGACTGCAAAACAATAGTGGAGAGGAGCAGCCGTCCCTCCCTGCTCTTACTCATCCTGCCCAAGGACCTGTACCACCCTTCGGCTCACCCCTCCCTGCCCCTCCTCTGCCCGGGGGCTCCGGCATGGCGGGTCCCGGCTCCAGAGGCGCAGGCGACGGCAACAGATCCCCCGGGAAGGGATCCGGACCCACGGCACGCGAGCGGCGAGCCGGCAGCGCAGGGAATTCCCTCCGTCATCATCTCAGCCGAAAAAAAAAAAAAAAACCAACACCCAACAACACCCTTCGCCCTCTCCAGCCTCTACCTGCAGCGCTCGCACCACTTCCCAGCGCCAGCAACCCCCTTTCCAGCCGGGAAGGAGCCGAGGCTTCGCGCAGGGCTCGCACGGGGCTGCTCCCAGCGCAGCCCCCGTGGGATGGGGATGGAGCCTGAACCCCGAGGGGCCGCTCTGGGGGACGGGGAAGCTCTGCCTCCGTGCCCTGGGAGCTTCCCAGCTCCACCTGCCCCATCCCAGCAGTGGCACCTCCATATCCGAGTGCATCCAGCCTGGCCGTGGGGAGTCACAGGACACGCAGGGGTTGGGAGGCCTCCAAGACCACCCAGCCCGCCCCGTTCAGCCCGGGAGGGCCCTCACTGCCCTGACACGAGGGGCACCCCCTGACCCAGCACCCAGCCCAGCCAGCCCAGGGGCCGGGGGGGGTTTCCCGGGGAGGGTCATCCAAGGGGGCAGCCGGGGAGGGATCCCCGCGGCGCGGCGGGGTGGGGCCGGCGGAGCGCGGGGGCGTCAGCTTCTCTCGCTCATGATTTAATAATTTAGGTGCGTTTCAGTGCTCAGGGAAGCGAAAGATTGAGGGCAGTGTCTGGAGCCTGGCAGGGCGCAGGCAGCGGCACAGCCCACGGCCGTGGCATCGCGCCCCTCCGGAGTGGGGGCACAGCTCGGTGTCCCCCAGCCCCAGGACGGCTCTGGATGCCCCATGGGGTGCTCCGAGCACTCACCTCCACCCCAGTTCGCTGCCCCCGGGTCCTGCCCGTCCACCCACGTCCAGGGCTGCCTGTCCACGTCCACGGGCAGAAACTGGCTGCACTGGTTTGAGCTTCGCAATCCAAACCCCCACCCAAGCTCAGGTCTCCAGAGATAAGAGCACAATAACCTATTGTCCCTCCTCCCCTCCCAACATCTCCACTTGCCTCTGGCAAAGCAGGGAGGGACCACCCAGCTCCACGCGGTCCCCCCACCCCCACCGCCGGGGACCCCACGGGGGGCACAGCCCCACCGAGCCAGGCCAGGGATGCTGGGAGGCTCCACAGCCCGGGCTTGGATGCAGGGAGAGGGCTGGGGGCAGAGGCAGGAGGAGGTGGACGAGGCCAGAGCCTGGCTGGGCTTCTAATTTATTTCCTT
>NW_021940585.1:4944497-4979549 GCF_001715985.3 Manacus vitellinus
CCGGGCAATGTGGGCAGCACAAGGACCCCCCCTGCTAGAGTGAGGAGAGCACTCCTGGGCAATGTGGGGACCCCCCGGGGCAGTGCATGCACTCCTGGGCAATGTGGGGGCACCACAACGTGTGTTCCCCCCCCCGGGGAGCTCTGGCACTACCCATGGCACTGAGGTGTGTGCACTCCCAAGCCTGGGCACCCCAAGAAGCGAGGGCTCATCCTCGTGCCCAAACCCCTCCCCAGTCCAAGTGTGGGGAAGGCAGGAGTAGCACCGTGACCTGTGGCAAAATCGGGGTTCCTTGCGGGTTAAAGTGGCTTTGGGGTCCCTCGTGGGCACTGTGGTTGGTGCCCAGGGGTTGGGGTGTGCCAGTCTGACACCCCCTGAGAGCGACTTGAGGGGACACACCCCATGGGCCACAGAGGGTCCAGCATGAAGAACCCCCCCTGGGTAGATCCGACCCTCAGCCCTTTTTTTAAAGGAACCGGGATAAAAATCCTCATTGAATCGTCCCCGAGGGGTGGACACGCCGTGCTGGCCATGCACGGTGGCATCGGGGCAGCAGTGCCGGGCGTGGGCACCTTAACTCACCCTGGCCCTCCCCGCAGCCCCACGCCCGGGCACGCCGCGGGTTCGGGTTAAACCAGTGGAACATCTGTGCACGCACAAGCCCTAATTAGCACTCGGAACGGTTTTTTCCCCCCTTGAGGGCCTGCACCTCGAGAATTTCGCATTCCTGAGCGCTCCCAGGTGGTGCTGCAGAGGCCGGGAGAGCCGAGCCCTGTGTGGATCCGGAATTCCTTCCCATGCTCTCCACGGCCAGTAAAATCCCTTCCACTCGGCTGAGCCAGGGGCCGTCTGGGGGCAGGGGAAATTATCTGAAGTCACCTGAGTGCCACCAGAGCTGCCCGGGTTGGGTGTAATTCAGTCTCCACAGAAGGCACCGACCTGCCCCTGGGCTCTGCAGCAGGGGGGAGGAAAGTGCCCTGGGCTGGGAATGCCCCCCATCTCAAGGTGGGGTCCTTGGCATCTTCCTGGGGAGTTGAGGGGGTCATTCCCTCCGAACGTAAAACCCTCCAGGGCTGGAGACTCCCATGACAAGAGCAAACCTTGTGTCTCAAAAAACAAGCTCGGGCACCTTCGATTTAACGGCTCCACACTTGCCCAACACAGAAAGTGGGAATAAACACACGGATTTTAGCCGGTGTCCGGCCCCTCCTCCACCAGAATCAGCCAGCACTGCCCAGATTGTGTCTCAGTGACCACAGAACAGCTTGGAAAAGAGCTGGTGGAGCAGCCTGCAGGCAGTGCTTCCAACGGGCCGGGATGCAAAACTGCTATTGAGACATAATGGCCTTTTAAAACAGGTTTTCTGAGCTTGGAAGGAATCTCTGACCATCTGGATTTGGACTCCTGAAAGGAAATCAGCCTTCCTGCCTCAGGGAAGCTGTTGTTAGCAGGGCAGTTCAGCAATGCTGAGAATTTGCAGCCTCCTTGGACTCCTGGACTTGGGCTGAAATGGGGAAAGGCAGGTTTTACAGCTGGGGCACTTGCTGTCGAGGGAACCAGCCAAAATCCATTTGGAAAACGTGCTTCCCATCCAGTGGCAGGCGGCAATTACAGAGCTGGTGCTCAGCAGCTCCTGCCTGGTGTGTTCCTGTTACACAGAGAGCCATAAACAGGCTGAGAGCCCCTTCCATTTTATAGCTAAGGAGAAGCACATGGAGGAAAAATGAAAATACTGTCTGGAGCAGGAGAGGAGCAGGAGCATCACCTCTAAACAAGCACCTACCTGTCCCCACACACAGTGGCACAGAGGGAGAGAACACTGGAGGAATTCCTTCTTGGAGTATTTTGGGGTCTCCTCTGGAGACCCTCCTTGTGCCCCTGTTTCCCAGGATGCTGCCCCTGGTGCTTGCTGGTGCCACCCCTCCTGCTCCATCCCCTTCAGCCTCAGGCCACCTGCTCCTGCTGGGGGGACAGGAGGGTTTGCCCTCCCTGCAGAGGTGACAGGGGTGTCCCCACACTGCTCTGCCAGGCACAGCCGGAAAAGGAAGGAGAAGGACACAGCCCTTGAGCCAACAAAGCTCCCACTTGTCCAGCCCTGGAGCTGCAGGGAGGGACCTCCCAGGATTAGCAGGGCTCTGGCTGCCACAGCCACGGGGGTGGCAGTGGGCACAGGAGGATTTTTGGGTGGCAGTGGGGACAGGCTGCTCCTTTGGCTCTCGGCAGGTGCTCCCAGGCGAGCTCCAAGGGAGATGCTGGATCCCCCCCGCAGGGCTGCCCACTCTGTGCTGTGCCTTTGGCCTCCCCATCGCCTTGGATCACGGCTGGATAGTCAGTTATTCCCTTATCTTCGCCCAGAACTGGCCACGTGTGTGGGGAACACATCACCTTTCCCAGCTGGGATCAGCCAGGAATGCTCTGAGCCCTGGCTATGGGAGGGATTCGTGGCAGAGATGCCTGGATGGTGCTCCTTGCTCCTCTGCCCTCCTTGTACCTGACACCCATTGCAGGCCCCTCTGGAAGAGGAGCAGGTTCTCCATCCCATCCCATCCCATCCCATCCCATCCCATCCCATCCCAAGAGGAATTTTCCTTCCACACCTCCCTGCAGGAAATTCCTGCTGCTTGGAAAAGGAGCCAAACTCCCACAGTGACCAGCAGCACCTGGGCCCACCCTCAGGGACCTGAACCCTGCGGGCAGCCCTGCTGGGATGGGAATTTCAGCTGCTGTCCATATTTTGGCACCTCTTTTCTTTTCCAAATGCTTTTCTGCTGGATGCTCTGGAGGCAAAGCAGAGCAGTCCCGGGCCTGGGCAGTGTCTGGCCTCAGGGAGACCAGCAGCAACATAAAATAAATAACACCAAAATAGAAAACATCACTCCACCAGGCTCTTCCTAAAAAAAAAAAAAAAAAAATCAGGATTAGCTGATGAGTTCCCTTTAAACCCAGTATATAATATTTGTATTAATTTGCCTTTAATGCCTCCCAGGCTGGGAACTTGTAGGTGGAGTTTTAGCCCAAAATGAATTAAATCAGCCTGAGTTGTATCAGCCAAGTTACAAACCCATCAAAACCCGAGGCCAGATCCTGATCTCATCCCGGGGGGGGTAAATCCAGCAGCCACGGGGAGGATTCTTGTCCCGGTGCCGGTGAGCGGAGCGGGATTGGCCCCCCGGGGTTTCTCATGGAAACACTGACTGACACTGAGCACAGGCACAGGCGGGCGGCTGGGAAATCTCTCTCCATCTGAGGGCCAAATATAGGGAGAGAGAGCACCAGGGATGCGGCCCTGGGATAAATAAACCCTGGAGAGGCTTTGGTGGGAATGCCAGGGGCTCACAGGGGTCCTGCAGCTCCGAGGTCCCATCCCATGGGACAGGGCAGGGGGACCACAGGGCCCCTGGAGGGTGGCAGAGCTGGCTGAGATGCCCCCAGGTGATGCCTGCAGCCTGCTGGGCTGGTGAAAACAGGGTCTGGGGGCTTTTTCGTGCCTCTTCTCCCCCTTTTCCCTCTCCCTGCTCGTCCCTGAGCTGCAGCACCCACAGGTGCCTCTTTGTAGGGCTCAGATTCCTGCTCAGAGCCCACATGATGCCGTGGGAAGGGTCCTACCATGGGTCCCATCGTGGCCACACCAATTCCCCTCTCAGTTCTGGGCTCTCTCCTCATTCCAGGGCAGCTCCCCATGGCTTTGGAGCACCAGAAAAACCCCACAGCCACGGGGTTGCTAATAAACCATCACCACACTCCTGCTAATAAGCCTCTCCTAGCCCGTTCCTGCTCCCAATTACTCTAACAACCCTGTTAATTTCTAATTAAGCAGCTCCTTCACTGGGGAAAGGGGCTCGACATGAAAAGCAAAACATGAGAGGAGGAATCTGGGCCCGGCTCTGCTTTATGGGTGTAATTAGGAGACAAAATTGTTCGCTCACCTAAGGAATTCATCACCCGAGTGCCTGTGAGCCCACAGCCACGCTGGGTTTTCCCCGGGAGCCCCGTGTCTGACGGTGCTTTTCCCTTCCCCACCCCTCCAAATTCCCGTCTGGAGCCACGACAGGCTCTAAATCTATTAGTGCCTGTTATAAAACCCCTCAATATTTGCCACAGCTGAGGAGGAGCCTCTTGGCTGCTCCTTCCCAAAGCACCCATGGGCGGGATGAGGGGGAATGCTGTGCCATGGGGATGTGGTGACACCTCAGCAGGGATGTTGGTGTCCTTCCTTCTCCATGGAGCAGCCCAGCAGAGCACCTTGTGCTCAGGGAAAGGCACAGTTCCCCCCTTGAGATGTGCAGGACACCCCACTCCCCTCCCCAGGGAGTCGCAGGGAAGCGGCTCCAGGGAAACAGGGAGATCCTCAGCTCCACCTCAAAATGAACATTTTTCCCTCCAGTTCCGACCTCGTTTCATTCCTCACATCAAGGAGGAACCTTGTACTCGGTGTTTGCATCACGGTAACAGCTCGGGGACCTTCGTGGGCCTGAGGAAAGTCCCTGCTGCCGGGAGTGACAACGCGGTGGGTGGTGCTGAAAGGGAGGAGAGAGAAGTGGCAGCGCGGGAGAAACGCTCCAAACGCTCTCCCATCACTCCCGAGCTGTCAGGCCCGAGCTGGGGAGGCGGGGGAGCTCCCGAGTCCTACTTTGGTGCCTTCCTGCCAGAGAAGGGGGTGCCAGGGGGGCCGGAGATGGTCCCAGCCTGGATCCTGGGGGCACCTGGGGGGCGATGCTGCAGAGCCCCTGGATGGGGAGGGCACAGCGAGGGCAGGGGGAACCCCAGCAAGTCCCTTTCTGGGGGGCACCTCTGTGATGTTTTGGGGTCAGGACCAGCCCTCCAAGGGGAAGGTGTTCCAGCTCACCCTGCTGCCCCCAGAAAGCACCAGTAAAGGCCCAGGAGAGCAGCCACGTGTGGAGCCCACAAAGGGCTGGGATGGCCCCAGCAAAGCCCCCCTGAGCCTGCAGACAGTCACCTCCTCCAGCACCCAACTTCCAAAAGGGCTAAACCCCCTCCAACCCAACCTGAAGGTGCTTGGGGGGCTCTGGGCAATATTTAGGGGCATCACTGGTATTTTGCTGGTTTTGATGCCACGGGGCAAAGCTGGGGTGAGCTCAGCCCCTGCAACACCCTCACCAGGGGTGAAAGTGGGTGGAAAAATCACCAGATGCCAAGGTGACCTCTTCCCAAAGCGGAGAAAGAGGGAGAAGGGAAAACCATGAACGCTGCCAAGTGGGTCCGCGGGAAAACAAAACAGAAACGACTCTTTTATTCGAATAATAACCATCAATAATACATTGCCGAGAAGCTGCAGATGACTGCAATTAAAAAAAGCGCTTCATTCCCTGAGCAAAAACCTAAATTATCCCTCACAGCTTCTCTGCTCGCCGAGATATATGAAAATGAAGCGGCTCCTGGAGCTCCACAGAGCCGGGGAGCCCGGGTGGAAGGCAGGAGAGAAGGGAAAAAAAAAAACAGGCAAGAAGAGAGGAGAAGAAGAGCCCTAATGTGGGGGGGTTATAAATATTTCACAGGCGAGGAGGAGTGGGGAGCCATGGATATAGATGCGGTTTGCAGGCGTCCGTGGTGGGAGGAAGGAATTAATCACGTAAACGGAGGAGAAACTTTCCTCGAGGACCATGTGCCAACACCCACGGGGAGCCCGGGGATGGGCAGCTCGGGCTTTGCTCTGGAAGGTGCAAGTGTGGCTGGGTGGTGATGCTCTGCCTCTGCCAGGTGCCGCTGGCACCACGTCAGGTCCAGCACGGGCGCCGGCGATCCCTTGGGAAATGCAGAGTGCAAATATTTGCCGGGAAAAACCTCGAGGAATGCCGTAGATAAGGCTGGAAAAGCTCCCTCCTCCGTGCCGGGGCTGCAGGAGGGGGTGACCTGTGACTGTCTGAGTCACGCAGGAACGCTGCACCCCACCAGCTCTCCTGCCAGCAGCTGGTGGGCAGGGCGGTGGGGCAGGCGAGGAGATCCCTCCTGGGGAGCAGATAACGCCGGCACACCTCGTGCCCTGGCATTCCCAAAGCCAACAGACAGAGCAAACACCCCTCCTATCGCTGTCCAAACAGCAGCTCCGCTATCCAGAGGAGCAGAGAGGCCCAGGAGCCGGGCTGGCAGCTCTCCCTCACCTCCTGCCCTCCCAACCCCGGAGGGAAGGGAGCAGGGAAGGAGCCCCCAGCAAATGTCACCGTGCAGGGGGACAGCAAACCACTGCCTCCCTGATGGAGAGCAAACACAGGTCCTGAGGGGCATCATCTCCAGCCCAGGAGAGCAGCAGCAGAGCTGGAACAGAGGGAGGGCCAGGCCATTTCACAGAATCACAGAATTACTTGGGTTGGAAGGACCTTAAAGCTCATCCAGTCTCATCCCCCTTCCACGGGCAGGGACACCTTCCATTGTCCCAGGCTGCTCCAAGCCCCATCCAACCTGGCCTTGGACACTTCCAGGGATGGGGCAGTGCTCCAGGTGTGTGCAGCTGGAGCCATTCCCCCCTTCCCCAACCAGCTCCATGCCCAGAGCTGACAGGAGCCAGGGTGGGGGGCTGGGGCTCCTCAGGAACTGCAGCAAGTGGCAGACCCAGAGGATCCTCCCGAGGCCAAAATGTTTTCCCTTTCCCTCTCAGCTCTTAGCTTGTTCTTCCCAGGCACTTCACAGCATCAGGGACATCCCCATCCCTGCTGCCTCCTTCCTGCACGGGCTGAGCAGAGGGACAATCCTGCAGGCACCGTGGGACCCCATTCCCAGCTCCAAGCCTGGGATCCATCTGCCTGTCTCAGAGTGGTGCTGGGTCCTGAGGGCTCCTGGACCATCCCCAGCCATCCCCTCCCGTGTGCCCATCCACACAAAGCTCAGTGGCACCCGCTGGGAACCTCTGCAGGTATTAAACCCTCCGTGCCTCCAAGAGCTTCTTTAAAAATTAAAGCCTCGGTGAGAAAGGAATGAGTCATGACAGGGAGAGAGGGAGCTCACGGCATCTGAAATGGCTGAGGACAGCAGAGCCACAGCAGCACGTCCAGCCCTGGCTGGAGCACACCAGGAGGGAGGATGGAGATTAACTGGAGAGCAGCCAAGGCACGGGACACCCAGCAGAGGTGGGTATTTGGGTGGCAGCCACTGTGTGGGTGAGGGCACCTTCCCTCGCCCTGTCTCCACCAAGCTGAGGGCAGAACTTCTCCCCACGGCCCTGCAGACACCAAGCCCTGGCTTGGGAAGGCAGATCCCTGTCTCCTTTGGAAAGGGAATGGGGATTCCCAGCCCCGACACACGGCGCTGGTGATGGTCAGCAGCCAAAAGCCTCACCTGGGTCTGGACCAGTTGTCCTTGCTGGATGCTGAGCTCCATTTCCAGGCTCCCACGAGGGTGAGTGGCACAGCCAGGGTGGCACCACAGCCACAGCAATGGGGTCCCCAGAGCCAGGAGGATGCTGAAGGCTCTGCTCCCCCAAAACCAGAGCCAATCTGCTGGCCCCAAACTCTCCCTGCCCCACAACACTTAGGGGGCTCAGCCTGGAGAAAAGGAGGTTCAGGGGGGACCTTCTTGCTCTCTATAAGTTCCTAAAAAAAGGTTGAAGGCAAGGGGGGTCGGGCTTTTCTCCCAGCAACCAGTGACAGAACAAGAGGAAACAGCCTCAAGCTGCTCCAGGGGAGACTCAGGATGGACATCAGGAGGAATTTCTGCCTGGAAAGGGGGGTCAGGCCTTGGAAGGGGCTGCCCAGGGAGGTGGTGGAGTCCCCACCCCTGGAGGTGTCCAAGGAAGGACTGGACGTGGCCCTCAGTGCTCTGGGCTGGGGGACAAGGTGGGGATCAGGCACAGGTTGGACTTGATGCTCCTGGAGGTCTTTTCCAAATTCAGTGAGTCCGTGATCCTGTGAACACGTCTGGCTGCAGGAATTACATCAAATCCCGAATTCCAGCGAGCCTGACACCGCAGTGCCTCACACTGATCCACGAGCTGGAAGAGCCTGTGCTGCAGATCTGGCACAGATGTATCTCCCCTGCAAGACGTGCCTGTGTCTCACATCACTGGTGACGCCAGCAACTTATTTCCCCGCTGACTGCTGAGGCAGCCGATCCTCTCCCCAGCTCTGACGTGGGAACCTGCCCTTAATTTCCAGTGGCACCAATATGTTTCCTCCCTTCCCTTTTTTCTCTGCCAAGCCCCAGTTTGCTCCATATAGGACATGACAGGCGGTGATGAAGCACCCTGAGTGATGCTGGGAGGCCCAAGGGCTGGCACAGCCCGGGCTCCCGAGCAGCAATTAGCTGACAGAGGGCACGGGCCGGGCTGGCCGTGCCAGCCAGCAGCGTCCCTGGCAGCTCCCAGTGAACCCGGGTCATGCATGACACACTGCATACAGCAGGGATGGGGATGGAGAAGAGATCCCAGGAAAAAACAACCGGCCTTGGCTTTGGGAAGGGAAACCAAGAGGGTGTGAAGGCAGGAGGGGGGTGAGTGTTGCTCCCCGAGCACAGGCTGCTCCCAGGGCAGGGGGTGCTGCAGCTGAGGGGATGGAGCTGCATCTCTGCAGGACTGGGTGGTTAAAGGTGCAAATACCCAGGGCAGGTGCTGGAGGCAGGGATACAGACCTGTGTCCAGGATGCTCTGTGCTTGGCTGGCTGATCCCAGAGAAGCTGTGGCTGCCCCATCCCTGGAAGTGTCCAAGGCCAGGTTGGACGGGGCTCGAAGCAACCTGGGCTAGTGGAAGGTGTCCCTGCCCATGGCAGGGGGTGGCACTGGATGAGCTTTAAGGTCCTTTCCAACCCAAACCTTTCCAGGACTGTGAGTGGTGCAGCAGCCCCGGGGCTGTGTGTGCTGTGTGGTCTGGCAGCCCTGGAGCTCCTTCCCCTGTTTGTAAACACCCAGAGCCCCTGCTTTGCAGAGGAGGACACGAGCCAAGTGCCTGGGATGGCTCTTGGGAGCAGAACCTTTGGGGAGAGCAGCCTTTGCTCTCTTTACCCATCTCAACAGAAACTGTTCTGCTCTGCCGAGCTGGGAGTTGGCTGCAGATCCCACTCCCAGCCCCGGGGCTGGGAACAGACTCTCCTTTCAGTCCTTGGCTGCGGGCAGCGCCGTGAGCAGACGGGGGGAGGAGGAGGAGGAGGAGGCTGGTGCCGTCCCTCTGGAGCACCACGGTGGCAGGTGTGGGCTCAGCTCTGCCCAGCCATCCCAGACAAGGAGGAAACCAGGCAGGGAGGTGTTTGCAGCAGGGAGAGCAGGCAAAGGTGCCTGTGTGCCACCGAGGAGGGGCTGGCAGAGCTCGGGCCCTCCAACCCTGCCCCACTCACAGTCCCTCCACTCACCCTTTGTCCTGGTCCCCCTCTGACTAATATCCTTCCTCCTATTCAGCCTGTTCTGCTTCCACCCCTGCCTGCAACCCCCGCTGAGCTGAGCAGGGACTGGGGACGTGGCTTTCCACCCAAACCCCAGAGCTAAGCAAGAGGACACAGAGCAGCTGCAGGACCAATGTGACTCCCTCAGGCAGCCCAGCGGATCAGTGTCCAGCTTTTGGACAGATCAGATGCTTTTTGTCATTCATTATCAGCCGAGGAACAGCCCTGCAGTGCTGGGACACGGAGCCAGTGGAGCGTCGTTCCAGCAGTGCCCATGGAGGGAGAGGGGATCTGGGGGGGCTGGAGGAGAGGCAGCACTCTGAGCCCACGATGACTAACTCCCTCCCTCCCACTCCCTCACAGGAACCACTATCAGAAAGCAGAAGCTGCTTCCTTCCCTCTTGCTCCCCACTAAGATTTTCCAGTGACCCGTCGTTCTGCAGCGCTGATGGAAACTCGCCCGGTCTCCGGCCCTTCCTTCTCCAGGGCACTGCTTTGGGTGGGTTTTTTGCCTTCCCAGCTGTCTCTCGGCATCATCAGACCTTCACAGTGGGAGCATCACCCCTGGCACTGCACTGCTGCCTCCCAGCTTGGGGCTCACTTGGCTCTGCTCCGACCCACAAGGAAAAGCCCCTCGTTCCCCTGCACCCCCCTCCCACATGGATCATTGGGGGTTCCCAGCAAAGGAGCTCCAGCCCTGGGCACAGCAGGGTGCAAACCACAGCCCACCACAACACAGGGTTTGGTCCCAGCCTTACCAGGCACAGCTCTGCTCCCTGACAGCAGGGAGACAAATGCAGCATCCCCCTTTCCCTGGGATTTGTCAGGGAGAGCCAGGAGCAGCAGCTTGAGCCACAGAGGAGAAGCTGCCACCCCAGGGCAGATCTCCAGCACCCCAGCCTGAAGCACCCAAACATCCAAAAGGGACAGACCTGCTCCCTCCCAGGTACCAGCCTGATAACACATGGAAAATTCAGATATTTAAGCATATTTTGGGAATCTGAAAGCAGCTGGCAAAAGTCTCACACCCACAGGAGCTTTGCTGCAGCTTCCCAGCATAGCTGGGCACCCCACAGCTCCCAGCCACCTTCACACCTGCTTCCCTGGCAGCAAAACCACTCCCAGCCAGGCTGGGCTCCCCAGCCAGCGCTGCCAACAGGAACCACAGCAGCATCTCCTGTTCCTCAGCTCCACTTCCCCCAGTGCACGAGCTCAGGCTTAATCAATTCCTCGATTATTAATTAAAAAGCCCCACAGACTGCAATTCCCAGCCCCACGCTCGACCAGAGGCAACCAACAGCCAAAGAGCTCTCCTAGTGCTCATTCCCTAAATCTGTTCCTAATTAGGAGTGGACTCACCCCTGCAATTAATTGCCGGAGTCGTTCATGAGTGCCTGGACATGCAGCTCTGTTTGGAAGAGGAGGCAGCAGAGTGGTTAATCGGTTTGGAACGAATGGAGAGAGCGTCCAAACCTGTGGCAGAGCCCTTGCACCTGGCAGGGGGACAGCGAGGGCTGGCGGCTTCCAGCAGAAACCTGGCTCTGGGACAAGTGGGATTTGGGGATTTTTTTTTTTTTCCCCCCGGAGCTCTGGGAGTGCTGCAGAGCCGCTGCCCGTGGGTGCTGGCAGGGTCTGGCAGCCCCAGGGGCTGTCGCTGCAGCCCAAGGAGCCGCACTTGGCGTGACACAGCGCCCGTGTCCCCGCTCGCCCCAGCCCCGTGTCCCCGCCTGCCCGCTCCTTGTCACCACGGCCAAGCCCCGAGGGAGCCGGGGCTGGAACAGCCCTTCCAGAGCAATCACTCGGAACTGGCAGTTTGACTCCTCTCCAGGTACCAGGAGCCTTTGGGAGAGCCCGGGGCCGGCGCTGGGGAGCAGGGCCCCGCTTTCTCCCGGGGTTTTCCCCGTGCCGTGGGCGCTCCACAGGCCTGGGAAATCAGCGGGGTCAGCTCGTGGAAGGACAGGGAACGTCCCCCATCATGTGGCATCACCACCCTCTGAGCAGGCAGGGCATGAGGGGAGCACAACCCCTTCCTAAACCCCCTCGAACCAAGTGAAGCTCTTCCATGCCTCAGTTTCCCCAGCTGCCCACCTCCGCAGGGAGCACAAGGCACAGGACACCAGTTGGCTGCAGTGGCCCTGAAAGCACTGGCTGCTATTATTAGCTTTAAGGGAAGTGAGAGTCTTTCTGTGCCTCAGCATTTAATTTTCCCTCCTAATACACTCTGCACGAAAAGAAATAACCCCCCCTACACCCAGACCCCCCAGGAAATCACGAGCTGGCAGTTGAAGCCACAGGATCATTCCCAGGGTTGGGGAGCAGCAGCTCCAGGCTCCCAGCAGGTCAAAACCAACCTCCTATGGTTGTTTTTCAGCAGTTTTACCGTAATTGGGCTGTTCTGGTGATACTCAAGCCCCATTATCACCCCATCTCTGCCAGGGGACCCTCTTGGGCTGTTCTGGTGATACTCAAGCCCCATTATCACCCCATCTCTGCCAGGTCACAGGGAGGGTCCCGGACCCTCGAGGCCTTTGCCACCAAAGCAGCTCCACAGATCTCAAATGGAGATATTTAGGGAAAAAAGCCTGCTAAGTGAGGGAGGAGTTGAGCTGAGTTCTGGGCTAATGGCTGGTGAAATTACATTAAAAACTGGAGCAAAGCAAACCCTGGAAGGCAGATCAATGTAAACAGCACGGGAAACTGGGACGCAACTCCTGAGCCGGAATAGCTGTTTATGGCTGGATGTCAGGAGAGCTGGGGTGACTCACGCTGGGGATGGGGGACTGGTTCCCCTCAAGGCTGGGTCACCATCCCCCAGGGATGGGCTCTGTGATGGGAACCCTGCTCTTGGTGGGGGCAGATTTCTGCACGAGGCAGTGGCTCCAAGCCTGGCCATCCTCACAAAACTGCACTTTCCCTGCAGCTCATCCACGTCCAGGCTGGGGCTGAGCTGATTGCCTGGGGCAGAGGGGCTTTGCAGGCCATCACCAGGTCCTTGGGCAGCTCCAATGGAGGGATATTCACTGATCCTGTCTGAGTGAGGATACCCTGGAGAAAGAGAGAGAAGCAGCATCCCCTAAACATCCCATTCAGCCCTAAGGCAGCACCTGGGCGGGTGGATGGGGGCAAGAGAGGTGGATAAATAGGTGCTGAGAGGAAAGAGATGGGTAATGGGGTCAGTTGGGCACGGACAGGCAGGAGTGGGCAGTGATGGGTGTGGAGGGACCCAGAGAGAGCAGGTGCCAGGGCTGTGGGTGCCCTGTGGACGGGCAGGGGCAGCGCACAAGGTGCACAGGTACCTGTGCTCCCTCCGAAGAGCCACCTGATGAATAATAGATGTGAATTATGGCCATGAACAAGCTCTGGGGCCCGGCTGTGCTGGGCTGAGGGAACAAGGTCGGCTGCAGCCCCGGCCTCCCGCTGCCTCCCCTGGCCCTGTGCCAGCGCCAGCCCCGAGGCCACCGGGACATTAACCTGCTTTTCCACCAGCGCCTGCCGGCCACGTCAGCCGGCTTTTAATTAGATGGAGCACTTCCGAGCATTCCCTGCAGCCCGGCCGGGAAGATCCGGGGGCTGCCAGAGCTGGACCCGAGCAAAGGCGGGTTTCCAGTGGAGCTCCAGTGCTCTGCTGGCCACCCGTGTGCCACCCCTGCCCCCTTCACAGGATATCCTCTGGGAACAGGGTTTTAAGGGCATCCTCTCCCAACTGCTGCCTCACTGGAGCTCCGGAGCCCTCACTGCTCCCCCACCCCAGCTGTGGCAGTGCCCTCTGAGGAGGAGCCAGGCTGTGAGGGAATCTGCTGCCTCTCCCAAATCTCCGCTCCCAGAGCTCTGTAATTACAGGGATTTGTCCTCCCTTTCCTACACTTTAATTTGCAGCCTCTGTGGTTGCTCCTCCCGGGAGCAGCAGGTCCCTGGGAGAGGGGAAAGGCATCCCCCTGCCAAGGCACGGCCCTCGATGGTGCAGAGCATCAGCTGCCTCCCCAGACGGGACCCCCCCTCAGCCCCGGTGGCACTGGGCCACCCTCACCCAGCCTCATGTGCCTCTCAGGAGAACTTGGCAGCAGGTGCCCACTCCTCACCCAGTAATCCTGCTCCGTGCCACCCGCCAAGGGCTGACAGGAATAAACACATCCCGTCCCACATGCCTTTCCATAAGGGGACAGAACCTGCTGGCCGAGGTGCCGCCGGCCCGGCTCCTTTCCAGGCCAGCAGTCACCGGGGGCCAGGCAGGGGAGGGGCATGGATGCCCCCACAAAACCCAAAGCCCAGGGTCTGCTGGGCACCCCTTGCCCACCTACAGCCCCCCCCAGACCATCCCCCCCAGGAGCACCTCCACTCCCCATCCTGAATGCAGGCAGCAAGGACTGACCTGCAGGTCACAGCCCCGTGTGAGCTGAATGCAGAGGGGCTGTTAAATGAGTTTAATTGATGGGTGTTAATTAGCGATGAGAAGGCTCTGGGAGGGCAGGTGGGGAGGAAAGGAGCTGGCTGGCCTGTGCCCCCCCCCAGAAGAAGGGCAACCCTGCCTGGGGGACCCCCTCATGGGGTGCTCCCACCACGGAGGGGCCACGGTGAGGACAAAGCAGGGGGTGGCTGAGCCCCCCGGGTGCCACAGCGGGTTCCAGGTGCCACCTCACCCATCAACAGGGATTCCCCTGCGAAGGGTGTTCAAAGCATCACTTCCAATTCCCGTCTGTTTTCCCCTCCTGCCATGGAGACGCCTCCTTATTAAACACTGTTAAGTAGGACGGCCTTTTATATCTCCTTCTGCCATCACTGACAGTGGCTGTGGAGGCTCCGGGCCCCCAGGCCACCCCCTCTGCCTGCCTGGCAGCCAAGGAGAGAGCTGGGCTGCCCCCATGCCCATCCCCACGCCACGTCCATGCCAGCTCTGCATGGGGCTGCACCCAGCCCAGGAACCAGCCACCAGCACCATCTGGGTGCATCCAACACCCTGTTGGGCCCTGGAGGGGCCTGGGATGGCTTTGAGCCAGGAATATGGGGCCGGGATTTAACTGAAGTGGCTGAGTCTGTGCAAAGCCCTCCCCTGGGCAGGGGGGGCTGCAGCAGAGCAGATGGAGGGGCTGAGCATGAGCTGGTGGCACCCCCACACTCAGATGCCTTTTGACCCCCTCGTGCTCAGCAAGGAGGGTCCCATCACCAGGACATCCCCCTGCCCAGCCCAGCAGCTGCCCACGGGACCGTGGCATCCCTAATTCCCAATCCTTTATGGCTCCCTCTGGCCAGGGCACCCCCCCCTTGCTGTGCCCTCCGTGCCTCCCCTCTGCCTCCACTCCCGCCGTCAGACAACTAAAACCGTCAGCTTTAACAAGGGTAAATTTTTGATGAACAGGTTATTAAATATTTGTAGCTGTTGCATGAGCTTTCAATTATTCAGCAGGAAAGTGCAGGCAAGGTGCAGGCAGCTCCAGCAGCCGTGTGCAGGCTCTCCAAGTGGCACTGAAGGACACGGTGGCCACGTGGGACATGGATCTGCTGGGGCTGGCTGGGAATCCTGGGCAGAGCCAGCAAGAGACCAGAGGGAAAAACCTCCAGGAACAAAACTGTTCCACTGGCAAAATCATTGTAATTCCCATGAAAACTCTCACGTGTGGCCATCCAGTGTCACCTGCTGGGAGGGCACCAGGAGATCCATATGGGAATATCCCGGACCTCCCTTGTGCTGTCAGCAGCTCTGCTGGCTCCCAGTCGGGGTCAAACCCCGAGCACTTGGACCAAAATGGACCAAAATGAACATTTTCAAGCCCCAGTCTGGCTGCAGTACTGGGGAGCTCACGGTTGTGCTGGGGCTCCATCAGCATCCTGGTTCCATCAGGATCCTGGTTCCATCACCATCCCGGTTCCATCAGCATCCTGGTTCCATCAGCATCCTGGTTCCATCAGGATCCTAGTTCCTGAGCTGGCATCTGGTGCAGGGACACCACCCAAACCTGCCCCCCACCCCCACAGCAGGGCTGCTCCTGGTCAGGGCTTCACCTTCCTGGAACATACCTGGGGGAAGCAGCCAAGAGGCATAAAATTCCAGCTGAACCTCGGCCAGCAGCGGCAATTAAAACAAAATGATTAATCACAAACAGAGAGCGGCCATAAAACTTTCCAGTAATGGGAGGGAGAGAGGGATGAGCAGCTCGGGAGCTGAGGAGGCTCCTGCAGGAGCAGGGGAGCAGGGCTGTGTTTCCAGCAGGGTTTAGGGAGGCAGGGATGGTCCCTGGTTGCTCACAAAGTGCTGAACTCCCTTTTGACTTGGGACAGAGACGAGCTCTTGGCTGGAGGTGCCTCCTTGGCAAGGATGATGGGAATGCTCTCCAGGCTGGATACTCCACTCCATGGCACACAGGACACCCCTCTGCTCATTCTGGGGCTGCTCTCCTTGGGCTGGGGAGAGAGGGAGAGCCAGGGGCAGGATTTGCCCAGGGCCTGGTTTCCACCTTGGACATATTCTGGATCCTCTTCCCCCCAGCATCCCATCAGCTGCACCCACCCCCAGGCTGCATCCCTGTCCATGGCCAGCTCAGAGCCCAGGGGAGCATCCAGGGCCTCCTCCCGGTGCTGCACGGGATAACGGGAAAGGCGGGGACGCAGATGGGGCTGCAAACAAAAAACCAGTGACCCCAAGGGGAGGACTGGCCTTGGAACCCCACGCAGCCGGATCGCCCGGCGCCCCGTGGAAATGAGGAGCGGGAGCGAGGGGCTCTCCTGCTCCTCGGGATGGATTTGCTCTGCCTTTGCTCCGGTGTGCTCGTGTTCGTGTCCCCGCGTGTCCCCGGGAGCGCACACGCGTGGGAGCGCGGGCAGCGCCGAGCCCGAGGGTCCCGCAGCGGCTCCCGCCCGCGGGCAGGTACACAAACTTCCCTCCCTTTGGAGAAAGGAAAGCCAAGGATCAGCCAGGCTCTTTCGTTGCCGTGGCAACCCGCAAACACTCATCAGCGATAATTGCCGAGAGGCCGGATCCTGCTCCGGGCACGGCACAGGTTGTCTCTGCCCCCACCGCCCCCCTGCACCTCCCGAGCATCCCCATCCCGCTGGAGCTGGGCTGGGAACTGTGGCAGAGGCCGAGCACTGTCCCCAACACCCTCCTGTCCCCGGCAGGAGCTGGGAGAGCCAGGAAAGGCTCCCATTTGACACGTTGGTTCTGTGTGAGGGGTATCCATCCCCCCCTCCCCAGCCTGCCCACGGGTATTGAGCGGCATCGCTGTGCCAGGAAGGAGAATCCATTCCCAACACTATTATTCTTATTAATAACAATTTTAAAAATTGACTTCAAAAGGTGCTGCTGACCTTGGCACAAAGCGTGTGCTGGGACTGAGCACCAGTTGGGGTAAATGGGATTTTTGGACTCATGTCAAGTCATTAACTCCTCCCAGCCAGTCATTAATCCCCAGGAAATGCCCTGTGACTTGGATCATCGATGCTTAATTAATACGAGCTCCCATCCCCTCAAGCCCGGGGCCAAATCCTGAAGTCATTCTGTGCAAAGCTTCCCCTTGGCTGTGGCTGCTGCCCGAGCCCAGGGTGGTTGTGGTGGCAGCCAGAGCCAGGAGGGTGCTGAGGGATGCAGGTACAACAGGATGTGGGTGCTGTGGGTGCTGGTGAGGCCAGCAGGTAATTGCCCCCAGCCTGGGGCCAGGGATAACACTTTCTTGTGGGTTTGTACCACACCACGGCCAGGAAAACCTCTCTGAGGTGAGCCCGACCTGAGCAGTGCCATGAGCACCCTGATAATGCAGAGTCTCATGGAAAGGCCTCACCCCTGCTCGTGTTCCCTCCATCCCCAGCAAGGGATACTCAGCAATCCCTCAGTTCTCCCCCCTCCCTCCCCACACCTCTCATGCAATCAGCTTTATCCCCTAATTTGTCACCAATGGGAAATGCAGCCCCTCCTCTTCCCCACTCCCCCCTGCCCCGGGTCCTTCTTCTTAAAAGAGAAATAAAACCCCATTCATCACCATAATGATTTTTATTTCCAAGCTATCCAGTGATTTATGGGCCTGTTTCCCGAAGCCATTCCCTCCTGCAGCAGACGAATGTTTAGGGGCAGGCTGGGGGTGCCAGGGGGGAGTGGGGAGGGAGACACAGGGACACCATGGGCCAGCACGTGCCAGCAGTGCCACAGCAGCACGAGCTGGGAAAAGGGCTTAAAATGAAAGAGGGGGTCTGAGAGGAGAGGGAGGTGTCACCATCCCACACCCAAAGCAGCCCCGGTGCCGTGTGGATGCAGGAGCACCGTGGAGCTCCCTGTGCCATCCAGGACGTGTCCCCTGGCACCTGGCACGGGCTGCCAGTGCCACCAAGCCCCGCTGGAATTTGAGGGGGTGGTGACAAACCAACCTATTAAAATCTGGGGGATTTGGGGCCATGAAGCCCCTGCATGGATCCAGGTGGGAGCCATGCAGAGCACGCCCAGGAAGGTCTCACTGCCTGGCAGTCCCCACCATGGTGGTGACTGAGGGACAAAGGTGAGGTAGGGCTTAAATACCACCAGAATTTCAGATGTGGGGCTGGACAATGGGCAAAATCCCACCTACCCCATCCCCCAGGCAGTGCCACCCCCATCCCTCAGCCCCCCAGGGCCCCTGGCAGCCTTTGGAGAAGCCCCTTCACCATCCCCATTGCAGACACCTCCCAACCCAGACCCTTCCCAGCATCACCATCTCTCTGCCAATCCAGGCTGCCTGGGTGTTTATTTTTGCCTGCATTAATTTGCCCACATCTCTCTTTTTTCTTCTTTCTTCTTTTTTTTTTTTTTTACTGTTTGTCTGAAGTTATGGCTCAATTTCAGGAGTTGAAGAAAACTCAGTTTATAAATAGTTTGCTCAAAGCACCACTTTCCTGAAGGGAAAGAAGGCAGCTCCCAGAGAGAGAGATGTGTCCCCAGGGAGGGTCATCTCCAGGGGAGGGGGATTTTCATCTTTCCCACATCATCTCTGCAAAAAACACCCAAGGTTCCCAAGAAAGCTGCCAGAGTTCTGTGGGTGCTGCTCCCCAGTGCTGACGTCACAGCCAGGACATGTCTCTGTGGAGCTGGGAAGGTTGGGGACAGCCCAAGCAGAGCAGCACCATCCCTGCTTTGGGCAGGGAGATGCCCCCAGGCCTGGGTGTGATGCTGATGTTGGGAAAGAGATGGTGAAAGGAGGAAATTCTTGGGGAATTGCCACCGTTGGAGCATCCCAGCCCTGCTCTCGTCACCCCTTTTAAGGCTGTCCTGCTGTCCCCAGAGCTGCCCCTGGAGCAGGGCTGGGACTCGCTCCAGGAGGCTGGAGGAGGGAGGTTGTGTGCCCACCACTCCAGCTGAGCCTGGATATCCACTGCAGATATCCAGGACTGTGCTTTCCAGGCAGCAGGGATGGCTGCAGGCATCCTACAGGGATCCTACGGGCACCCAACCACTCCCTGGCACCCCTGGGTGCACCTCTGCCTCTGCTCAAGCAAAGGGTGCTGCAGAGCCAGCGTCCCCCCAAAAAACCTGCACCCAAACATCCCTTCTCCTCTGCAAGGCCTCCCACTGGTGCTCCCAGCCAGTTCCCAGCCCAAAGGCAGCACCTGATGCCCGTCTCTCCTCAGTCAGGATGCAGCTCCCAAAATCCTGAGGCTTCACAGGGACCTTCAGCACTGAAACCACACCTCGGGCTCTTCCCCTGCTCCCACACACCCACAGACCCTCTTAACCCCCCCACATCTCAAGGTGCCCAAGGCACAGGACCCAGCAGTGCCCCTCACACAGCTGTCCTGCTCTGCAATAAAATAAAACCCCAACTATTTGCTTCAATCTGTTTTCCATCTCCACGTCCCCCCCGGGCTCGACTCGCCCCTCCCGGCCCAAGGAACGGTGGCATCTGCTCCTGCTTAAAGCTGCAAAGTCACTGCCCTCTTCCAAAAAGCAGGGATGCAGGGGAAAGGCAGCTCTGCACTTTGCTGTCTTTTGGGTTTTGTTGGGGGTTTTTTTGCCGCTTTTTAAATATTTTGTAAAATAAATATTAAAGGCAGGAGGCTGGCTACTTCTCCCTCTCTCTTTCTGTTCCTGCTCAGGGTGGAAAGTTTTGCTTCAGCTCACCCTTGTGACTGGAAAAAGAGCCAGTTCAGCGCTGCAGAACAAGGGGGCGGTTTCTTCTTTCTTTCTTTTTTTTTTTTTTTTTAATGTCAGAATTTTTAGGAAAGTGGTTTTGCAGGGAGGCTGCTGGGGAAAGGCAGGAGCAAACCCCCTGGAAACTCCAGAAATGATGAGGACCAAGATGTGAGGGGGAGCCTGGGGGAAGGGGGGTAGGTGGGGGAGAGAAGAGCCTGAGAGAAGAGATGGAACAGCCCTGGAGGGGAGCAGCATCCCACCAGGCACTGCCCTGCCCAGCAAAACCTGGGCTGGCATTTGGGGCTGGTCCCAGGGATGCTCCACCAGGCAGGGACCTGGATCAGTCCTGCAGAGCAGATCCCATGTGACAGCTCCAGGAGGGGATTGGGAGCATCCCTGGGTGTTTGCTGGTGCAGACACACACGTGTGTGAGGGCACTGGGGGGCTCAGGGCAGGGGAAGGAATGGGAGAGAATGGAATGGGATGAGATGGGATTTGCCCCCAGTCCTGCTGCTGTTGGAGCTGGAGCTGCTCCAAGGTTTTAACCCCAGCTCCACGTGTCTCCCACCATTTCCCAGGATGGTCTGGGAAAGGCGACATGTCCTGCTCTTTCTGCTCCCCTTAATTCCTCCCTCGCTCCAAGGAAAACCCGGCAAAATCCAGGGATAGGCAAATCTCTGCCCAGGCCCAAACCACGGTGCTTTGGCACCAGACTGCACACGGACAGGGGGGTCCGAGGGGTCAGGCAGAGCCAGCGTGTCCCCCCCACACCCTGCCCTGAGCCCCTCGGGGCCGGGCAGGGAATTCCATGGCCAGGCCGGGAGCACAGCCCTTCCCAGAGCCGTGCCCATCCCCGCTGCGGGCACAGACGCTCCTGCCCCGGGTGCCCGCGGAGTCAGGGACTGTCGCGCCGGCAGGAGCTGGCACGGGACCCCGGGGGACGGTGACACATCCGCGTCACCGGGGACAACACTGAGCAGCCTCGGCATCGCTGCCCAGCCCCTCCCGCCCCCGGAAAACACCCCAGCGGCCACCTGAGCCTTGTCCAGCCGCCAGCAATTCCCTGTGCCCCGGGAAGGAAGGGGGAAACGGGGAGCACGGCGGGATGCTGTAAAAGTACCACTCTGCCCCTTCTCCCAGCTCTGTCCTGGGGGCTGAGCATCTTCACCCCACACCCGGGTTTATCCTACTCTCCCCGCCCTTGAGGGTAGGGATGCACCAGCCCTCCTCTCCCAGCTGTAGGAGTCCCCCCTTGCCGCGGGATCATGGAGCAAACAGCGCTTTTCCAGGGGGGAGGAGGCAGCCGAGCCTGCTGCAGTGACCAAATCCGACAGAACGAATGGAAAACAGCAGCAGGACGTGGCAGAGGCTGCCAGGGCTCTGCTCAACGAACCAGCCCCTCTCTTGTGCCCACTCCTCTTCCTTCCCCTGCAGCCCTTCCAGCATCCAAGGGATTTCCCTGTGCGGGGCAGGGCACGGGCTGTGCTCCCAGCAGTGCTGGCACAGCTCCCTGGGAAGCATTTGGTGGCACTGGAGCTGGAGCAGCAGGAGGAAGGGGGTGGCACAGGGAGCTGAAATAGCTCCTGGCTCTTCCCTGCATCCCTCCACCCTCCTCACACCTTCCCCAGCTGGGAACTGGGTATCCCACTGCCAACCCATCCCAGGCTCCCAGGGGTGTGTTTATGGTGATAACTGCAGGTTTTTTGATTGCCAGGGAGGCATCAGACCCCAAACCACTGGAATGCAGGGAAGCTGTGGCTGCCCCATTCCTGGGAGTGTTCAAGGGCAGGTTGGCCAGGGCTTGGAGCAACCTGGGCTAGTGGAAGGTGCCCCTGCCCACGGCAGGGGGTGGAATGAGATGAGCTTTAAGGTCCCTTCTAACCCAAACCATTCCATTTCTCTGGATCCTCCTGCATCCCTGTAGCTCCTGCTGCATCCTGCTGCAAACTCTGCCCCAGCATCTTTCCCAGCCAGGTGCAGTCCACAGGCTGGAAAACATCCAGGAAACATAAAATCTGGAGTCACTAGTTTGATTAATACTTAGGAAATCTATGGAGGTGCCAGTTTAATAAACAAGTTGCTCTGGGCTCCCAAGGAAAAACCACCAGAGGCTGCTTTTCCAACCTGTGTTTGCAGGGTAAGGATGGAGGTGGTCCCTATCCAAAACGCCATCCCATGCCTCATTGAAGGGAATTATTGCTGGATTAGTGCAACAACAAGTGGTCTGGCCACAAAGCATCGCCCGTCAGCACGGGAGGAATAACTGCCCAGCATCCTCTCCCTGCCCAAGGCCAACAAAACTCCTGCAGAAAAAGGGGAAATTGGAGAAAACCAGCACAAAACCGAGCTGCTCTGCCCCCATGTAGGGTCCCCTGCCAGCCCTTAATTCCCAGTGCCTGTAGACGAAGCAATTTCCACACCAGGAAGGAATTGCTGAATTAACCATCCTGCAGCGGGATGGAAAAACACCACAGGGGGAAAAAAAAAAGGGGAAAAGGACATTGTTTGAAAATCCAGACCCCAGGCTGGAACGAGTTAATCCCAGTCTGTTGCTGAGATCCTCCCCAGCCGTTTCAGCAGGATTTCAGCCCCCTTTCAAAGGGGATTTTGCAACACATTTACTTGCGTTGCAAAATGAAAAGTAATTTTGGAGCTGAGAAATGGATTATGCTCTGCCGAGAAAGTGTTCAGCTGGGGTCTTTTGGCAATTTGGAAAGCTTTCCTTTCCCTCCCCAAAAAAACACGTTGAGACAGGAATCTGTTGAAACCAATGTTTTCCTGTAAACAAGCCGGGCTTCAACAAACCTCCACTTTCCCAGCAAAAGCAATTTGTCTAAAAATTACCAACTGGTTCTGCCTGGGCCTGGTCTCGTTCCCACAGCACGTGGTTTGATGTTGCCCCTAAAGGGTGCACTGCTCTCCTGAGCCCCATCCCACCATTCCCCACTGCTGGAAGCATTTCCCTGAGTGCAGAAGGGCTTGGCTGGCAGTTTTTTTGGGTGTTGAAGGTGTTTTGGGTTTTTTTTTGCAGCTGGAAGGGACCAAGGAGATTCCACGGGCCAGGAGCATCACTCCAGCAACTCGGGGAAGCCCTGGGGGAGCAATAACATCCCTCCTGCAAAGGATCCCTGTGGCTGCTCCAGTCCCTGCATCTGCTGCTATATTTTGGTTCTATTTAAGGAAAAATTCCATAGTTTTCACCTGAAACGTGTTGGCATCATTCCATACCCGGAGCTGCCGGGACTCTCTCCTGCAGAAGCAGCGTGGCCACGGATCGGTGGGGCCACAATTACATATTGATTTCTACTTTTTCCCAGGCAACTACTTAATGGCACTGGAGGTCCCCTCCCTCCTGCCCCTGCCACGCTCAATCCCTGCAGGGCAGGTCAGCAGGATGGGGCAGAGAGGGAATTCCTCCTGCTCTTCCATAATCTGTCTTCACATTTTCTTTCAGCTTAGAGGCAGGATAAGCAATTTTTCTGAGCCCTGGCCCCTCTCCCACGCTGGTGACACCATCAAACACATTCATGAAGAGCCATTAACGAACCATTCAAAGTGTTCCAACCCGGGGCCCAGCCCATGGCCGGGGCAGCAAACAGGGACAGAGCTGTGGCCCCTGCAGATCGAAGCAGATCCACGGCATCACCACCCCAGAGCCCTGCACTCTCTCCCCCCCATTCATCACCCTAATGGGGATTTTTATACTTATTACGGTCTCAGCAGCTGACGTTTATTGATTTTGACACCGCAGGGTTTTAATCAGGGAGCTGGAACCAAAGGGTCACTGCTGAGCAGACAGAGCCCCACGGGAGGGGCAGAATCCCCCCCCAGCTGAAGGCACTGCTGGGTGCACGGGGATGCCACTGGCATGGGCGGTGGCACTGGGAGGGCAGCGAGTGGCGGGGGCTGGGAGAAGGTTTGCAAAGCAGGGAGCACCTGAGCAGCGGATTTTCACACCTCAGACGCTGCCTCGGAGCCGCTCCCCCCCCCAGAGCCGGTGAGTCACCAGAGCTCCTTATGCAATTGTGGGGAAAAAAAGCTCTAATTGCAGAGCTAATACAGGGAGTGACACACGCCAGCACCGAGAGCTGTGTTGTTCAATTAGAAATTACCCACATCCATATTTATAGAGCCTCCCTTCCAGCACGGAGCCATCGGCCCTTCCCAATGTCCCCCCTCCAAGAAGCAGCAGCACCCGGCGGGTCCTTTAGATGGGAATCACCTGCTCTCTGCCTAAAGCAGCTCTGGGGGCAAATGCAAAGCAAATACACTTAAAAGACAAAGAAATGGAGGTGCTGAAGGCGCCGCAGCGGCACCTCCCCGGCCCTCCCGCTGCTGGTGTTCATCAGGAGCACGGCAGGCACAGGGAGAGGCATCGATCCGCCCAGGAATCATTAATTCATAAGCACAGCTATTGATCCCTGTGCGTGCCCTCATGCCAGTTGGGTGGGCATGGCCCTGTGAGCCCCCTCCAGAGCCGGGAGTGAGGAGCAGTGGGATGGGGAGGGGCAGATCTGGCTCTGCCACCCCCGGGGATTCTCCCAGCCTAAGGAACGTCTTGGCAAAGCCACCTAAAGACCTGCTGCAGCCCAGCTCCCTCTGCTCCTCCCTGTCTGCCCACCTACCTGCAGGATGTGCTGCTGCAGCCTGTCTGTCCATCCCAGGTGTCCCTCTGTCCTCAGCTCGTGTCCTCTGCCTCTTCAGCCAACCCTGGGCACTCTGGATCCAGGCAGGGAAAGGGAATAATTTCCATTTAGACAAAAGAGCATTTAAGCTGCTGAGTGGGCCCCTGACCCAAGTCCCCCCATCCCTGCTCCACAGCCTCCACCATTCCCATCCCACGGAGGGGCCCAGCACCCCCTGAGCCCCTGCAGGGCTTTCCATCCCAGCCACAGGTCACCTGGGTGAAGCTGGGGGGAAAAAGAGGCCACAGAGGTGTGTGAGGGACTGGTGTCCTCTTCCATGGCTCTCTGAATCCTTGGGAAATGCCCCTTTCCCCCCGTGTCTCAGTTCCCCTCACCTTCAGAGATCTCATCCCTCTCTGCCATCAGCACTGAGCTGGGGGTGAGCAGGAGGGGCAGTTTTGGGGGTGTGACCAGCACACTCAGAGCCCTTTTAGATCTGATCACCTTTCATTAATGAGGGGTCAATCAGAGCAACCTGTTGATGGAGTTGGAAGAAACTCCCATGAGAGAGAACGTGGCTGTTCCCCAAAAAATCCACACACCCTTCTCCAAACACCTCGACCTCCTGCTGCCACCATGGCTGTCACTTCCCCTCCACAGACAGAGGCTCTGGGGGGTGACAGGTCCCTGGTCCTCATGGGAGGGACCATCTGGCATCTCCCAGGGACTCAGTTGAGATGCAGAGCCCATCCCTGCCCTCGCTGGGGTCATTTTTTCTCTCTGCTTGGCTGGTCCCTGCAGACACTTGTCACCTGCTCCAGCCTGTCCTGTGAGTCCCCAGGGGCAGAGCAAAGGGGTGACACCTCCCTGGAGCTGATGGTCCATCCTGGTGGGACAGGGGTGAGGACAGAGCTGTCTGCTGCAGCCCTGCACGGGGGGGGGGGGAACCACCCCTGGCGTCCCCATCAGCTGAGGGGGCAGAGCTGGCACTGGGAGGGCAGAGCTGGCAGCCCTGGGGAGGGGACAGGCACAGAGACAGCCAGAGAGCACGGAAAGGTGGAGGAGAGAGAGCACAGGCAATCCATTTGCGATGTGAATCGATTCCTAATGTGCCTGGGAGCCTGCCTGGCTCTCGGGGAAGGGCTGGGAGCCGGTGCTTAGCAAAGCTGTCCACGGCCCACTGCAGTAAAACCCTCATTACCTCATTACCAGGAGCCCGGGGGCACAGGGACAGCGGGGGGGCTGCATGTCCCCAGCAAGCAGTGACCCTCCAACCTCCAGCCAGGGTCACTCACCCCAGGGATGGACACGGGGGAAAATCCCCTCCTGGCAGCACACTGGGGCTCTCCCGGGGGTCTCTGCTGCCCCCTCGGCAAGGGAAGTGTCCTGGGAAGTGACAGCTCAAATTCCCCCACCCTGGCCTGCCTGGTTGGGTGGACATGTGGTGACACAAAGCAACGTCCCTACAAAGCAGTCATGGAAAAAATAGCCAAAGGGAAGCTCCTGTGCGGGGTTGGAGGGGCAGTGAGCCCCAAAGCCTCGCAGGGAAGTGCATCCCCATGGACAGGGCTGGCACAGCCCTCGGGAGCTGCACGGTGGCTTTGGCTGTTCAGCAGAGCCAAACCTCTCCATTCAGCTGAAAGCACCAGGGGAGGGACAGGTAGGCAGAAATAATTACTCAGGCAGCAATTTGGGGTAAGCATGTTCTGCGTTCCCACAATTTTCCCTGCGGGGAAGCCTTTTCCCAACCTCTCGAGAAAACAGATTTCTCATGGGCTGAACACCGGGTCCTTTCCCTGTAATCTTCCAACTCAAACATATATTTCTCTGATCATAAATTAGCAATACTTGCACTCGCTCGCTCAGAGCTGTTTCTCTCTTCCCCCACTCCAGGTTTTTCCACATCCTACAGAAATGGAAGCTCCAGGCTCCGGGTGGTTATTTTAAAAGGCGCCGATCAATCAGAGCCGGGCTCAGCTCCCCTCCTCACCAACACACGGCTGCTGCCTCCCCAAACCCCTCCCGAGGGGAGCAGCACCCCCAAACCAACACGTGGCCACCCCAAATCACTCTTGGGAGAGCTTGGCTTCGGGCCAATTAAAAAAAAAATAAAATCTAAAGCCAGAAGTGGAGAAACCCTGAGCTGGGGAATGAATTCCCAGCGGAGGAGACCCTCGTGCCCAGCAGGACGCTGGTCCTTGTCCCAGCAGTTCTGGAGAAGCCTGGATTGCAGCATGGAAAAGCCACTTATTGGAATTTTCCTCCCTTTCATCATTTCTCCCTGGTCAGACTCTTGGCACACCCAGCCGAGGGAGATGGTGCAGGAACAGAATCACCTTGGGAACGATGCTGGAGAGACTCTGCCCTGTGCAGCAACAGGTCAGGATGCTCAGGGGCAGGATCCAGAATCTGGGATCACCATCAGGGGGAGAATCCCCTCATTCTGGGGAGACAGACACCCATCTTTCACCCCCCCAAGGAGGTGATGCTCACTCCTGGCTGCAGCAGGGACATCAGCTCCCACTCCATGGGCATCCTCCAGCCCACCCCATCTCCCTGGGAGAGGCACTTCCAGCAGAGATTCCCCCTCCTCGGCTCCATCCCCCCCATCTCCCTGCACCCTCCCCCCAGGCCAGGCCCCTCGGAGCTCTGCAGGATCTGGGTTAAGCCGAGCCCCCCTCCCCAGGGACACGTGCTCCCGACACGGAGCCTCTCCCAGGCGTCAGGGCTCCTGTTGACAAGCCCGAACGCGGCGCTGCCAATAATAGCAGTGTCTTGGTCACATCTCCCACCCTGGAGCCGCTCAGGGCACGGGGCCCCGCTCTGGAGCAGGGTGGGGGAGAGCCAGGACAGCCCCCATCCCTTTGGAGACCCCAGGGGGTGCTGCAGGGAGGGGGCTGATCTGGAGAAATCTGAATTATTTTTACACTAAACATTCACAATTTGGGGGGGGAGGGAGGGGGGATGTGAAAAGGCAAAGAATGTGTTTTCTTCATTTTTTGCTGCATTTTTTTTTTCTCCTCCTCCTTTTTTTTTTTTTTCCAGTGGTGAAGTGGAAAATGGGGAGAAGAAAAGCCCAAGCAGTTTCCCCCCCCATATTTCCATTGTTGAGTTTCCCTGGAGGGACCCGGGGAACTGTCTGCACCCCGGAGATAATTCATGGGCGGCGCTTTCATCTCCAGAGCCCTCGCAGCTCCCACCTAATGAATCCCAGCACTGGGATCCTTCAGAATAAAAAGGGAGAGAGCTGGAATTGGAGCAGCACCACGGGGTGGTCGCTGTTCCTGACTCCAGCAGTGCCAGGGACGTGGGACCCCTCAAGCCCAGGGCACCCTTTGGATGTGACGCTTCAGGAATATAGGCAGGAAAACGAGTTTCTGCTCAGCCTGGGGGAGCCTGGTGCCAGTCCAGCTGCCTGGCATGGGGGCAGGGAGTGGGACACATGGAAGCCAGCCCTGGTGCAGGGTGGTGGGAGGTGGCTGAGGGCTCTGGTCCAGCCTGGAGCAGCACAAACAGCCGCCCCGAGCGATCGCACGCGGAGCACAAACCAGTGCCTCGAGCCAAGAGCCAGGGAAGGGCTATAAATAACGCTGTTATCATCCCTGCCTCGCTCCCTCGGCGAGCTGGGCCACAGCATTTCCTCCCCAGCAGCGTTTAAGGGTGATTTCTGGCCTGGAGGAGGCCAGGAGCTTGTCAGCATCCCCACTGCAGTGGCCCTTTTCCAGCCTGCCATTGATCTGGCACTTGGCTGATAAACCCACCGGTTGCCTGCCCGAGGCAAACACAGCCACTGTCCCAGACAGAGACCTGTGTTATCCATGTGGCCTCTTCCCAGCTTGCCTGGGGCCCAGGAAGGCTAAAAGCCTCCATCCTCCTCCTCCTCCTGCTGCTGTGATTCCTGTTCCACAGCCCTGACCCGGCCAGCACTGCTCTGCTCCTGACTCAGACCTCCCAACCCTGGGCTGCCCTGGCTGAGAAGCTGCAAAGGGACAGGAGAGGATGGCTCTGTCCCCACGTGGTGGCCAAGGGACACCAGGTTGCTCCTGGTGGGAGAAGAAATTTGGGTGGGGAGCAGGGAGTGGGAGCTCCTTACTCCCTGGGGGATGAGAACCTGTGGGAGGAAGAGGACAGAAGAGGATGAAGGCAGCCCATAAACAGCCACAGAGTCCCACAAGGATGTCACATGCTGTCCCAGCTCCTAAATCAGCCCGAGGGAAGGAGTGTGCTCATGTCACGCTCCCCAGGAGACAGAGCCAGGGGAGGGAGAAGGATCCTGCTCTCCAGGCTCGGAGGCTTCCCTGTCTGTGCTCTGGTGCTGGTTCAGGATGCAGGGCTGGGGCTGGGAGGAGAGTGGGGCGGGGGAGGGCAGGATGGAGGAGGAGGGGGGCCCATATGGAGAAGCTTCTCCCAGAGAGCGGCAAGATGCTGAGCTGGCGTGAGCTCGGGAGCTCTCCGAGACGACACTGCGAGAGCCAAGCAATCAATATGTGAAAATCCAGCCCAGGCGAGCAAGGTGACCTTGAGAGGCAGAGAGGGGAGGGGGGAGGGAGCAGAGCTGCAGGAATTACACACGGAGATGCTCCCCGGGCGAGGGGGGAGGGATGGGGGGAACGAGAGGGCAGAGCCTCTCTGACACCCACTGCCAGCCCCAGCCCCGGGGAAGGCTCCAGGACAGGATCCAGCCAGGCAGCCTGGGGTGCTGGGGGAGGGCCTGGGGACAGTCCATTCCCATGGGCTTTTCCCCCAGGAAAGGGCTGTGGGGCCAGTGGCAAGAGGGGGTTGCTGTTCCCTGCCCCGTGCTGCTGTTTCTCTCCCCCACCGTGGCAACAAGAAGGGCATAACCAATAACTGCCTATCATCCTCTGCACAATCAATAACAGCAAACAGTGGGGCTGAGCCCCTCTCAGCCCTCTCCCAAAATCAGCCCCAGCTCAGCCCCCTCCAGGGCTCTGGGCAAAGGAAGACCTGCTGGCCCAGCCTGCTCCCTCCTCCCCTGGGGCTGAGGGGACCCAAAAGCCACACAAGGCAAGACAACCCCCCCGAATCTCAACTGTCCCCCAGCAGAGTCCCCCCAGAGCCCCCACTACTCTTAGAAAAGTTGGGTTTCTGGAAATCCAGGAGCCCCAGAGACACCCCTAACCCACCTCACTCTGCTCCCCATGACACCAACCCTTCTCCCCTCTGCAGCTCCTCCTGATCCTTCCTCTGCCAGCTCCAATCACCTGGGCTATTCCCAGTGCCTGAGCTATTCCCAGCACCTGGGCATTCCTGAGAGGTGCCAAGGCCACCCGGTGAGGGAGGGAACCAGCAGAGGAGGGAGTTTGCAGTCCAGTGTTAAGGTCAGGCCTTTCCAAACACTCTGCCTTGCCCTCTAGTGGGACGAATGCGAAGGGCCGGGACGTGCTGTTGGGAAAAGTTGGCCAACCCCATCCCGCTGGAACCGAGCTGGGCTGGCGGCAATCCCGGCAATCCCGCATCCCACGGGAGCAGGTGACGTCACCGAGGGAAAGGATGGAGTGAAGGTGTGGGAAGGATGGATGGGGAAGGAGCAGAGCTGTGGGGATGGACAGACAGGGGGTCCGTGGGTGCAGCTGTTCCAAAGATGACACGACAGCAGCGGTAATAAATCCTGACATTTCAGATCCAGCCTGAAAGGAAAAGCTGGATTAGCTTCAAATTCCCATTTACCAAGGGCCTTGGCTTTTGGATCAGCATAATCCACGTCCAAGTTGGGTTTTGCATGGGAGAGAAAGGCAAGGGGAGAGGGGGGTGCCCACACACGCTCCCTGTGCTGTGCCAGTGCCGCAGCCTCACCCGGTGCCCCTGGGTGAGGAGCTGGATCCTCCTCTGAGGTTTTCTCCAGGTGCCCCTGGGTGAGGAGCTGGATCCTCCTCTGAGGTTTTCTCCAGCCGCCTTCATTTGCCTCCCCGGGCCTGGAGGACGTGGGCTGAGCTCAGTGGTTTAGGTTCAGGAGTTTGGAATCTCCAGGGATGTGTCATCCCTCTCACGGTGCATGTTTGTTACATGTGTATAAAAATATAGAGGATGAATACATTAGATTTAAAATATCTCACCACTGGGCAGCTCTTTTTGGGTGTTGAAAGCTGGGTTGATATGAGATATTTTAACTCTCTTCGAGTGATTTTCCTGCTGGTCCTGGGGCTGTTTGACTCCAGGCTCTGGTGCTGCTCCCGGTTTCTCTGCAGTCCCAAACCCAGGGATGCTCTCCCTCCAGGCAGAGGCTCATGCTGGAGATCCCACTTAGTGCCAGGACAATTCCAAATCCCAGTGTCCCTGGGGCCACGGGACTGCCATGGGTCTGGGATGAGGTGATGGAGGATTCCAGATGCCCTTTGCTGGGTTTTCCCGTTGCATCCTCTTGGGGAGCACACAGGGACAGTCCAGCTGTGGCCACAGCTCACACCTGGATGGGCCAACACCCCTCTGGAATTGCACCTGATGGAGCTGGGGACAGGTCAAACCTGATGTGGCCAAAACATCTCCCTGGAGCAATACAGCTCCCGACCCCTATCCAGGAACCTCCAAAAGCTGACACAGAGGGGTCTTCCCAAGGCCCTGGGAGGGAATTGAAGAAATGGGACACAGGGAAGTCCCATCTTTGCAAACCAGCACCGTTCCCAAAGCAACTGCTGGGCTGGGGCTGGGCAAGGGCTTCCTGCTGCTCTCACTGTCGAGAACAAGACATTGAACGCATTTAAAAGTCCTCATTTCATTATTACTTTATTATCCCTGCTCTGCCCCGGGACTGAGCTCACCCTGGGGTGAAACACAGCAGCCTTATCCTCACCTTTTCCACGGGCAGCAGGGGCTGAGGGCTCTGGGGTGCTCTGGGAATGTTCCCCCGGGTTTCCCAGCACGGGGGCTCAGGAGAAGCGGCCCGTGGGCAGGCGGGGCAGGCAGAAGTAGGCGTCGGGGAAGAGGCTGAGGTTGATGGGGTTGCCGTCCAGGCGAATGTCCTCCAGCGCCCTGCGGACCTGGCTGTGGTCCTGGCTGTCACAGAACGTGTCCTCGTGCATCGTCCGGATGTTGTTGTTCTGGGAAAGGGACAGATCAATGGGATAAGGGGGAGGAGGAGGAGGAGGGAAAGGTGGGCTCTGCCAGACTCAGGTGCAGACAAACCCGGGCCCGGGCCCACCTCACCTGGAGGTGCAGGGAGCGCAGGCTCTCGGGAAGGGGCGCCGGGATAAAATCCAGCTGGTTATCGGACAGGTGGAGAAACTGCAGCTGCTTCAGGTCCTGTGGGAAGAAGGGAGAGATAAACCTCCCTGCTCCCAGCCCTGCTGGACCATCCCTTTACCCCTCGGCACGGCAGGTTTGGGCTCAGACCCGCCGGGATTCCCCCCCACGCACCCGGAACGCCTCGGGCCGGAGGCCGGCGCTGGGGATCCTGTTGAGCCGGGCGTCGAGGTGGACGATGCTGCGGGGCAGCTCGGGCAGGGCCGTCAGCCTGTTCTCGGGCAGGAGGAGCTCCTGCAGGCTGGGCAGCCGGCGGAAGGCGTCCACGTCCGCCCAGGAGATGGAATTGCTGCTCAGGTCGATCCGCCTCAGCTTCTCTGGGGGGCAGCGGAGGGAGGAGATGAAGAGGGACAGAGGCGGAAGCTTTTATTCCCCATGCCCCACTCAGGGTCTGGTCCCTCCCCAGCCCCTCCCCGGCCCCGGCGTACCCAGCCCCGTGAAGTCCCCGGCGCGCACGGCCCCGATGCGGTTGAAGCGGGCGTACAGGTACGTGGTGTCCGGGGGCAGGGCCGGGATGTGCTCCAGGTCGGCGTCGTCGCAGTACACGGAGGTGCCGATGCACAGGCAGAGCAGGCAGCTGGGCAGCCCTGGGGGGGCACGGGCACCCTTGGCACGGCCCCCCCGAAGCATGCAGGGAGGTGGGGGGGACGCGCCCACCCTGCCCATGCTGAGGGGGCACCGAGTTTTCATCACCCAGAGCTGTCATGGCCCCAGAACCTTCCCTGGGGGACCAGCCCAGGGCACCTCACCCAGGGAAGGACCAGACACTCCCAGCCAAAGGAGCTGCTGATAAACGAGCTGGTCAGGGCCAAATCCCTCTCCTGGGAGAAGGGAGGATGTAAAGCTGCCAAGCGCAGCAGCCTCACACCCAGGGCTCTCCCAGCCCCCTGAGTTTGGCCACTGAATGAAACAAAACAAGAGAAAAGAGTTTTGCATCGAGCAAAACATCTGTCTCAGCTGCCTGAGGGTCCCAGCACACTGGGCAGGGGGGGCAGGGGGGTAAAGCCATGTCCCCCCCACACGTACTCCCTCTCCTCTCCCCCAGCTCCTGTCCAAGTCTCCCACAAGACTCTGCATCCATTAGTGGGGGAGTTCAAAGCAGCAAGGCAACAATTTCCCTTTGCCTCCCACTTAATTTGTCCCAGTCCTGAGTGACAGAAAATGAATAAAGATATTTATCCCTCGCTACAGGATTTTAATTGTCACTAATCTAATTGCTACTCTGTCCGACTGTCGCAATGCCTCTGCTCATTAAAATGTTGCTGCTTTGCTGGAGCTCTTGTTTCCCAGAAATCTCTCTGCAGCCCTCCTGCCTGCTGTGTGAGAAGACTCACCCCCAACACCCTGTCTCCTCGCTGGCCTGGCAGAGCAAATAGCTGCTGCTGCCTGCTGGTGGCACGAGAACTCGCTCCTTATTCTCCAGAGCCCCAGCCCTGCCAATCCTGGGGCACGTGGATGGATCCCACAGGAACCGAGCCCAGAGCCCCACACTCACCCTGCACGGGGATGGGCCCTGGGTGGATGGGACCAGCAGTGCTTGGAGGCTGCAGTTTTGGGGTTTCAGCCGTGGCACCCAGGTCTGGGAGAGTTTCGGGGTCCTTGGGGCGAGGAGCCAAGGTGCCAACCTCGATCTGCAAGCACAGCCCGGGGTGAGGGGGAGAGGCTGAGCAGATCCTGCCCTTCCCCTCTCCAGGGTGGGCAGCGCTGCTCAAGGGCACTGGATGGGTTTTACTGAAAACACAGCTCCTCCTTGACGAGCTCTCCCAGCTCTCCAACACCCCCTCCTCCTTCCAGAGGGATGCAGGAAGCCTCGAGTCCAGGTTCCTGCAGTGATGCTCCCACCAGGCAGAGGCTGGGGTCGGGTAAAGCCTTTCCTGCCACCAGCAAGAGCGGTGGGAGAGCTGCCAGGGTTTGCAGGCTTGTGCAAGAGGCTGGTTCTGCAGCTGTGCCCCATCCAACCCTTGGACCAAACCCCTTCCTTGGGATTCACCCTGGGAACAGCTGCACCCCCTCACCTTGGGAGCCAGGTCCCCGTAGTCATAGAGCTCCTCGTAGTTGCTCAGGTCGAGGATCTCCCCGTAGCTGTCCAGAGTCAGGTCATAGTTGTCCAGGTCCAGGTTTTCATAGAGGGCCAGGTCAGCTTTTGGCTTCTCGGCCTTCCTCCTCTCCTTGGCTGGCACAGCCCAGGCTGCCCCCAGGCACAGGCTGGCCATGCCCAGCCAGGCCAGGCTCCACATCCTGCCCCCGGCCAGGGTCACTGCTCCTGGGGACTGTGATCCTGGGGGATGCAGAGCTGGGAAGTGGCTGGAGCCAGCCCTGCTCTGCAGCCGTGAGGGACAAACAGCCCCCGGCCCCGGGGCCGCTCCACGTCCCTTTTCTGTTCAGCCCATTTCACGCTCGGCTGGGTGGCTGTGGCTGTGCAGGGGAGGCCCCGTGGCCCTGCAGGGCTGCCCGTGCTTCCCGTGCTTCCCAGCTTTCCCAGCCCCACAGAGCCTGGGAGGGGGTCGGGGTCCTGCTCCGGCCCCGAGGTGATGGGTGAAGCTGGTCACTGGCCCAACAAACCCAGCAGCTGAGCAAAAATGGCCCCAGGATCCCAGGAACTGCTGCTCCCAGCCCCAGGACTAAATCCCAGGATGCTGCTCCTGAACCTCCAGCATCCGGGGGGACCAGAGGCCACAGGGTCCCTGTGACTCGACCCTGAGCCCAGGGGCTGCCTGCACAGGACCCACACAGCTCCACATCCAAACCCGCCGGAGTCCATTCCCAAAGGATCTCCCTCCCACCGGGCTGCACGTCCACAGGGGCTCCCCCGGCAGGGCAGGAGGAGGGTCCCGGCACCCACCAGCCTCCCACGTGTCTCTCCAAAACCAAAAGCAAAAGCAACGACCCAGCCTGGAGCTTTTGCACCCCAAGCTGAGGGTGCTGCTCCCCAGTTCCTGCCGTCTTCCCCCGAATCAAACCCTTCCCAGTGCACTGAGCCCCCCAGCCCCCAACCCTGCCGGCCCCCCAGCACTCACCCCAGCCCAGGGGGGCTCTGCTTGGCGCTGCGAGGAAGCCAAAGGAAGGCGGCATGGACGTACCCCCGTCCCCTCCTCCTCGGCGTGGGAGAGCCCCGCTCGGCTCCACGGGCTGGTGCGCTGGCTGGGGAAGGGCTGCCGGGCTTTTAATGCATGGAGAGGAGGAGGGGGGCTGCACGGAGGGGTCTGGCATGGCCGCCGCCGAGGGGAGAGGCAGGATGCGGCCAATCAAGCCAGAACCCCCCTGCTGGGAACTTATATTGTCCCCAGGGGCGAGCCAGCCCGAATGGTGGCTGTCCTCCAACAGCCCAGCCGGGTGTCTGGGGCTGTGGGGGAACGGGATGGGGTGGGAGGGATGGGGAATGTGCTCCCTGCCCCGGCGTCCCCGTGAGCAATGGGACACGCAGCCCTGGGCAGAGGGGACAGGGCCAGCGCCATCCCTGCCTCGACAGGCCCAGGCCCTGCCAGCAGAGAGCGATTTCCAGCCGTGTCCATCCCCAGGGATGCAGGAAGGGCCAAGCACCGGGCACGACCCCCCTTGCTGATCCGGGTTTCAGCTGGGGGGGGCCCAGTGAGCATCCCAGCCCTGGGGAAGGTGTGGCACAGCCCCATCCCAGCAGCTGGGGACACTCAGCTCATCCACCCCGACTCACCTCCCGAGGGGCTCAGCACCCCCCACCCTTTGCGCTCCGGTGGTTTGGGGGCAGTTTGGGGAAAGGGATGCGGGGGGGGTGTGTCAGTGCTGCTC
>NW_021940585.1:4981482-4986169 GCF_001715985.3 Manacus vitellinus
CCTGTGCCAGGGCCTGCCCACCCTCGCAGGGAGGAATTTCTTCCCAAATTCTAACCTAAACCATCGTTGGTTCAAGGAGTGCACACCCCAAACCCCAGAGCCCACTAACCCCCCCAGGGTCTCACAGGCTCCAACTGTTGGGAATTGGCCCCAACAGAGGAAGTCTGGTCCTGAATGAAGCAGCAGCTCCCACACCTGAGGATGGAGGATGAGAGAGGATGAGGATGGATCAGAGAGAGGCAGATCCAACTGCGGCTCTGGGTCCCTTGTGAATCATTTTATTTTCACTGCTGGGGAGAGTAGGAGTGAAAATACCATTAAGTTGAAATCAGTCGAGAGGTACATATGTCTCTAGATATATCTGTACAGTCTACCAGTCTATATACACATTATATATAAATATATACATAGGGGCTCCGGGTTTGAGGCTGAAACCTGTCGAACCCAACAAAGCCAACTGCAGGAAGATTTGGAGAAGAGGCTTTTATCCCGAGAAAACAAGCCTCAATTAGCACAGGGTTTTAATTAGTGGAAAGGGGGAGCATCTCAGGGTGGCTGTTGAGTCCCCAGGCTGTGGGGAGCATCCCTGTCCCATTCCCAGGGAGCAGGACACGGTGCCCGTCCGTGCCCGTCTCAGGGAAGGGTCGGTTTTGGTGGCTGAACACAAAGGAGGTTTCTTTGGTTTATTGCTTTAATGCTTATTGCAGTTGGATTTTTTTTTTCCCTCTAATGCTCGGCCTTAAATCCAAATCCTGAGAATCAGGAAGAAAAGAAGAGAATAATCCCCCTAAACCCGGACACCCTATATATGCAGGTACAGCTATCAAAGAGGGAAGCGATACATGTGAGGACAGGGAGAACGGGGACAGAAATAGCTTTTCCAAAGAGTAATCCTTCCTTTTTCTTTTTCTTTCCTTTTTTTCCCTAATAAAAATGGCAAAACCACTCCTGTGTGCTTGGTTGCAGAGAGCAACTGAGAGTGAAACTTCCAGGAGGTGGAATTCAGGGCAGGGGAGCTGTGAGAGCAGAGCCAAGACCCCCAGGGATCAGCCCAGCCTGGGTTTACACCCGTGTCAGCATCTGGCCCCAGGGACCTAAAAACAAGGACAAGTGTCCTGCTGGCACTGCTGGAGAGCAGCTGGCACTGCTCTGGGGGGTCCCTGCCCGGGGCAGGGTGTTGGCATCGGGGTCCTGTGGGTGTTGGGTGCTGCCTGCAGAGGGGAGGGCACTGAGCCCTGAATCCCCCTGGATCGGGGGAAGGATGCAGGGTGCTGGGATGGGGCTCAGCACTGCTGGGGGAGCAGCATCAGTCCATGGAGGGATGGAAGCTGAGAAGGGGCTGGTTGTGCAGAGGAGGGGGTGTGGGGGTGTCTGAGGGGAGGGTGTGACCCCACAGGGCACAGCAGAGCCCAGCTCCAGTGCAGGGGCCCCAAACCCTCCCTGCTCATCCTGGCAAATCCACACCTCCCCCAGGGATTTAGATCCTCGTTCTCCAGAGCAGTGTGGAGCCAAAAGCCCCCAGAAGGGCCCAGGTGAGAGGAGCGTGCCCCTTGCCCGGCACCCTGGGATGTTCCACAGATCCAGCCCCCCTCCACCTCCACGGGTCCCACCTGACTGGGATCCTGCACCTCCGGCCACCAGCCCAGGCCATCCCTGCTCCACCTCTGCCACAGGGGACTGTTCCCCAGGGACACCACGGGCTCTCGGGGTGCAGCCACCCAGAGCAGGGATGTGACCCGAGTCCAGCAGCTCCACCTGCAGATGCTCCTGGCTTGGGCCCAACCCAACCTCCTGAAACTCTGCCGGGTGGAAAGGGAGGGACGGAGCCAGCTCCGGGGTCGGCCTGGGGGAGGGCAGAGAAGGCAGGACCCCCAGGCAGGGAGCTGGGGTGAGCGTGGCAGCCACCCTGGGCTGATGCTGTGACCCGGGGTGGCTGCGGGGACACGGTGCCGTCCTGCAGACAGTGGTCCCCAAGGGTGCACGTGCCACGTGTGTCCACGGCCACTGCAGGGGAGGAAAAGGGGGAAAGGAAAGGAAGGGAGGCAGGGGGAGAGCAGGGGGAGAGGGAGGCAAAGGGGGTCCCACGTGTCAAACACCGGCGGGGGTGAAGTCTCTGTGCAAAGCCGAGTCCTGGGGGAGGAGGGGCAGGGCTAGAACACCACGGACTGCAGGAGGCGGAAACACATCATCAGGTCCAAGGGGATGGGGGGCTTCAGGAGGTTCCCGTCCAGCCGCAGGTACCGGAGCCGGGGCACACCGTCCAGGTCGGAGGGGGAGAAGTCCTGGATGGACATGAGCGAGGTGGGGCAGATCTGCGTCCCGTTGATCTCTGCGGGGAGAGAGGGGGGGCGGGAGGCAGGTCAGAGGGAAGGGAGGCACAGAGGACGCTGGAGCCCCCCTCCCTGCCTGTGCATCGAACCCCATTTGGGGGTTTTGCTTTGCTGCCAAGGGGGACAGTCCCCAGCCTCTTCCCGAAGCCGGCACAGGAGGATCTCGCCTTTGATCAGAGCCGAAGTAGGTCGCGTTGGCGCGAGGCGCGGCGAGGGATGTGGTGTCATTGCAGGGAGAAAAGGGATCGTTTGGCACATGAAACCTGCCCAGCCAGCCCTGAGCCTCCACAGAAACATCAAGGAAAGCTGCTCCAGCCCCGCTCTGCTGGAGATAACGTCAGTGCCCGGCTCATTGCTCGCTTCTGGAGTTCCACGTGTCCCTCCCCGCCCCAGGGTCTGCAGTAGGGAAAATAAACCCAGGGATTCTTATGTCATTACCCGGCTCCAGGGACTGAAACCTTACAAAGACTGGGCAAAATAGGCAAGGAAGAGCTGGGACATGGTGTGCACGGGGCATCTCTCCATGGAAAGTGGTAGCAGAACCTGGGTGTTGGTGTGGGTGAAGCCAGCAGGAGTCACCACCTTCACCCCAAGGTCCCCCCAGCTCCACTTTGGTGGTGTTTGAGTAAAATGCAGATTAACCAGCACTTTTCACAGCATCCTGCCCTTGCTTCCAAACAGCCCCTCTGATAGCAGAAACATCTGGAGAGACCAGGAATCATAGAATGATGGAATAGTTTGGGTTGGAAGGGACCTTAAAGTTCACCCAGTTCCACCCCCTGCCATGGGCAGGGACACCTTCCCACCAGACCATGTTGCTCCGAGCCCTGTCCAACCTGGTCTTGGACAATTCCAGGGATGGAGCAGCCACAGCTTCTCTGGGCAAACTGTGCCAGGGCCTCCCCACCCTCACAGGGAACAATTTCTCCTCAATATGCCAAGTAACCCTCCCTCTGGCAGTGGGAAGCCATTCCTCCTTGTCCTGTCCCTCCATCCCTTGTCCAAAGTCCCTCTCCAGCTCCCTCTGAGCCCCTCAAGGCACTGGAAGGCTGAATGGGAGTGCTGAATTTCTGTCTGCTCATCTGTGCTCGCTCTGTTTACACATTTCCAGGCCGGCACCTCTCCCATGGAATTGCAGAGCTGTGCCTGGAAGGGTGTGAAAGGCCCCGGCTGCTCTGCCAAGGCAGCTCCAGCTCAGCCTTGTTCTCCCTGTTCCCTCCCTGCAGGCTCAGCTCGGGAGCTGAGCTGGGCTATTTCTAACCATCTTGACTGTGTCTTTGGCATCTGTTCCTAAAATATGTGCACAGGCTCTCCTTTTAAAATCCCCCCATTTCTGTGCCCTGCTGGGAAAGGAGCTGTTTAGATGGCCAGGAGGCCCCAAAGAAGAGCTGCCCATGACAACCAACAAAAAAATGCCCCGTGCAGCACCAGGGGGAATTGAGCTCTGCTCCTCCTTCCCCGCATGCAGAGCCATCCCCATCACTCCCTGTTCACCTTGGAGCTCCCAGCTCATCTCACCACTACAGCCCCCTTTGCAGGGTTCACATCCCACGGGGTCAGAACGAGCTCTCCAACAAAACACCTCCCATCCTCGTGCTCCTCCTCCCCCCCAGACCTCAGCACAGCCAGTGGAACTCACTCTCGATGGAGTTGTTGTTCAGGTAGAGGTGCTCCAGCTTGGGGCTGATGAAGGGGACGTTGGTGAGCTTGTTGTGGGCCAGGTGCAGCACCAGCAGGTTGGTGAGGTTGAAGGAGTCCTTGGGGAGCCCCTTGTCAGAGATCTGGTTGTAGTTGAGCCGGATGAACGCCAGGTTGGGGAACTCCTTGAAGTAGTCACTGGGGATGTCCTCGATGTTGTTCCTGTCCAGGAAGAGCTGGTGGATGGCACTGGGCACCCCGGGGGGCATCTTCCTCAGGATGTTGTGGGCCAGGTTGAGTTGCATGAGGTTCTTGAGTCCCTTGAAGGTGTTTTTGTTGAAGACCCCATCGCTCAGCTTGTTGTGGTGCAGATCCAAGAGCACCAGGTTCTCCAGCTTGTTGAAGACCCCGGCGGGGATCTTGGAGATCTGGTTCCTGCTCAGCCGCAGCTGCTCCAGGTTGGGCGGCAGGAAGGCGGGCACCTCCTTGAGCTGGTTCTTCTCCATGTAGAGGAAGATGAGGTTTTCCAGCTTCTCCAGCACCCGCCTGTCCACCTTCCGGATGCGGTTGTTGTCGAGGTTGACCCATTTGAGGCCGGTGGCGTTCCTGAAGGACTCCTCGGGCAGGTCGTCGATGAAGTTGTTCTGCAGGTAGAGGTAGTGGATGCGGGGCGGGATGACGGGCACCTTGCGCAGGTTGCGGCTGTCGCAGTACAGGGC
>NW_021940585.1:4986369-5036261 GCF_001715985.3 Manacus vitellinus
GGGGGTTTCCTCCGCTGCCCGCTCACCCCCCAGACCAGCACGAGAACGAGTGGCAGAAGCAACCCGAGGGCCACCTTCATGGTCCAGGTGTTTCCCTGAGGGAGGCAACAAGAGGTGGGTTAAGCAGTGTAAAAACGGCCCAATTTAGGTGCTGCATCACCTCCCCACCACTGACAGGCAGGAATTTACCCCCAGTTCCTCTGCTGTTTTCCCTCCTTCCCTTTGGAAGTCATCTCCAAATCCAACCCCCCCTCCAGAGCACGAGTCACTGAGGTGCCTCTCTCTGGCTCAGCCTCATGCCGTGGGGGGTGCTGGATTTCATCATTTGATTTGTTTGGGTTTTTTTCACGTGCCACCCTCAGCACCACCCCACAGAGCCTGGGCCCCCCCGGGAGGGCAGCACCGTCCCCCCTCCCCGAAGGATGGCTTGGCCCTTCAGAGGCCGTGATGGATTAAGCTCAATTTTGCACTTAAGCCAGCAAATCAATGATTCAGTAGGAAATTGGCTGTGGATTGGTGTCGGGAGGCCAGCAGCAGTTAGCAGGGCAGCAGAGATGGATGGCCCTGTGCTGAGGGACCAGGCTGGGAGGCAGCTCAGCCCTTTCTCAAGGCTGAGTGATAAAAAGGGCATTTGCAAATTTACACGTGGGCAGCACCAAAGGTGTTTGGCTCTTCAGCTCCCTGTGCTGCCCAAATAACCCATCCATCACCTCCAGTCCCGCTGCAGGGATGGTTATTTGGGGAGAAACGCTGGAGAAGTGGAGATAGGGAGGGACCAAGCAAGGTCTCTATGTGCCCTGAGCCAGAGTTTCTCCTGGACGCCAGCCCAACACCTTGTCACCCCTCCCTCTTCTCTGGGTCGTTATCAAGCCCACAGAGCTGCCTGTCCCCTCTCTGCTCTCCCTGCTGCTGCCTGGAACAGCAGTGATCATCCCTGCCAGACTGGCTGGGAGCTCTCCAGCTGATGCCTCGGAGGGTGGAGGGATCCAGCTGGTTGCAGATGAGCTCCCCAGACAGCCCCGTGCAGAAGGTGCTCTGGATGCTCCGACTTGCCAGGGCCAGCTGGAGCAGGGCAGGCTGGGGGTGGGTTTCCTGGGCACATTCCTCGGGGTGCTCGCCAGGCTCTTCCCGGCAGGACTTGTCACCCCAGCGGGATCAGAGCCAAGCTGGATGCAGGGCCAGGCAGATGGAAGGGTGGGAGAGAGAATGGGGTGAGGTGGGAGGGAGGAAGACGATGAGAGCCAAAGGAAGATGAGGAAACGGGGTGTCTGCTGTGGGAGCAAGTGCTGCTGGGATGGGAGAAGCCTTTGGTGATGCTGGAGCTGGTGATGCCGATTTTGGAGCAAAATCAGGCTCTTCCAGCTTTCCTGTGCAACACAGCAGAGTGGGATTCACTGCCATCGTGGCCACAGGGACCAGGAGTAGGGTCAGGGTTGGGGCCACACCAACTCCCTTTGCTTACAGCTTCCCACGTGGGGTCCACATCCCACCCAGGGATGTGCCACTGCTCCCAGGGCTGCCTTTGCCAGCCCGGCTCCCTTTGAAGCGATCCCACGCATTCCTGGGGCTCCAAGTAATTGACTTTCTCCAAGAAAAGCTCCTGTTCTCACTCCCCCCCCAGACCCAGCCTGTTCCTCTCCTCTCTGCCTGCTCAGCTCCCATCTGGCTCTGTTTAACCCCACACTCCTCCCAGGCCGGCTGGTTCCAATCAGGGCTCTGGCATCTCGCTGGGGGGAGGGAGGATCAGGGGGAGAGCCGTGGAGCCAAATGCTGCCAGACCCTCAGCCCAGCCCTGCTGCAGGAGGTCCCTGCTGGGGGTGGACGTGCTTCTGTCTCCAAGAGTCCAGATTTGGCGTCCGGCTGCAGAGAACGGGCCAGCTCATGACAGGGATGTGGGGATGTCCCCTCCCCATTCCTTCACATTCCGCTCCTTCCCCAGCCACAGCCAACCCTGCACCCTCTGCCTACCTTGTCCCTGACCATTCCATAGGATTTTGCCTCTGCTCCAAAACTCAGACCTGGATTCTGACACCCCCAAGGCCCAGGGGAGCAGCGGGGGCTGAGCTCTGGGTTTGGCCCTCACCTCACCCAGAGGTGAGGAGGCAGATGGTTCATGACATTCCAGCTGGGACAGGATATCCCAGCTGGGACACGCTGTGATCTGGGGGCTGGGCTCCCTCCACCCGAGAGTGATGCTCAGCCTGGGCCACCCAGCCATGTCCCAGGGCAGAGCTGTGACCCTGCTGGTGTCAGGAGCTGGCTGAGCCTGCACCATCCCCCTCCACAGCAGGATTTAGCACTGCAGATGTTTAGGGACTCGGCACAGAGCAGGAACAGTCACCGAGCCAGAAATCCAGGCTGGAGAGCGACACATCCTGTGGCATTTGTCAGCACAGAAGGGAAGTGTCAGGAGGCAGATGCAGCCCCTTTTATCTGCTGCCACATCCCCGTGGGGACTGTCACAGCCCCTCTGCCTGTGGCACTGGGCAGGGCCAGCACTGCCACCACCCTTCTCTGCTGGTCCCCACCAGCCCCTCCCTGCAAAGCCACAGCTCTGCCCGGGGAAAGCAGGACCCACTCCCAAGCAATCTGCAGGAATCCAGCTGAGAGCCCTGCCTTCAGAACAACGGGGATGCAACAGGCCTGGGGCCACCACAGGCCTGACAATTGCCTCCACCACGCTGGAGGGTTCAAAGCCAGCTCTCCCTGGACCCGGCACAGTTGGAAGTCTGTTCTCCATCCAGTTGAATTTACTGGCGTGAAAGCAAGAGGCCAAACTTCCAAATCCCACACCCTGACTCTGCAGGAGCTGCCGCCGGCAGGGCCAGAGCCCCAGCACAGCCCCTGCTCTGCAAACGTCTCCACTTGACCTTTGTCATCGCTCCCGACGGACGGGACAGCTCAGATCCCGCCTATCCACCAGGAATCCACACAACTGGAATAAAGTTAAGGCATGAAGCAATCAATGTATTCAGGAAACCAACTGCCTGGCGTGGAGAAAAGGCACAACTCACGGACAAAACCAGTTCTGACACCTCCTGAGCCACAGGCTGTGCTGACCAGCTTGGCCTGAGTGCGAGACCAAGGCACCCAACAGATCCCAGCCCGGGGCTTTTCCCAGAAAGAGGCAGCTGCTCCCTCACTCATCCCATTACAATTGACAAAAAAATCGGCGCAACAGCTGGAAATTCCAGCCCCAAATGCCACTGGTGTTTGCTTTCCACATAGTTTATCTTCACTGCCTCCCAGTAACCCGCAGCTCCCAGCAGCGCTCGCTGCCAGCCCCGGGCCCGGTGCCAAGGGCAGGCAGAAACCACCACCCCGGGGCAAGACGGAGCTGTGGAAAGGGCATGGGGGGTATTTGGCACGGGCAGAAATTCCAGTGCTCTCCTTTGGGTGTCCCCTGCCCTGCTCTGACAGCAGAGAGACGTGCAGGGAGCAGCAACTGTCCAGGACCCCCTCCTGTGGAGGGGCTGGGAGGGGTAAAGGGAGCTTTAACTTTGGGAGAGCCTGGATGGCTGGAACAAGGGCCCTTTCCAGTCCATTGTTAGCTCCCTTCACACCTTCCCCACTGGGAATTTCCATCATCCCTGCTGGGAGAAACGCCCCCACCCAGCTTGGGAACTTGCACATCGGAGCAGAACAAGGAGGGCAAGCTAAAAATAACCAAAAGGATCCAGAAAAACCTCCCTCCTTGGCTTCCCTCGTGTCCAACAGCCACAGCCCATTCGTGTCGCTGCAAGAGTCTGGGTCTGATCAGCTGAACCGAGCAGGGAGCCCTCTATCCAGCGGCTCTGAAGCGCTGGGAATCATGGAAAAGGCCGTCCTCCGAGGGGAGGGCAGCCAGGCTGTCACCCAGGCGTCCCCAGGGTCCCCGGGGAAGCACAGCCCTGATGCAACATCCCGCTGTTCTCGCCCTTTCCCAGCCCTTTCCCAGGGAGCAGCGCAGCCACAGCAGCCTCTCTGGAGCCGGCACACGGCCGAGGTCCTGCTGCATTCCTTCGGCAGGGATGGTGTGTGTCCTGCAGGGACGGGTGTCCCAGGAGACCCTGCCAGGGAGCAGCTCGGACACGCTCCTGGGCTCTGCAGCGGTTTTGGGCTCAGCCAAGGACCGCAGGACATGGGGACAACAACGAGGGGCTCCTGCGTGCCAGGAGCGTTTCCTCGCTGTCCCACAGTCACCAGACCCGTTGCGAAAGGCTCATCCCGTTCTCTGCTCCCTCCAGCCACCTTCTCCCACCGCAGGGTCCGTGGGAAGGCAGCCCTGGCAGGGAACACCTTTCCCGCTGCCTTCTCCGTGTCAGCAATTCCTCCCTTTCCTCCTCCCTCCCTGCATGTCCCGACCCTTCCCAGCGCTGCTCCCGGCTCAGCCTGCCCGCACATCCCTCTGCCACACACGGTGGAACCGGCTGGACACAGACAAAAGCAAACCGGGGGAGAAGATGCTGCCAAAGCGCCGGCAGCGCGGACCCCACACACGCCCCGCTCCCCCCCGACAGCCACCTCACCCCGCTCCGCTTCCCCTCAGGGTGGGAAACTGCTCTGACACCTCATCCCTCCCCTCCAGCCTCTTCCAGGGCAGAGGAAACAACCCACGGCTGCGCTTTTATCTCTTCCCAGGTGGGAACGCTCAACCTCTCGCCCCTCCTTCCCCGGGGCGCAGGGACACCCAACATTCCCGCTCCGCGCCGTCCCGGGAGGCGGCTCTGGGATGCCGTCGGCTGAGCACCACATAAGGCAGGGCCGGGATCGCAGGATCCCAGGAAGGTTTCCAAGCCCTCATGCTTCGCCTTCGGTGCCAAGGGGATGAATTTCCATGTTTTGCCTTGTAGATGCTTTTTCTAAACTTCTCGAACAGGCGGGGAAGGACAGGTTTGGGATGAATCTCTTCCAAGCAATAAAACCCTTTTCCCAGGATTTCAGCGAGCATCACTGCCCTGTTGCTTCCTCCCATCGGCTCCTGCCGGAGCAGAGACAAAGAGTCGGCTCCAAACGGGACCCCCGGGGGGTGGGGGTGCAGGGAGGGGGCTGCCCCTCTCCGCCTGCCTGGAGCTGAGCTGGCTCCCATCTCCACGAGGAAAAGTGGGATTACGTGCCCTGGGAATGCTGTGTGTGATCCAGGCAGGAAAGAAGGGCTTTACCACCTACATTTTGGGCAGAAAACCAGCTTGTTGGAAGTGGCCCTGGCGCTGTCAGGCTGCTTGCTCCCACCTCGCTCTCGGAGCAGAGCAATGCTGGCCCCCCGTTCTCCCCACCCCGGCACAGCCCCCCTCCCACGGGAGCAGGACCCCGCAGCCCCCCCGAGCTCCCGGTGCGTGTCCTCGAGATCGTGCACAAGGAAGGACAAGGTGACCCGATGCTCTTCGGACGCTTTCCTGGAACACTCCTGGCTCCCGAGGTGCCGTTCTCCTCTCCAGCCTCCTCCCCCCAGTCCTTGCATGTTTTCCCTCCTGCTTCCCAAGGCAGGGGACAAGTTCTGAGGCACGGCCGGGCTTGTGCACCGCTGGTACCCTTCAGCTCGGGCTGTGCAGCCCCCGGTACCCTCAGCTCGGGCTGTGCAGCCCCCCTGGTACCCCCAGCTTGGCTGCAGAGCCAGAGGGAAACGTGCGGGGGGCTGAGAGTGTGTGAGAGCTCAGGTCGGTGTGGGGGACACACAAAGGGGTCCTCACCCCCTCTCTCAAAAACCTCCTGGCAGTAACTGCAACTCTGTCACACGGGGACCTCCGTGGGACTCTGCAGCCCCCAGTCCCCCCCCCACCTCCACCCCAAACTGCCCCACACCGAGAAAAACTCCTACAACCAGAGCAAAGGGAGAGAACAAAGACTCCAACTGGTGCAGAACAGAAAAACCAACAAGAGGAGAGGAGAGAAAGGGAAGAACAGATGCTGCTGTGGATGTAAGGGAGTCTGGAGAGGGCAGGAGCATCGTGGACCAGCGCAGAGTCCTGGGTCGGAGGCTCAGGCAAGGTGAGAAGAGCCTGGAGGAAAACACCTGCCCAGAGCTTACCTGTGTGCACCTCTCCCTCCTCCTGCCTCTTATTAATCCCCAAGACAAGTCTCTCTCTGGCTGTCTCCCTCCTCCTCCTCCTCCTCCTCCTCCTCTCTCTGCTTGCCGCCACGAGCGAGCCCGGGCCGAGCGCGGAGGTTTTGTTCCTGGGAGCCGAGGGCGGTGGAGCGCGGGGGGCGGAGGGTGGGAGGGCTGGGAGGGCTGGGAGGGCTGGGACGGAGGCTCGATGACAACAAATCACGTCTTTCTCTGGCAGCCAAGCGCGGCGGGCTCGGCGCGCACACGGCCGTCCCGCCGGAGGGCTGGCGCTCGGGAACAATTCCTTCTGCTGCGGAGGCTGCTCCCAGCCCGTGTTTAAAAACAAAGCCAATTAATAATTTGAAATAAGCCCTTCCCTTGCCGCGGTTTCCAGGAGCGTGTGTTTGGGATGGGGTGTTCCAGCTGAGCACTGGCCCCCGTGTCCCGCCCGTGGCACCCCCAGGGTGACTTCCAGCTGCCCCCCAAGCCCTGCTGAAGGGAACCAGCCCCCCGGGGTCCCCTCTCCTCCCTGGCAGATGGATCCTGTAAAACGTGATGCAGGGCTTCATTTGCTCCCAGCTGGTGATAAGTTTTAATTTAAATCCTGATGGCACTTAATAAAGAGAAGGGGGGGAGTCCCAGTGATGCCACCAATGAGGGTTCATGGGCACAGGGACACTGGGGTTTGCAGGGAGAGTCAGCCAGGTCCTGGCTGGAAAATCACTGGGCACTGGGGGGACATGGACAGAGGGGCTCAGGGGGGACATTTCTGCTTCAAGGAGCTCCAAGGAAACCATGACCTGTTGCATATTCACAGCTCTGAGACACAGCTCAGGCAGAGGGAGAAGTCCAGGGGGGACACAGCAACCATGGGAATCACCCTCCTACAGGCACCCCCATCCCAGCACCCCTGGAATGTGGGGCTCAGGGGTCCCCTTTCCCCCCACCAACCATCCCCTCTCCAGCCAAGCCCATCTGCAGCAGGGCTCAGGAAACCTGAGCTGCTTTGGCTCCTTGAAATCCCAGTCCCAGCCCTGCCAGGGGCTGGCAGCCATCCAGGCTGATCCTGCACTTCCACACTTGGTTCAGGGTGGCTAACAGCCAAACATCAGAGCTCCCCCAAAATTCCCACTGGCTGGACTCCCCCATTTTGCCTTGGGCTCCCTACAACACTTAAATATATTTATTCCCAACATGGGACCCTTCTCCTTACCCCAAAACTGGAGGATTTCTGGTGGGTGCTGCTCTACAACTGCCAGTTGGGATGATCCAAGGGCACAGCCCTCCCCTGCAGCGAGCTGGGGCACTTGGATCCTAAAAACCAGCAGGTAGCTCGACTGGAAGCCAGGAAAAGGGATGGAGAGAACCCCCAGGGGTATTTGATGGTGTTTAAACAAAGAGTCGAGCTGGAGGCACGTGTTTGCCAGCTGGAGGGGGCCCAGAATCAATAGGGAAAGGAGATGCTGTTTGAAGGATCTGCTGCTGGAGATTGATGCCAATTGCTTTAAAAACTGGTCCTAAGTCCCCAAATCCACGGGGACATGTTCCTTGTTTGGTTGGGTTTTTCTCTGCTAACGAACAGCCACTCAGCTGGGCACTGGGAGGGGGAGACTGAGGCCCCAAACGGGGCAGTTGTTTGCACAGAAATCACCCAGCAGTGCCAGACACAGAAAGGTGTCACATCCCAGACCTTCCCCACCGTGTGAAGCTGTTCCCACAGCTCCTGGTGCCTGGGAGGCACCGAAACCTTCGGCAGTTCTGGTGACTGCAAACGCTGCTCTCACAGCCAAAGGGACTGTGTTTGTTGAATTTTCTCCCTGCAGGAATTTCTGCCCCTGTCCAAGTTTCGAATCCACCTTCAAAGGCGTCCTTTCACATTTTTCAAACCCCAGAGGCCGCAGCCTCGGACGTGGCTCTGGGCACCACACGCTCCGTTTGTTCCACGTCTGGAGCAAAAGCTGGCCCTGCTCTTGCAGGCAAAGGGGGTGATGGAGGGGGACAAACCTGCTCTCATGGATTTGGTTGGCTTGGGGCAGCATCCCGGCCATCCCTGGTCCCCTGATGCCACATCCCTTTGGTTTATCCCCTTTCTCGCTCTGTTCTGCAGAGGTTTGTAACAGAAACACCACTTTGGCCTGGCAGAGGTGGGAGAGGAAATGTTTGAGTGTGAAAGCACCAGGAGACAGAGCCAGGGCAGAGGGAATGGCTGGTCTGACCAAGGACAACACGAGGGGCAGCCTGGAGTGGGTAAATGTGGTCCCCAGCGAGCCCGGGGGCTGTGTCCCATCAGCCCACCAGGAACAGGGGGCTCCCAGCACTCAGCCATGCCCTGGTCACTCCAGCCATGCCAGCAGGGAGGTGACAGCAGCCACACCCACATCCCAAAGGAGGAAATACGGACAAGAGGCAGCAGAGGGTTTAAGGGGATGACGTGAGCAAAAAAATCCCCATCATAACCAATGTCTCCATGACGTCCAGCTGGGAAACAGCAAACACCTTCATCCTCCCCATCCATCCCAGCCAGACTCTCCTGCACCGTGTCACAGTGGGAGTGGCTCCTGCCAGGTGTGGTTAAAATAAGCATCCCCTTTCCTGGGAAGTGGTTCCATCCTGAACCTCATCTCCTGGATCTCCCACATGGAGGGGACAGCCCTGGGGACACCACAGCACACCAAGACTGGTGGTCCCACCCAGGGGGACACCCCAGCACACCAAGAGTTGTCAATCCCAGCCCAGGGAACACCACAGTGTGCCAAGAGCTGCCGGGCCCAGCCCCCAGGGTTCCAAGAAGGGGAATTTCCAGAGCAAAGGTCTGTCCTCAAGCCACGCTTGCCTTCCCCACACCACAGCCTGGACTCCTCAGGAGCGGCTTAAAATGTTTATTTGGCCCGAGGGAGATGATTATTCTTTGTGTTATCCCAGCACCAACCACCCCATCCCAAGCTGAGCCTCCCCTGTGCTCGGTGCTGCACAAACACAGATGATTTACACATTTTTCTAAAGCCAGATCTTAAACCTCCCTTCAGAGAGCTAAAAAATTTCATTTCAGAAAGGGCAAAAAAAAAAAAAAATTAGAAAAAAAAGGCAGCAGGAGGAAAGTTGAGCTGGCCCCGAGGCCACTCGACCGCAGCAGCGTGTGCTCTGTGCAAAATGTCAAATTTTGGGTGTTTGGCAGCAAAACTTCGTGAGCCACCGAGCTCTCCAAGGGAAGGGGCCACTGGGCAGGGAGAAGAGGGGTCCAGGGGTCCCCCCAAAACATTGTCTGTCAGTTTGGGACGGCCCCAGTCCCCCAGGACTGCGGGGGGAAGGTGCTGTGCTGCCCTGCCCGGGGCTCTGCAGGGTGTTGCCGCTGGTGCCGGGTGGCCACCGGGCTGGAAAATCCAACTCAGCTTCCCCCAAAGCTCAGCAGGAGCCGGGGACAGGCTCCTGCCCCCCTCCACCCCGCAGGGAGCTCACAGCAGCCTCCACACGCGAGAGCCAGAGCTGGGAGAGCGTCACCAGGAGCCCGGGAGAAACTCTTGGCTCCGGGCAAAGCTCTGGAGGGGGAAGTGAGCAAAGGGGAAAAGTATTTCGGTCTGTAATGCACAGATCCCGTCTCACGTGGCCCAGAGGATGCGTGAGGGGCTTCCTCCCCCTCTGGCTGCGTGTGGGGCAGGGGCACAGCTCCACCTGGGGCAGGGGCACAGCTCCACCTGGGACAGGGGCACAGCTCCACCTGGGACAGGGGCACAGCTCCACCTGGGACAGGGGCACAGCTCCACATGGGGCAAGGGCACAGCTCCACATGGGGCAGGAGCACAGCTCCATGCCTCCGTTTCCACCCCCAGCAAACACCTGGAAAGCACCCGGGAATGTGGTCCCTGAGTGTGGCCGCTGAGGGGACGTGTGGAAGGTGCTGAAGCCGCCCTTGAGCAAAGCAGCCCCAGCCCAAAGGATGTGGGAATTCACCTCGGACTCCGAGTCCCTTTGGCCACCCCGGCACAGGGATCCCGGCGCAGAGGGAGGGAGGGGGCGAGAGGAGGAGGAGGAAGAGGAGGCAGCCTGCATCCCTTCCGTGCGGGTCTGCTCTTCCCAGGTAGCCATCCCTTCTTCCCAGGCACAGCCTGGGCTCTCCCTCCATCCCTGAGCACTCCCAGTGCCTGAACTCGGGACGTGCAGCTTCCCCAGCACAGATGGACAGGGACGGGGCCAGGCTGGACAGAACGAGCTGCTCTCGCTCCCGGGTGGGAAACACAGCCGAGGAGGAGCTGATCCCTGTCCAGGCCAGGTGTTTGAAGAAAAGAGGAAAAACAAGAAATGAGCCTGTTTGGAGCACAGCTGCTGCTCTGGTCGTTAAAAGTCTGGGCAGAGCTCCCTGGAGAAGAGCCCCAGCAGGCGGGTGCCCGAGCCCAGGCCCTGCGGAGCCAGGGAAGGGGTTGGGAATGGAAGGGAAGGGTTAGGGAATGGAAAATGCTGGGCTGGCACACGCACACCCCAGTCTGAGCATGGGCTGGGAGCACTCACATCCCAGCCCTGAGGGTTCCCTGCACCCCCTCCACGGCCTGAAGGACCCGCTCCATCACCCCCATCCTCCCAGCTTGCCCCGGAGAGAGGCTAAACTGGGAGCAATGGTCTCTCCATAGGGAAGGAGCAGCCTTTCCAAGGAGGGCTGAGTCCGAACAAACTCATTGCTGGGACAGCCTGGAGGAGCCTCAGGCCCTGCTGAGAGAAGGGAGGAGGCTGAAGTTCTCCAGGACAGGGACCAGCACAGTGGGGGACTGACATGGGGGCACCCGGGACCCCCTCCCTGCTGCCCGGCCCTCGGGGGGTGGCAGCAGGACAGGCTCTGTCCCAGGCGATGCCGTGGGGGTGGGCTGCCAGCCCACTACCTCTGCCGAGCCCCCCCGCCACTCACTGCATCCCCACCCCTTCGCCAAGCCCACCTCCCCACCCTCCCCGCCGGCCCTCGTGGCTGCTTTAAGCGCAGGGAGGGGATCCAGAGCAGAACAAACCTCACATTTCTCGCGGATTAAATCATCCGACTCATTTCTCCGAGGGAGAGAAGTCCAAAACCCCTATTTTTTTTTCCTTTTTTTTTTTTTTTTTTTTCCCCCTGTGAGGCTCAGCAGCCACTTATTAGCTCTTGGCAGTGGGGCCAACTACCTCAGCTCATGGCCACAGCGCTGGGGGCTGAGCAGCACCGACCAGGGGCCCTGGGCCCTTCTCTCGGAGTCCCCTCCTTGTCTTGGGGTCCCCCCAGCACGGCCCTGCCCCCTCTGCTGGGCTGTAGCCCCCAAACTCGGGGTCAGCAAAGCCCAGTGACAACCAGACCAGCTTTCTGCACCCCCAAACCCACAGTCCCCTGTTATTGCCCAGCTGGGCAGCTCCGGGCTCGGCACAGGGGTGAGAAGTCCTGGCTCTCTGCTCACGGAATGTTAGGGCTGATATTTTAAATAAGCAAAGAAAAGGTGATTCCAAGCCCGAGGAGGCTCCCAGGGCTTGGATTTCACCGTGGGGTTGTTCTCTAGGAAGCAGGCACTCACCCCCTCCCCCAGGAAAGCTGCTGCTTGTTGGGAATCACATCCTGTCTGCTGATTCCAAACCTGCCTCCAGCATCTGCCATCTAGCAGAGAAGGGGAAACTGAGGCACGTGCTCAGGGAAGAGATTTGGGAGCGAGGAGCAGGTTTCCTACACCCAGTCCCTGCCAGGCTCCAGCACATCCAGCCCCAGCCTCTTTGGGAAGTGAGGACGTGCCCTCCCCGCTCCCCAGGAGCTCCAGCAGTTTGACCTGTCACTGACCCAGCTCCTGCTGGTGCCAGGTTTAGCAGGACACTGGGAACAAAACATTTTGGAGCCAAGCAATGGAGTTTTCCTGGCTGCTGGTTTCCCTCAGCACGAGGCAGCAGCATCACTGCCCTGTGCCCAGCACAGCCAGGGGCAGGGGGACCCCCTGACACCCTCCCCAGGCACCTGGGGAGCAGCATCCAACACCTCCCAGCCAGGAATCCCTGGATTCAGCCCCAGCTGACTGCAGGGATGGGGGGTACCAGCCACGACAGCACTTTGGAGGGTGGAAGGTTGCTGGTGTCACCTCAGCCATGAGCTGAGTGTGGGTTAGAGCAGGAACAAGGGGGTGATTCAGTGAAACCCCGAATGAAAGGCACCAGAAACCATGGAAGGGAATATTTCGAGTCAAACCCACGATTAGTGGTGGGAGCCATCACCACAAGATGCCACTGAGGCCCAGGGCTTTAAATAAACCCATCATAAAGGATGTGGAGGCCTGTCCCCCCCAGCTGGGGACATGGGGGGGACGGGAGACAACGGGGACAAAGACCTGGACAGCCCCAAAGGCATTTGGGACTCAGGAGAAAAGGGGTCACCAAGCTGCCTGAACATCTGCCTGTCACTGCTGTCCCCTGGGGGTGGAAGCAGGGGGTGCCCAGGGGGTGCCCCCCAAGCCCTCCCATGCCTGGAGTGTCTGGAGCCAACAGCTCCATCACCTCCCTCCCCTGTCTGGGCTTCACTGCCCAGACATTTGCCTGCAGTGGAAACACCTGAGTTGTGTCTGGTCCTCCTTTGGGCTTGGCCTCCCTCCTGGCTTTCTCCTCCTCCTCCTGGTCCAGGATTTTTCCTCTCCTAAGCCAGACCCAGCTGGACTGTTCCTCGTGTGCCATCAGCTGCCTCGGGAGCACAACTGCTCCCCCCTGCTCTCCAGGCAGGGGACACCCACCAGCACAGCCCCCACTTGGGAGAAGGCACAGCCCAGGGACTCTCTGCCCTCCCTGGGGCTGCTTCCCTTTGGAAAAATGAACTGGGACGCTCCTATTCAGGGATAACAATGTCCATGGGGTGACCAGCCCCACCCCAGCCACTGGAGCAGGCACGGTGGGGGAGAGCCTCTTCATTGATGCTTTCTGTTAATAAATATTTTCCTCCTCTACGAGAGGGAAAAATAATGGAGAATGTTCATCAGCCAGGGCACAACAACCCATTACCCTGCTGGAAACACAGTGCTGAGCCTTCGGCCACCAGAGCCACCTGCCTGCCCAGCTGTCCCCTGGAAAACCCCAGCCTGGGGACAGGCACCTCCAGAAGCATTCCAGACAAAGCCAGGGAGCACGGAGGGACTGGGGGAGGCGGGATGATGGATGCACAGGCCGGGGCTGGGGAATCATCTCCGCTGCAGGATCGTGTCTCACACTCCATCGCTTGGCAGCGGCGAGAGCAGAACAGGCTCCTGTCAGAGCCCCAGAGATCCCCAGCAACGGCTCCAAATATTACAGCTATAAATTCAGCTCATTTTTCTAACTGCTAAGAGCTGCCAGGGGCTTTGCCTCCATCCATCTCTCCCCAGCCTTCGTGCCAGACCCCGCAGGCTCCCGTCCCTCTGCGGCTCCTCGCCCGGGTCCTGCATCCCAGATCCTGTCTGTCCACGTCCTGCCCCTGCCCTGGGCACCATCCCACCCCACCCAGCTTCCAGCTGTGCTTTCCCACACCTGGACAACCTCAGGCCCCCCGGTCTGCCCTTGGACACGGCCCTCCTGCCGAGTTACCCCCTTTCTCCCACGTTTGCAGCACTTTTGGGGCTACTCAGGAGGCAGTGGCTGGTCCCCAACTCTTTCTGCCTCCCTCACTCTCACCACAAAACCAAAACCCACCAGCTCTGCCCGGCTTCCTTTCCCCTTTGGAGCCAAATGCTCCATTTTCTCACCTCAACCTCCTTCAAGGAACAAAGATCCCACGGGAAATGTTCCCTTCCCTCCTCCAGAAACACCAGGCGGGGTTTTCCCCCTTCTCTTCTGCCCCCTCCCCTGAGCTGGGTTATTTCCTTCTCCCACTGCTCATTCCCAAGCATCCAGCCTGCCCAGGGGGTCTCCCAGCCCTCTCCCCTCCCCTGGAGCAGGATGCACAGCGTGTGCAGGGAAGAGTTAACTCCTCCTCACAGGCCCTGCACAGGGTCACTGCTGGAGCAGGGAAGTGTTAGATTTCCCAACCTATTCCAGGAGGTCCTCCAAGGGCTGTATCCTCACACCCCTCTCCCCATAAACACCTCCCTTCCACCTCGGCAGAGAGCAGGGCTGTAATAACCTGGGATCATCCCCAGGCTGGGCAGAGCTGGGAATCATCCAGAACATGGACTCATCCCCCAGCCCTTCCCCTGCCTTTGGCTGCTCATCACCCAAATATTTGAGGCTCCCTCGGGCAAAGGGGTGGGGAGGAGTCTGCTCAACCACTGGGGAGGGAGCCCCCAGTTTCCCCTGGATGGGGGTTCAGCCCCTCCTGCGTGGGAGCAGCAGCTCCAGGAGTGTCACCTTCAGGTCTGGAACGCTGGGGCTCGCTGGGAAAGCGGGGAGAGATGCTGGATAATATCCCCCAATTCCCTTTATTCAGCCCCTGGAAATGGGGCAGCACCTTCAGGGGGAGAGAATTTGGCCAAGCACCCCGAGACCCCCCCAGCTCCCACCCCAGGGAGCCAAGTGCTGCAAAGACCATCGAGTGTGGGTGAAATCTCATCCCTAAAAACAGCCTCCATTTCCCATTAAGGACTTTGCTGAAGGTAAAAATAGGATTGAAATGTTTTGATTGTATTTAAAAAAAAATAAATGTTGCCTTCAACTCCAAAAGAGATTTTTTCCAATGGTTCTGTTTCACAGGAAATGTCTTGATTTTGTTTTTGTATTATCCTGGAGTGGAAAAAAAAGCAGAATATGGGGCCTTTCCAGTGAAACTGAAACCCCAGGTCCTGTCCAGCAACAGCCACTCTCCTGTCTCAGAGATCATCCAGTGCCCAGGAATGGAAAAGGCAGGACACAGAGGCTGCTCTGACGGGGTTTCTGCCCCTCCTGGCAGAGCAGGAAATCGCAGATTGGAAGTTGTCCTGGTGAAAATCCCAGCTCGGTCTAAACAAAGCCCAGAGCCCCGACAGCCCGGGTTGTCCAGCCCAGCCCAGGTCGGGCTCCAGGTTTGTTTTGGGGATGGTTTTGCTCCAGCCTCTGTGTGGAGCTGGTCCAGTCCCTGCACAGGCTCAAGGTAAACTCTTGACAAGCCATGATGGAAAGTGGAAGGAAAGGAGATGAAGGGACACAGCAAATAAATCAAACTCCTCCCGTATTTTCCACCTCTGCGAGCTCCATCCCTTATTGCCCATCTGCCCCCAGCCCTTTCCAGCCATTCCCTGGCACTGCTCCCTGGGCACAGCCTTCATCCTGCCTCCTGACTCCTGGTTCCCCTCCTTTGCTGGAACATCCTTCTCCTCTTTCCTTTCCTGCTTTTCCCAGGTGATCTGGGGTGAGAGGGAGCAGTGAGTTCCTGACACTGGTGTCCCTCGGGACCTGCCCTTGGAACAGGGGTGGCTGTGGGTCCAATGTCCACCAGCATCTTGGGCTCTTTCCCATCACTCCAGGGCAGGTTCACTGAGCAGCAGCTCAGACACTCTCCAACCAAGTAGCTCCACTCAGCAGCAACCTGCTTCCAATTATTCCCAATTATTCCCCCAGAGGGGTGTAAGAGAACAACCCCGAGCCTGGGAGAGTTTAACCCCTGGGAGGAGGGAGAGCAGGGAAGGATGAAGGTGCCTGGAGGCTGCAGCTGAGCCCTCCATCCCCAGTGGGGACGGGGATGTGGAAGGTGAAGCTGGGGCGGGGTTAAAACAGGATTTTTTTTGAGTTTTCGTGGAGAATCTGGGAATGCAGAGCCCCCAACAGCCTCTTGGTCACCCACTGGACTTATCCACCTCCCGAGGATGTGGGGAGGGAGGAGAGGGGGCAAGCAAAGCACCTTTGTAGGATTTGGGATCCGATGCTGCAGGTGGCTGGAAGGGATGGATCTCATCCCTCCAGCTCTTCACTCCTGGGGTCCCCATAAAAACCCACCGTGCCCTCCAGAGCCTGGGACCCTTCCTCACCTCGAAGGGCTGGGCAGCCCCTGGCACACTTGCCATGGACGAGGAGCTGGAGCAGCCTCCCTGCATCCCTCCAGTCTGCCAGCACAGCCCGGGAGCCAGGGGTTAAATCCCGGGGCTGGTGAGTCAGAAAATCTTTGATGCAGCCAGAAGGAGCTGAGTAATTTGTGTTTCTGCAGAGGTCACATTGCCTCCTCTCTTCTTATGCCTCTTACTCATTCTGCTCCTTCCCACTCTCCCTCCGCAGCCTGGACTCTGCTCCTCTCTCTTCTCTCACCAGCTCTTTTTAATACCATTGCTATTAATTATTGCCATTAATTATTGCAGCTCCTGGCAGCAGCTGCCCATCCCACCGGGTGCCAGTTCCCATCCCAGGAACCCTCCCAGCCAGAGCTTGCTCTGCTCTTCCCAGGACATCCATCCCTCCCTGCTCTGTGGCTGCAGCTCGGGCCCCCAAATTGCAGCATTTCCCACGGGAGAAACCCGGAGTTCACCTCCCACAGAGTCACGTTGTCCCTGAGCTCCCTGTCACGCCGGGCACAGGCACAGCCTCCTGCACCCCTGGCTCCCAGCCCGGCACCTTGGCATCCAGGCACCTGCCTGGAGCTCCCCACAAGTGACAAACAAGGCCCGTGGCAATTCAAGTGGCAAACAAACAATGCTCGTGGCAACCAACCCCCACACAGTCAGCACCGAGTCATCGAGGAGCAGCAGCTCCCAAATACCAGCACGGATATTCCCAGGTTGCTACAAGGCACCAGGGCAGGCAGAACAACTTCCCTGCCTTTAATCAAATCACTTCATTAGGTTGTTTAATAAGCAAGGGAGCTCTGGGAACGCCGGGGTTTCACTGAGCTCGGAGAAGGAATTTATGGCAGAGCCATTAAGGGCCAGACAAACTGCCTTTAATCCTCCTGCAGCCCCCTTAAAGCTTCCCATTGACCCCCTTAAAGCTTCCCACTGACCCCCTTAAAGCTGCCCCCCCGTTGACCTTGGCCACCCCATGCAAGGGGACACATCCCTGGAGACGCCAAAATGGATGGGGATGGTCCAGGAAAACCATCAGAGCATCCCCCCCACCAGCATCCCCCCGGCTCTCCCAGGCCAGGGGGTTCCTGCACACCAACTGGGGACTCTGTAGCACACGAGGGGTTGTGGAGGGGGGTGCTGAGCCCTGCTGGGTTTGTGGGGCAGAGGGAAGGGTGGCACAGCCCCGAGGGGCTCCTGCCAGCACCTCTCTGCAGAGAGCTCAGCACTCCCTGAGCCACAGGCACTGCCAAAACCCTGGCTGCTCCCTCAGCCGGGAGCTGAGCCCTTTGGACGAGCTGGGATTAGCACTGACAGAGCCCCTCCGAGCCCCTCTGGCCCCCTCCCCAAAGAGGGGGACACTGAGCAGGCACCCCCGACCCCTCGCCCGAGGATCTCCAGCATTCCCGACACGCCGCTGCCATTCCCTGTTCTCCTCCAGATGGATTTGCTTTGCATTTTCCAAACTGGGCCTTTGTGTTTCCTGTCGATTTTTCTAACCCCTCTGTCCTCTCTGGTATTTGCAAATCCTCCCAGTTCTGCATCCTTGGAGGATTTTGTGCGTGTGTTATTTCCTCCCTCACCCCGGAGCCCAGTAAACAGCCGGTCCCACAGGCCACCACCAGACCTGCACTTTCCATCTTCCCTGACTTGCAGAGCCCTGAAAATCCTCAGATGAAGACGCAAACATTTCCACAGCAAAGTCCAGCCCATGAACCCCAAACATCTGCCAGCCACGACACGAAGGCTCCACGCAAGACACAAACCTTACCTGGGGCCGTTCTCTGCTGTCCTGCCTGTCCCCAGCTCCCAGCAAAGCACCAACACCCAGCCTGGGGTGAGGACCTTCCCTGGTTCGTCCCCCAGTGCCTCACCAGTTCCCCCAAGCTTGGAAACTGGCTGCAATCACTGGCTGAAGGAGCTGAGCTGTGCCAGCTTAGGCCATTTATAACCTCCCAGCCAACACCATGACCCACCCTCAGTGGCTGCAGCTGCTTCTCATCCCAATCCTGGGAAGACCCGGGGTCAGGTGTTTGATGTGCCTCACCTTGGATGTCTCCAACCTCAGCCAGACCTGCTGGCAGGTCACATCCCCCTTCCCAGCCCCTGCTCCCCTCCTTAGCCCCTTCTCTCCCAGCATCCCCAAGCCCCATCCGCTGCGAGTTTGTTCCTGTGGCCTTCAGCCTCCAAAGGAAACCATGGGAGGTTTTCAAAGCAACACTCCTCAGCCTCATCTCATGCCTTCCCTTTCTTTTTCCCTTCTCAAGGGACAGTGCCAGGAGCTGGGCACAGGTAGGAGCTGCCAGGAGGCACTTGCTGTGTCCTGGAGTGCTCCGGGGCTGGGAGCTGCAGCCACAGAGCTCTGCCAGCCCTTCCACCCCGACAAGCAACAACATTTCATCATAAATCCATAGCTCCAGGCTGGAAAATAAACATCTTTCTGTGTCTCTCTGCCCGGGGAGTTCAGCTCCAGTACTTCAATATTGCACATTTGCTGTGATGGAAGGGGAAGTGGAGGGACAGCTGAGCTGAGCTGCCAACGCCGTAAAATCCACTGTCAGGACCCTCCCCAGAAGCTGCTGTCCTCTGGCCCTGCCCATCACCGTGTTTTCCACAGGGACAGAGAGCCAGGAGGGCAGAGCTGTGCCCTGGGGGGCATCACCCCCCCAGTCTCACCCCAAAAACCTGCCATCTGTTTCCAACAGGGGGATGCTGAATTGCAGCGTGGCCTAAAAGGAGATTAACCCCAAACGGTGACAATCTGCAGGCCTGGGGGTCTCTGGGGGGGCTGAGCTGCAGCCCATGAGGGGATGAGCCCGATGGCATCACCCTGGGGTGTTTGGGCACGGGGAAGGAGGTCGGGATGTGCTCCAGCCCCAGCAGCTCAGCTCTGCCCCTGCACAAAGCATTCACCCCTCGCCCAGAGCCCCCTCCCACGGGTGGCACAGCCCACGGTGCCCATCAGAGCCTCCAGAAAAGGGTGCTGAGCACCCACCAGCTCAGAGCCCGTCCCCAGCTGCATCCCAGGCTCCAGACAACCCGCCCAGGTCCGGTCCGGGATAAACAGCCGGTTCCCCGGGCAACAGCGGGGGCGGCTCCTGTCCGGGCTGTCCCGGAGCCAGCGCTGCCCCAGCGTCCCCTCCCGCCCCCCGGACCACGAGCGTCCCCTCCCACCCCCCGGACCACGAGCTGCCTCTGGGATGGCTCCACTTCAGAGGATCTGGGAGCTCCAGGGAGCTCCGTGGCTCTGCTTTCCCAAATGTCAGGTGGAGGTGGAGGCAGAGGAAGTGTTTTCATCCCGAAGGCATCTGTGCCGCTGCTTCCAGCCGGGGCAGATGCTCTGGGAGCTGCTCCCGTGGCCTCCGAGGAGCTGCCTCTCCTGCCTGGGGATGTTGGGACACTGAGAGGGCTCCAGGCCCCTTCCTGCAGCTCCCAGCATCTTCCCAGCACGGCAAGGGGACAGAACAGCCTGAAAAGGTGTCGCTGTTTCCTTCTCCTTTAGCCACCATCAAACCTGCCTGAAACAAGGAAGGTTCTGGAAGGGAAGGGGAGGCTCCAGCAATGACCAGGGATGTCTGAGTCCATGTGCCCCTGGAGAGGGGATCCAGCATCCCCCCAGCAGGGTCAAGGAGCAGAGAGAGGAGAGGAGAGGGGTGAAGGCAGCCTGTCCCCCAGAGCCTGTTTATTTTTCAGTGCAGGCCGGGGCTTTGCTGGAGCTGGAGGAATTCATCTCGCTGAAAAAGGCCTTGTTTTTCACGGAGGAAATGAGACAGCGCACTTTTAATAGGAAATAAAAACACATAAAACGAAGAGAAACTGAGACACAGGCCTGGAAAAAAGCAGAGCCATCCAGCTGTGTCTCGCCAGCAGCCTGGACACTGCCAGCAGCCCCGGCGGCTGCAGCGACCCTGCCACGGCCACGCCACGGCCACCCCCGGCCCCCTCACCATCCTCAGCACCCAGCACGTGCAGCCCACACATCTCCACCCTCTCCTCGGGGATCCATCTCCCCCCTGCCCACGTGGGGCAGCAGAGCCTGCTGGGGGGGCAGTGGATGGATGGATGGTTGGAGTGATAGAGGGGGGGATGGATGGATGGTTGGATGGATGGATGGATGGATGGATGGATGGATGGATGGATGGATGGATGGTTGGATGGATGGATGGTTGGATGGATGGATGGATGGTTGGATGGATGGATGGATGGATGGATGGATGGATGGAGTGATAGAGGGGGGGATGGATGGATGGATGGATGGATGGATGGATGGATGGATGGATGGATGGTTGGAGTAATAGAGGGGGGGATGGATGGATGGATGGATGGATGGATGGATGGATGGATGGATGGAGTGGTTTCCTCCAAGGAAAAACATTGATGCTTCACAACCAACTTCCCTGACATTTCCAACAAGGAACCATTCCACATACACCCCCCCGAGCATTGGCTCTGGAAAAAGTCCCACCAGGGTTCAGTGGGTTCCATGCAGGACTGGAAATTAATATTGATACAGCCCTGAAGGGAAAGCTGGGGGTGTTCGAGCCACCCTGGCATAGGAATCAAACCCCTTATGGAGCTGGAGCAAAAGCTGGGATGTTCCCATGCTGGGCTGGCTCCAGCCCCTCCTGGTTGTCCCTGGGCTCCAGCCATGCACAAGGAGGTGGTGGCTTTGCTGATCCTGACCTGGCATTCCCTAAAAACCTGGGGACAGCAGTGCCTTGGGCTGTGCCATCCCCTGGCTCTCCCTGTTCCCAGTCCCACCGGCTGCCTCCATCCACCCTGGAGCTGCAGCAGCTCCCGGCAGCGGCGTGGATTCAGGATCAGAGAGTGGATGAAGCCTTTGAAAGTGCTCCTCAGAGGAGACCTGCTGGGATTTCTGAAGCTGCAGCCGCTCGGAGGACAACCTCGCTCGGAAACGTTTAATTGGGAGGGCCGGGAGGGAGGGGGGAGGGAGCCCAGGGGGGGAAAGCTGGGAAGGAACTGGCAGTGCAGGGGTTTGGGCTCCAGCGGCTTCCCCGGCCAAGGGGGATTCTCCAGAGCCATGAGGGGCAGCACTGTAAATCCCCCAGGCCCGTGTTCGGGAGGGGCTGGGAGGAGGGAGGCAGGAAGGGGAGTCTGGAAGGAGGTTTCAAAGCTGCCCCACAAAAAGCCCCTTCAGCCGGAGCGGCCGCCCCGCGCCTGCGGCCAAGGGCAACATTTGTGCATGTGGAGCTCTACGGAAACGTGTTTGTTTTCCAGCACATTCCCTGACCCGCTGCGTGCTCCGGGAGGGGAGGGGGGAGGAGGCAGCGACCGGGGGCTCCGGGGCTGCTGGGAGGGGGCAGAGCTTTCCCGGGGATCGGTGACACAGTGCAGCTCACACCCGCCCCCAAAATCCCCCACCCGGCGCCCCTGGGTGATCCCCTCGACAACCACATCCCTTCCTCATGGTTGGACCCGATGATCTTAGAGGTGTTTTCCAACCTAAATCGTCCCAGGATTCTTTCTCCCCGCAGCGACAGCTGCGTGTGAAGAGACCAATCCTTCCACAGCCGAGAGCAGGGATGGGGGCAGCCAAAAACCCCACGGCACATCACTCCCGGGAGCACCCGGAGTGGGGACACGAGTGGGGGCCCCCACTTTCACCTACTCACCCACGGGCCGTGTCCACTAGAGGGAGAGTGCGGCGGCTAGCATTCCCACCTCGGGCACCGCGCAGAGCCCCGGCAGAGCTGGGGCGGGGTCCGCAGCCCCCGGAGCTGGGGTCCCCCCCACGCAGCCCCGCCGGCTCCAGCCACTCGTTCTGCCCGCCCCACCCCTAGCAGCCCGCCCCGGCCCCGCGGAGGGCGGCAGTGGGTGCTGGCCTCCGCGGGGAAGTGCGGGTGCTTGAGCCAGGGGGGCTGCCGGAGGGCAGGGGGGGCCCCCCATGCACCGCCACGTCACTCGGCAGCTGCTTCCTGGCCGAGGGTGCGTGTAATTACTACCAGACCTCGTTATGCTGCTCGCTAATTAGCCCCGCGCTGCTGCGGTTTTCCCTGCGACCCCCCCCTTCCTCCGCCGTCGATGAATTTTGGGGGGCAGTGCCAGGGCAGCTGCTGGAAAACCCCCCTCCACGTCCCCCGGGAGCGAGAGGAGCGGTGGGCAGGGAGCAAACAGCCCCCGCGGGGTCAAAGTAACGCCATCCCCGGCACCATCCACCGGGTCAAACTTTTATTGAGTTTAAAAACAAGGAGACGCTTTCCCACCCCTCCCGAGTGGCAGCTGGAGGGAAGAAACCCCGCTGGGATCGAGGCCATTTTCGGGGCTGAATCCCGTTCAAATGCCTGGGGGTCTCCTGGAGATCGCACCAGCGGTGACAGTGTTTGCTCACGGGTTCCTGTTAAACACACCTGAATGGAGACATTTACTCAGGATTTCACGTTATTAACAGCCACAGCAGGAAAAGGTCGGGGAAAGCAAAAGCCGATGTTATTTCCCAGAGGAAACGCTCGGGGAAAGGATCCTGCCGGAGGGTTCCTCCAGCAGCTGCACAGCAAAGGGAAATTTTCCTCTTTAAAACACCCGGATTAAAAAGCAGGGAAAAAAAAAATTCCTAGAGGGAACCCCCCTCAGGGTGAGCGGGATGTGTTGCTGAGAAGGGAATGCCCCGGAGCCATCGCTGGGATCGGGATGCTCCGGAGCATCGCCGGGTGCCGCTGGCACCATCCCCATCCATCCCCGGCCCTCGGGGGTGTTACGGGAGAGGATTAATTACATTTTACACACAGAGCTCAGCGCAGGGCTGGGTGTGATCATGCATTATTCATGCGTTCAATAACACAGCTGATTTATTAATGAAAAGGTCAGACTCCCTGCAAAGCGGAGCCTTGTCGGAAAATTGCTTTGGGATGGGATGTTTCGGAGGAGCCGCCGGAGCGAAGCCGGCTCCGGGCTCGGCAGTGCCGGGGCTGCACCCGCTGCCGGCAGGGACAGGGGTGAGGCGGTGGGAGCTGCCCTGTTCCTTGCAGCCCATTAATCCCAGCGCTGCTCTGGAGACGCGCGTTCCCGCTCCACACAGCGGCGGAAATGTGTGTGCAGGAGCCGGGAGCAATAGGGGAGCGCCTATAGGGGCGGCTGCCTCCTCCCGGAGCCGCCGAGCCAGCCATGGAGAACCTGGGGAGCCAAGGAGACCCAGAGCTTACACATCAGCATCTCGGGCTCGCAGGGAGAAAGCCGCAGGCAGCCAACCCCTCCCTCCAGCGCCGGCCGGGAGGGAGAGCGGGAGCTGCAGCGCGCTCCAGAATAAAACTGGGAAGGAAGGAAATCCTCAGAGCGGGAGCTGTTTTCCCCGAGGTTACTCCTGGGGACTCACAGCCCACCTGCCTCTCAGCCCCGTGTTTATCTTGGTCGCGGTCTGGGCACCCCCTTCCCTCTCCTCAGCTCTCCGGGAGGGAGCAAACGCCACCCTTGGGGCTGAGCCGCAGCCAGCCTGGCCCTTCCCGGGAAATACAGGAACATCTCCAGTGTTTTCACACCCCGGGGCTGTCCCGTGCCCCTGACACGGAGCGTGTGACAGCTGAGGGAACGGGTACCTGCAGACAGCAAAGGGGGCAGCACAGAGAGCATCCCAAATCCAGACCAATTTCTCAGGATCAGCCCTTCCCTCCATTCCCGAGGCAGCTGGGGCCGGGTGTCCGGCTCAGCTCCGCAGTGGATTCCCTCTCTCTTTGAAGGTAGAGATAAAACTGAGCCCAAGAGCCAGGGAGAGGTCCTGGGGACCCAGACAGGATGTGCTCCACTGTGCAATTCCAAAGGGAAGAATGGAGAGAACGGGGGAGACAAACCCCAGGGGGCTCTGGGAACGGAAACAAGGCAGGAATTAATCAAAACCCACAGAGCGTGGCCTCTCCCAAGCTGGACAATCAGGCAAGGGCACAGGAGCAGAGGTCTGCCCACCTCTGGCTCGAGGGCAGGGGGTCAGTGCCAGCTCCAGCGGGGATGTCCAGCTGGGATAACCCGGGCAGGGACACGGGTGAGCGGCGGTGCAGGAGGGGCCGGATCCCAAGCTGGGGTGGGTCACGCTGCTCAGCCAGCCCCCCATGCCCCGTGACCCACACAGAGCTCTGCCCCATGGCGACACTCACCCCCAGCCCCCCGGAACCCCCCCACCGGTGCTGGGGGTCCTGGGAGCGGCTCAGATCGCCCGCCGACGGGAGCGGGCGTCGTTCCCTCCCTGCCAGCAGCCGGGAGATTTCCAAGCATCCGTATTCAGGGCTGTCGGGAAGGAGCCGCTTTGATCACCGCTAATTATTGCTCGCGGGCTGACAGCACCCGCCGGGGCTCGGCGGCTCCCTGCCCACCCCCAGCTCGGCTGAGCCTGCCCACGGCCCCCCCAGCCCTGCCCTGCTGCACGGGGGAACATCCACAGCCCCCATCCAGGGGGGAGAGGTGAGCAGGGCACCAGGGCTGCGCCCCAAACCCCGGGCCGTGGCAGAGAGGGACAGCACGACCCCAAACCCAGGGGGTCAGGTCCATCCAACGCCACCCCCTCCTAGATGCTCTTTTTGTTTCCCTACATCGCTGCCAGGACCCCCAGTCTCCCCCAGACGAGGGGACTCAATTCAGCTGCACAGCAGCGGCAGCAGCGCCCGCCCACGCTCCGCTTCTCGCTCCTGTTTATCTCCAAAGCCTTTTTTTTCCCGTAAAAAAAAAACCTCCCAAACTCCTCTGCCTTTAATCTGGAGGAGTTTTGCAGCTCAGAAGAAGCCGGAGCAGCGAGGGCAGAGGTTTTTCTGGAGTGGCCCTGGCAGGGCTCAGCTCTGCTCGGGGCAGTGGGATGGTTTGGGAAGCCAGGTGGCAGGAGCAGGCAGGAATGCTGATGGCTTTCCCAGGCAGCTGATGTTCCTCTTTTCTCTTTTTTTTTTTTTTTTTTTTTTCATAGTTTAGATGCTTTGGAGAGAAAAACAGCCCATCTGGGAGGGGAAATCAGTGCCATGACCTTCCCGGATCCTGGGGGCAACCAGGAGGCACCAGGGAAGGGCTGAGCAAGCCATGGGACAGCTGGGATCGGGTGCCCATCGGGCTGTGGGGATGTAACTGGCTGGGACAGGATCTCCCCCTCTCCTGCCAGCTCTGTGCCCCCGCTCCAGAGCTCCCCTCTCCCAGGGGAGTGGATTTGGGGGTCTGTACGTTTGCAGAGCATCAGCAGTGACAGATAAAGGCACCCTGGGACAGGGGGCATTCAGCCTGCTCCTTTCTGATGGTCCTTGCAGAGCCAGGAGGGCCCCCCAGAGTTTGACTGTGCCCCAGGACCCTGTCCCTGTTTGCTGCCCAGTGCAGCTCACACTGCTGGGTGATCATTTATTAACCTCTGTATGGATTGAAATTTGTCCTGTATGGATTTATGTTTGGCTCCCAGTGTGGCTGCAGCCCTGTTTGCAGAGAGCTTTGGGTACCAAACTCACTGAGGAGGACGAAGAGGAAGAGGAGGAGGAGGTTTCCACTAAGCCCTCAAGGCTGGAGAGGAGAGACCTGAGGTTTGGGAACAGGGCTGGGGACACTTTTGGGGACAGCACTTTGCAGGAGGGCTCTGGGGGCTCCCTGCTCATGGGAAACATGATGTGAGATTTTTCCCCATCCAGGAGCCTCAGCCAGGGCTGGAATGAACCTGCTCCCTGCTGCTGTTTGTTCAGGAGAGCTGGGAGGCTTCGCAGAGGAGCCGATCGTTCAAAGGGCCTTTGAAAACATGAATTGAGGGCTCGGAGCAAGGAAACGCTGCGTTTTTTCCTTCTGCTCCCTGGGCAGCTGCAGGCAGCACCTGGATGCCTTCAGAGCCTGGATGCCGTGGAGGGGAGGAGGGAGAGGCAGCCGGGACCTTGCTCAGCCTCGGATCACAGAGCCACCACCCCAGCTCTGGAGCTTCCCGTGCCCGTGTCCCCTCCCAGGGTCCAGCAAGGGCCCCATCCTGGGCTGGCTGAGTGCAGGGCTCTGGGTGTGGACATCCATCCCCCTGGGGAGCAGGGTGCCAGGCTGGGACTGGGAAGGTGTCAGCATCCTGCTGGGATTGGTCCTGGCACCACGTGGCACCCACGAGCAGGAGAACAGAGCGATGCCCACCCAGCCCTGGGCACAGACCTGTGTCACAACCCCAATAAACCCAACAGGCAGCAACCCACGGGCAGGCTGGGACACCCCATGGCACTTGGGGACCTGGCAGCTCCCTCCTGCCCTCCCGGGGGGATTTGCACTTGGATAATGCCATGGAAGCTCTCCTGGCTGCTCTGCAAACCCCGGGGCTCCCAGGCTGTGTCACTGTGTGCTCCAGGCAGGCTCTGCTGGCCAGGGAGGTGTCAGCAGAGCTCAGCACAGGGCCAGGGCCAGGCGAGGGAGCGACGGGAGGAGGAAACGCTTCAGAGTTTCCAGCTCTGTTCCAAATCAAACACTTAACCTTTTCAAACACATTTTACAGCGGCTGTAATGAGCTCTGACCCCCTTTGTGCTGAGCCATCCTCTCCCAGCACGGCCCAGGGCACCAGCCATGCTGTGAGGGGAGAGGCACCAGGGCCTGGAAACGGGGATTTAAGAGATCCAGTGCCTTGGATTTGCAGGGAGGGGGATGAGAGCCCACATGCTGAGACCGTTGGGTATCCAGAGCCACGTCCAGGGCCTTGGGAGCTGTGGAATGGGCTGCAGGAACATTCCTGGGGCTGGGCACTGTGAGGGTTGAGCCCACCCCATAATAATCCCCAGACCCCCAGAGAGCAGGGAGTGATGACTTGAGGCTCCAGAGTGGCAGGGGCAGTCTGTAATTACAGTGGAATGGGGCAAAGGCTTCCCCAGCCTGCTTTGGCTCCCAGCAGTCCCAGTGCCCGCAGCCAAGTCCCAGCTGGGCAGGGGAAGGGGCAGGGGGGGCTTTGCTCTCCCTCCCTCGGCCTGGGCTCAGCCCTCGCAGCTCGTTGCACGCAAGGGAAGCTGTGGAGCACCTCCCCTGGAAATGTGGCGATCTCAGGAGCGCCGGGAGCAGCCGGGGCTGGCCCCTGGGACCCGGGGCCGGAGCATCGCCCGCAGAACCCGTCAGAGTTTCCAGCAGAGCTCCGGGGCTCGCTCGGCTGTTGCTCCGTCTCCGAGTGACCGACTCCCTCCAGATTCCCTCAAATCTCGGTTCAAGAATGTTGTTTGGGCTGAAGAATGTATTGCTGTAAAAGAAAAAAGGGAAAAGGGAGGCCGGGGTGAGCGGGGAGGTCGAGGGAGGGTTCGCTCGGCTCTTCCTCCCTGACCCTTCCCGTCCCGGGAGCCGCAGCCGTTTGCCAGATGCTGAGGCTGCTCCCCCCACCCAGCTCAGCTGAGGCTGAGCCCAAAGGCACCCAGCGATCCCTGCACCCCCCCACTGCCTGCACCCCCTCAGGACTCCGTTTCCCTGCCCATCTTTCCTCTGCCTGCTTGTGTTGCAGCCGTAGGGGCTTCCGGGAGAGCTTTTTCCAGCACAGCCCTTTGAGCAGGAGCAGCAGAGCCCTGGGGGGGCGTCTGAGGTGATAAAAAGCCACAGGGATGCTCCCCCAGGCACAGGGAATCCCAAGGTGCCCTGTGGACACCAGTGTTCCCAGGGGTTGAACACAGAGCTGCTTGTGCCCTGCCCTGGCTGGTCCTGCAGGTCCCCTCCTGGACCTTGTTCTTTAAAGGCAGATCCCTGGAGGGCGAAGGTCCCAACTGCTCTTTTAGGGGACTCCAGTGACCAGAGTCCAAATAGGAGCCAAGGAATCCATTGGCACCTCCAGCCTTGCTCAGACAGAGCGGGTGGAATAGTTTGGGGCATCACCTGCAGAAGGTGCGGGATGGAGGGACTGGGAAGCCACAATCCAGAGCCCTGTGGGACTGGTGACCCCCTCCCAGGACAGGGGAATCAGAGGAAAATAGCAGGAGTGGGGGGACAGAGCAGCCAACAGCTCCAGCAAAGCTGAAACTTCTTGGAACCATGGAAGAGGCAGGAATAACTTTTCCATGAGTAAAAAGGGAAGCTGCCGGAGTAGCCGTGTTTGTGACAGTTGCTGTTGTTGGATGCTCCTGGTGGGTTTAATCCTCCCTTCATCCAGGCAGAACAAGCTCCAGCCTTAGCAGGAGCATCAGAGCAATGTTTTGGTTCTTTGTTATGCCGTGACGCATCCAGCCCCCGTGCCAAAAGCCTCCTGATAAATCCATGTCCATCCACAGGGAAGCCAGTGCTCCCGGCTCCCAGATTTGCAGATTAAAGGCAAACTCGGGCCAGATTCAGTGGTTTCAGCTAAAAAGCTCCAAAGCATTTGATCAAAACAACTGGAACAAACTCAACCAAAATAGTCCTTGTTCACATCAGTTTGGGCTGGAAAATCAAAGCAAAGCAACAGAGGCAGTGATGAGACCCAGACTGGGATCACTGGAATAACCACACCGGATGGGATTATGTGCTGATAAGGACCACTGGCTTCCAGCGAGCAGGACAGCATGTTCCCAGCTCCTGTCACCAGTTCAGGGCTTCCTTTGAACCATCAGCAAAGGGGAATTGGTGTTTACGAGGAAAGATGTCAAAAAAGCTCCATGGAATCACTTGGAAGGCGAGAGGAACTGGTTTGTGCTGGGCTGAAATGAGCAGGAGATCGAGGTCCCATCAACACCCCCCACGTGCCAGGTGAGGGAGCTGTGCCAGCAGCCTGGGAGATGGAGGATAAGTGGAGCATGAGATCCCAAGGCTGGATGGAGAAAAAAGCCAAGACATATGTTGTCCCTCCAACAGCAAGTTTTCACTTCCCTGAGATAGTTCTAATCTGGTCAGGATGAGGTTGAACAGCACGTCCTGGGGACTGCAGGGGATGCACAGACTGAGCTCAAGCACACTGTTATTTCCTGGTTTGGGCTGGGAAGGGGGGATGTGACCTTGGGGAATGGCCCCATTCAGGGCCAGCTCCTGCAGGGAGGGCTCCTCAGCATCCCCCAGGGACCACCAGCCCCTGGCACCCAGGGCAGGTGCCTCCTCCAAAGGGAGCATGTCCTGGATCGGGAGTACTTTAAACTTCCAGAAGCTGGGGAGGCCCTGCTCCTGTTCTAACCGAGCTGGGGACTGTCTGCTTTTCCAGAAGAACATCCAGGCCCTGAAAGCCTCGGGGCTGTTGGTCACTGGGACCCCTCGAGCTGCCAGAGGTGTGATGGTGGTTGATACCATCTGAGTGCCGAGCAGCAGAAGGGCCTGGCTGCCACTGCCCTCACACCATTTTCCCTGGAATTCAGCTCCCTGGCAGTGGGAACAAACCCCTCCAAGCAGGGTCAGTCTCCACATCCCCCCAAAGCCTCGAGCCCCTCCTTGCCATGGTGAGATCCCTCCTGCAGCTGCCCCACACCACTGCAGCTGCCACGGCAAGGTTTGGAGGGCACAAAGAGTTGCTTCCAAAAAAGCCCCATTTTCCCGGGGTTTTCCTCCCTGGCCTCTTTTCCCACTCGAAGGCATGGCTTCCTCCAGATCCTCTCTCCCTGCAGATCCCAGCACAGTGAGCTGTGCTTTCCAGGCACACTCTTCCTTCCCAAAAAGACAGGATTTCTGGCAAAGTCCCCACTGTACAGTGTGTCCCTCCAGCCCGGCCACCAAGCAGCCTGCACATCCCTCCTCCCTGCACATCCCTCCTCCCTGCACATCCCTCCTCCCTGCACATCCCTCCTCCCTGCACATCCCTCCTCCTCCTCCCAGCAGGGCCTGGGGAGCGATAAGGATCTCTGCAAGGCTCCCCAGGGGAACGGGATGTTTTGGCTGGGAAATCTCTCTGTAAATCGAGGAGAAAGCAAGCCCGGAGGGAGCTGGCACCTGCTGAGCTCCACTAAGTAATTCCAGGCTCCTGGGAGGACCCGGGCTGCTGCTGGAGCCGGGCAGGGGACGGCGATGGGCGGTTTGGGCTCCTCCTTTCCTTTCCTTGTGGGAGGAAATGCTTGGAGAGCCCTGGAAGAGCTGTCTCCAAAGTGCACAGGGAGCCAGGGTGGGGACTGGGGGGGGGGCTGTGACAGCACCCGCTGAGCCCCCACTTTGCAGGAATCCCCTCAGGGCAAGGCTGGCACTGGTATGAGCCTTGTGGCACAGAGAGCCCCAAACCCTCTGCCCAACCACGGGTCACTCTCAGGACACTCTCCCCTGTCCCATCCCACCACCCCCAGCTCAGCCTCGGGGGGATGGATGAGACCCCTCATCCCCGGGGGGTGGGCACAGCCTGCTGAAATGCCAGCTTGGCATCTCTGTCCTGCCAAGCTGGAGACAAATTCCTGCTGTCACAGTGGCTCTTTGGTAGGCAATTTATTTACCTTGGATGCTGCAGCCTTATCGTTCATGGAAATGTTTATCCCAAATATTTAATAGCGGGACTGCATAAACTGAGGCTTCCTGCAGAGGCAGCCCAGGCTGCCATCGGAGCAGCACTAACGTCTCTTCTCCTGGTACTGTAAAAGTTAAGGATAATTCCTTGTCTCTCCCAAAGAATCCCATCCTCAGCACCTCAAAATCCGATATTTTTTAATCTGGCCAGAGGCCTCCTCATCACTCCCTGATGAGAAACACAGGAGACCTGACAACAGCCCTTTTAAAAACAACATCCCAATTCCACTAAGTCGTTAAACAGAGAGAGCCTGAAAAGTGCCAACACTCCTATGAGAAAAGACTGGAAGAGAGAGAGAGAGAGAGAGAGAGAGAGAGGGGGAGAGGGAGGAAAGAAAAAGCAGGTTATTTATAACGCCAGGCAGCATTAGGGTCTCTCCAGTCTCTCCTGCAAACTGGCTGCTGCTGGGAGGTCACTCCCCAAAAACCCTGGCGAGCCCGTGACCTGCAAGCACAATATTTGCTCTGGGATCTGGGGCGGGCACCAGGCTCTGCGGCTCGGGATTCACTCCATGCTGCTTGACACACGGGCGAGCCCGGAGCAGCACAGCCAGGCTTTGGAGAGGAGGATCTCACCTTGGTAAGTCCGGCTCTGTATATATTTATTAGGATTTTTTTTTTTTTTATATTATTATTATTTTTTTGGAAGCCTGATTTCCGTACCTGCGCCTCGGCCGGCGCGGCTGCCGCGGGGAGCACACGCCAGCGACACGGGTGGCACAGCTGGGAGAGCCAGAGCTCCCACACCTCTGGGAAAGCCCTTCCCTCCTGCCCACCTCTCCCACTGCCCACCTCCCATCCCACCCACCGCCCCTCCTGCCCATCTCCCAACCCACCCATCTCTCCTCCTGCCCACTTCTCCTGCTGCCCATCTCCCCTCTCCTGCCCACCTCCCATCCCACCCACCTCCCCTCCTGCCCCTCTGGCAGCTCCATGCCCGCTCGCCTGGGAGCTGGACACCTTCACCCATGCACACCCAGGGTTGGCAGTGCCTCCCTGCCCATCCCATGCCCAGGGAAAGGGGGAGCTGGTTTCGTGCCTGGTACAGCAGCAACGGGCCGAGTCCATGGATGGCCACAGTCCATAAAAGCCCCTTACTCCAAAACCTGCTCCTTCTTGGAATGAGGAGCTGACCCCCTTAGCTCAGCAGCCCCTGGCACAGAGCAGGGACACCAGGAGGTGACATAGATCTCGAGGCTGGAACACTCAGGTCAGATCCCACCCCAAAACCAGGGATGAAGCCCACCAGGGAGGGGAGAAGCCACCCATGAATGAGGAGAGGGTCAGTGGTGTCTGCTGGGGACAGGCTTGGGGTCACCAGCAGGTTGAAGGGGGGCACTAGGAAAGGTGAAGGGACTGCATGGCTGGGTCCTGCCCCAGAGGGGCCCCTGGGAAGGGGCTGCCAAGTGGCTCTGCATGGGTGGAGAAGCTGGAGGCTCTGGTATGTCAGCAGGCACAGTGCCCTGGAGCAGCGGGAGGAGGAGGAGGAGAAACTCCTCTGCCACTGCCAAGCTCCCCCGTGGCACACAGCATCCCCAAGGATCACGTCTGCTCTGCTTCCACACAGAGGGGGAAGGAGGGAGAGGAGGAGAAAGCCAGGAGCTTGTCTGCCCACCACCAGCTCAGTCCCTCTTTTCTTCCCATGCCAGGGTGGCCACTGCCTCCTGCACACTGTGCCCGCTTTGTCTGCCAGGCCAGACACCCCCTCTGTGCTGCGGGTTGGGAACACGGTGAGGGGTCACCAGGTGACCCCGCGGCCACCCCTGGCACAGAGAGGGGGGACACTGGTCCCTGCTCAGCCCTCACCCAGCCCGTGGCTGCCAGAGCCGAGCTGGCAGGGCTGAGCTCCCAGCCACGTATGTAGGAGCCACAGGAGGGAGCGACTCCTCTCCCGCTCCCAACAGCATTTCCTGGAGGGATTTCAAGCTGCCTGGCTCCAGGACACTCCGTGTGCTCATTCAGCCCGGGATGAGCAGCCGTGGCTGGAGTCCCTCCTGCTGCAGCCCCGCCGTGCCCTGGGCATGGCAGGGGGGGGCTGCAAAGCCCACGCCAAGCCACGGGGGTCAGGGCTGGCTTTGCCTTGCCCCCAGCTCCCAGCCCTGCTCTCCTCTGGATCCCAGCCCTCGTGGCTGGATGTCACAAGCAGAGCCCATCGCCAGGTCTGGTGACACTCCCTGTCCCTGGTCACACCGAGGGCCCGGCGGGTGCTGCCCCTTCTCCTGTCGGGGCTGAGCTGGGGGAATCTCAGCTCGGGAGTGCTTTCATTTCAAAAATAAGGCAGAACTTGTTTACCAGGATTTACATCAGTCCCGAGCATCCTGCGTTTCCGTGGGGGGAGGGAGAGCTGGGTGGAACCCACAGCGAGTCGTGTCACCTGCGAGTGTGGCATAAATAGAGCTCCATGAAAGATGCCTTGAGCTCCATCAAAACATGCCTTCAGCTCCCAAATCAACCTGAGCTGGCAGCTTTCCCTCTCCTTCACTCAGCTGGAGAGTTTTCAAGTCCTTTCTCCTCCCTCCCATGCAGAGCCAAGCCCAGGGCACCTCAGAGCAAACCTCGTGTGACCTTACACAAATCCAGACCGTGGGTCCTGTATCTCCATCCTCTACTCACTCCTAGCAGAAATATCCATAAAGCAGGATTTTGCAGGTAAATCTCCACTGGGGTGGAGGTTTCTCACAGGCTTGAGGTGAAAAGGGGGAAGATCAGGTAACTGCACACAGGAGATGTCAGCAGCTGTGGGGTTTTTGGGTAGGATTCACTCAGGTTCTCCAGCTCTGCTGCCAAGTACCACCAAGCCCATCCAGCACATCCCACCCTGCCGGATTCCCAGGCAGTGCAGAACCAGAGCTGACCCTGCTGACGGTTCCCTCCCCCCCTCTCCCTTGGCAGGTCCCTCCGGCGCCATGTGTTGGGTCACCATCACCATCCTCATCGTGGCCGGGCTCTGCGGGGCCTCGCTGGGCCAGTACAATGAGGAGGAGGACCTGGCCTGGCTGCAGTACTACCTGAGGCAGTCCCGCGTGGCCTCCTACAACTACGTGCCCTACTACGAGGACGAGAGCCCCCCGTACGTGTACTCCTACCCCGCAGCTCCCGACACGGAGCCGGAGCCCGGCCCGGAGCCCCAGCAGGCCCCTTCCTGGCAGTGCCCCCAGGAGTGTGACTGTCCCCCCAACTTCTCCTCGGCCATGTACTGCGACACCCGCAACCTGAGGTACCTGCCCTTCGTGCCCTCCCGCATGAAGTACGTCTACTTCCAGAACAACCTCATCACCTCCATCCAGGAGGGCGCCTTTGACAACGCCACGGAGCTGGAGTGGCTGGCGCTGCACAACAACCAGATCAGCAGCGACAGGATGGGCAAGAGGGTCTTCGGGAAGCTCAAGAACCTGGAGAGGCTGTACATGAACAACAACAACCTGACCAAGCTGCCCAGCCCCCTGCCCCGCTCCCTGAGAGAGCTCCACCTGTCTTACAACCAGATCTCCAAGGTGCCCTCCAACGCTCTGGAGGGTCTGGAGAACCTCACGGCCCTGTACCTCAGCCACAACTTCATTTTTGAGATGGGGGCTTCCCTCAAAGGGCTCAAGTCTTTGATCCTTGCTGATCTGAGCTACAACCACCTCAGAAAAGTCCCTGACGGGCTCCCGGTGTCCTTGGAACAGCTTTACCTCGAGTACAACTACATCAACGCCATCCCTGATGACTATTTCCAGGTGTCTCCCAGGCTGCTCTATGTCCGGATGTCCCACAACAGCCTGACAAACCAAGGCCTCTCCTCCAACACGTTCAACAGCAGCAGCATCCTCGAGCTGGACCTCTCCTACAACCGGCTCCAGAAGATCCCCCGGGTCAACACCAACCTGGAGAACCTCTACCTGCAGGGGAACCAGATCAATGGTGAGCAGGAAGGTGCCGACCCAGGCGTGGTGGAGAGGGGATGGTGGCACAGGGGATGGATGGAGGTGCAGGAGGGGATGAGGAGATGGGGATGCAGAACATGTGGGAGACCACCTGGGGTAATGGTTTGAGCAGGAAGGTGGAATCTGGGAGACTTGCAGGTGGCCCTGAGCAAGGCAGGAATGGGACCCGTGGCATCCCAACACACACGGAGCCCAGAATGCTGGGGTGTGATCCAGGGGGTCATTGCATTGGTTTTCTGGCTGTTTATCAGAAGCCTGAACATCTTCTGGTTGGAGATGCCAGAAAGCAGGTGAGGCACCACCTGGGGAGGGGTTTGTGTTTCCAGTCCAGCAGTGCTCACGGGTGGAGGGGTCAGCAGCAGTGGACAGAGGTGGGGTGTCCCCTCTGCCATGGTCACTGCACGTGGGCAGCACTAACACAGGGGTCAGGGATTCCCCTGCAGTGCCCAGGCCCAACACAGCCCCCTCTGCCCACCTTCCAGGGCCCCACCACAGCCCATGGCCCCATCCGTGGTCCCAAAGCCCCCCAGGGGTCCCAGCCTGCAGCCCAGGGGCTCGTCCTTGCCAGGGCTGGGCCAGACAGGAGCTCTCAGTGATCAGAGCCCTCCACGCAGCATCTTCTGCCAGGACTGAAATCCACTCCGCTTAATACACAAATAAATAACAGGAACAGATTGTTCTGGGGCTGCTATTTATAAAAATAAGCTAGAAAAATAAACCCCCAAGCAATCTCCTGGAAAAATCCAGCCTTGCCCCCTCACCTGCCAGACCCCGAGGGCAGGACCCTCCCGGAGCAGCACTGGAGCCCCCGGGGTTGGAGTCCCAGGGCTGGGACAGGGATGTGTCAGTGTTGCAGAGAAAACACACAACCCCGCACCGGGGAGCTGACAGAAACACAGAAACAAGAACAGATTCCCGAATGTTTGCTTTCAAAATCTGTAGCTGTTGCCGTCTGCCCACAAATGCCACGGAGCCACCGCGGAGCCGCTCGGGCTTGGCAGCAGCTTCTCCTCCCGCTGCACCTTCTGCCACCGACCCTCGCGGCACCCCCGGGTCCAGCTGTGCAGCACCAACCCCTGGGGGTGCCCCCGGGCCGGGGCCGTGCCCCTCCAGCCCCCAGTCCGTGCGCTCGGGGGTCCCCCCACATCCCCCCGCCTTCCCCAGCAGCATCCCGGCCTGGAGCTTTGCTGCCCTCTAGTCCCAAATCCTGCACAGAAAAATGTACGTTGGGGTTTGTTCCATCTCCTCCTTCCAAACCCAGTCTGGGCTGGGCTGGAATTTCCCTGCCTGGCGCTGGCAGCATTCGAACGGAGAGGGGATGTCTGGATGGGGACAGGGACATCCTTCCTCCTGGACATGCTGCCTGGGGGTCCCATGGTGGCCAGGCAGGGTCAGGGGATGGAGACTGCAGCCTGTGAAGCCTCCAAAAGGGGCTACAGAGGCAATTCCTGATGAAAGGAGATGTTTTCCATCCTACTCCACCCTATGAGCTCCACCCTGGCTAGGCAATGGAGCCAAGGACCTGCTTCCAGACCCTTGGATAGGCACAAACCTGCCTGCTCCTTCTGCCTGCAGCCAGGAGCATCAGGAACCCTTTCAGTTTAAGAGAGGAGCGTGTTGAGTCTGAATTCACAGCGATTTGGGGGCGCTTTGTTTTTTTCCCTGCCCACCTTAGCATAAACCAACTCTCAAAGGTTGATACCTCTGACCCAGCATCCCCTTTGCCATTTCTGACATCAGTCCCCAAAAACCAGCCCCATCAGGGAGGCTGGAGGGGGCTGAAGCCTGTGCTCAGCTCCACCCTCTGTCCTCCACAGAGTTCTCCATCAGCAGTTTCTGCTCCGTGGTGGACGTCATGAACTACTCCCGGCTCCAGGTCCTGCGGCTCGACGGGAACGAGATCAAGCGGAACGCGGTGCCCCCCGACGCCCCCCTGTGCCTGCGCCGGGCCACCGTCATCGAGATCTGACCCGGCCCCTCCCACCCTCAGGACTTGGCTCCCCCGACCCTGGGGAGACCCTCGCCCCGTTCCAGTGCAGCTTCTCAGCCTGACTCGGCTTCGCAGTAGTGCAATCAGGGGGCTCCGGCAGCCGGAGCCTCTCGACCCCAAACTCTTCGTCTTCCCAGAATTCTCCCTCTTCCTGACTCTCCAGCCACGCAGGGTGGGATGGATCCCAGCACTCACCCCCCTCTGACCCCACCACAGCCACCCCCCCCCACACCTTCTCCCCCGGCCTGGGGGGGATGCAGCGGGGACGGGGCTCATCCCACCTCTCAAACCTGGCCCTGAGCATCCGACCCCCGGGGGGGGGTTTAGGTGAGGGGTCCTGCAGAACCAGCAGCTCTGAACCCCCTGGCCACAGGAGAAGCATCCAGGAGGTTGGGAGCTGCAGCAGTAAAGGGTTAAAATATCAGTCTGAAGCATCCCTCAGTCTGGGATGAGGAAGAGCAAATCCACTCCTTCCCCTCCATTTCCCCCCTCCCCCCTTCCATCAGCCTCCTGCTCCAGAGTTAAAGGAGAGAAACCTTTCCTGCTGCTGGAGTCAGAGAGAAGCCCCCTGAGGAACAGCCTGGTTACAGGTCTCAAATCTTCCTCCCAGCCCACTGGATCAGGGCAGGACGGGGGTTGAGGGATGTGGGAATTCCTGGTGCTGTCACTCTCAGCTGCCTGGGCACCCCCCAGCTTGGCTCTGAGCTCCCTCCCTGCCCAGGCAGCCGAGGTACCTCAATTAAAAACCAAACAAAAAAATAAATTCCCGCGGCACCGCGTGCTCCCACAGCACCTTTGAATCCGCCAAACCCACCCAAGTCGGACCCTTGGGCAGTTCAGTCCGAGGACCAAAGGGGCAGCTGAGCTTTGGGGATGACCTGCAGGGGTCACCCCGACCCTCCGCGTTGTACCTGCATGCGAAAGAGCAAAAACCCCCCCGAGACCCCTGTACCCTCCCGGCATGAACTGTAGGCACCAAACCCACCAATAAAGCCCTTCCCAAACTGCACCGAGCGCGTCTGAGGAGCCCCTGCCCGGGGCTGCTCCGAGCACCGCAGCCTCCCCTCTCTCAGGCCAGGTCTTTTTTCTTTTTCCAGCCACAATCCAGGCTGGAATTGCCGACTAGTGGCTGTCCCAGGCATGGCATGTGCGCACGGAGCCTTCCCCGCGCCGCGGAGCTGCCGCTCCACCGCATCCCGGCGGGGTCCCTGCAAGGACATCCATAGGAGGGAAAATACACCTGGAAAAGTGTCAGCGGAGAGAGGGAGGGAGGGCGGCACCGCTGGCTGTTGTTTTCCGGGGGTTCTCTGGGCTTCAGCCCCGCCGATTTTCAACAGCTGAGCTGGAGGATGCTTTAAAAAATGGTAATTTCGCACGGAGGGGACCAGAAAGTTCCATTTCCCAGCCTATGGGCTCCTCTGGCTCCAGGTTGGGAGCAGTTGGGGAGGCAGAGGCTGCAGGCACTCTGTGGGATGCAGGAGCTGGGCTCCCCAAAAATCCCTGGTCCCTGGCTGGGGGCAGCCCCCCAGCTCCAGCCAAGGCTCCTGCAGGAGCCAGGCAGAAGGGGAGGCCAGAAGATCCCACTCCATCCCCTTGGGCCACCCCTTCCCCATCCCCTCCCACATCCCAGGGCAGCACAGGGACACCCACATCCATCCTCATCACAACCTCCCACAGCCAAAACCCATTCCCTGCAGAGACCCAAATCCTCCTGGAGGCACCAGGACTGGGGACTCCTCCTTTGGGGTCCCACCATGTGCCCAGCTGGCCAAGGACCTCGGGAATGTCACTGGATGTTGGCATTGCCTGTCACAAGGGGTCCTCTCCAGGCTGGAACCCACCTCCTCTTGGTCCTAAGGTCAGGTCTGTGCCCCAGGGCATCCACACTCCTTCCCAAAACACAGCCTGCAGGAGCCAAAGGGGCTGGGGGGTGAGCTGGGGGGGGTTGTGAGGCAGCCAAGCTCATCAGCTCAGGAGGGACATGGGAAGAAGTCTGGGGGGAAGGAGGGTCTGGGGGGAGCAAACAAAACCCGGGAGAAGCAGCTCCAGTGCTCCTCCAGCAGCTGCTTCCTCCAGGCAGGGCCATGGGATTGCTGATCTACACCAGCTGGGGGGAGGCGAGGGGGCAGAGGGTCAGGGCAGCCCCCTGCCCTGCTTCTCCCCCTCCCCAAAAGAAAGGGAGAGACCCCATTGGTCCTGGGCGAGCCCACAGGCACCCAATCTCTGCCTTGTTGGGGTGGGAATGGCAGGGAAGGGGGCTTGGCCCCCCTCCTCATCCCCTTTCTCCTCCTCCTCCTGTTGCTGGGAAGAGGTGTGGGGTCCGAGGGGCCCCAGCAGCCTGAATCCCACCGGGAAGGAGGGAGGGGAGTGTAGGGTTTTGTCTGGATCCACAGAGCAGGATAAAGAAGGGGGAAACCCCAAACTGACCCAAACCCATCTTCCCCAGCCCCCCTGAAGGTGAGCCCTGAGCACGGGGGCTTTGGGGGGCTGCAGCAAGGGGGAGCAGCAGCTGCAGCCCCTCAAGGTCTCCTTTGGACTGTGGGGTTCTCCCGAGGCCTCTCTCCATCACCCCTGTCCACGGAGGGGCTCGGACCTGGGCACCCACCTTGGGGCTCTCCTTGCATGAGACACCAAAAAGCAGCAGCTCCCACTGGGTGCCCCCCACGGGGTCAGGCAGGATTTCTCCAGAGCTCCCCAGCAGCCCCCAGACTCCACCTCCACTTCTTTCCACCTTTTTTCTCTAATTCTAATTCCTCCCCTTGCTTTTTTCTTTTTCCCCCCTTTGCATCATCCCTCAGCTCCAACACTTCCCAGACTGTTTGTAAACATCCCTTTAGGATGTTTCCTCAGGAAGTGCAAATTTCTGTTTAAAAACAACCCCTCAAAAATATTTTCCTTTGGAGAAACACACACACACACACAAAAGCAGCAGCGAGGCAGCAGGTTCTGGGTTTGCCCCAACTCTGCCAGAGGGGCCCGGGGTGGGACAGATCCCCCCTCACCCACCCAAGGGACACGAGCTCTGGGCACGTCCCCGTGCCCCAAACTGAGCGTGGGAGTGTTTGCAGTCCCGGCCCAGGGAAGTGTCACGTCCTCCAGCGCTTCCCTTTGCTCGATTCTTCTCGGATTTAACCCAAACGCTGCCGTCTGGGGGAGTCCCGGGGACAAAGGGACGGGCGGGCGGGTCCCGGGGCCGCCGCCCCCCCGGGCCATGTGCGGCCGTGCCGGGGCCGGCAATAAAAGTTGATTATTAATAAGCTGCCGGGCTCCGGCCGCAGCAGCTGCCACGTTGCTGGGAAGAGATAAGAAAACTGTGGAGGCAGCGGGAAAAGAGGCCGGGGAGGGGCCCGGGCACAGGGACACCCCCCACCCCCATCGCACAGAGGAACAGGCTGAGCCCTGGGGGAATGAGGGGGTCCTGCTCTCACAGCCCCACGTCAGGAGTAAAAAGAGCTGGGAGTTTGGCATTTGGGGCCTCAGGATTTTTCTCTCCAGCCACCCCGGGAGGATGAGTAGCTTGGGGTCTTGGAGCATGTGGGGGCCCGGCCCCCTGAAGGGACTGAACATTTTTTGGGGACCTCTGGGGAAAGGTGTCCTTGTTCCCCACACGTCCCCAGAAGCGTCTGGGCACAGGGGAGAGGCTTGGGCAGGAAATTCCCAATCTGTTCAGCTCCCATTCTTGCCTCCCCTTTTGTTCCCCGGCCATCTGTCCCCAGCCCCGCTCACCCCACGCTCCCGCCGCATGTGCCATAAATATCAAGCCGGGCTTTGTCTCTGCTCCAAAAGGCAGCGTGGCCCCCACAGCCCAGCCCTGCCACGGCCCCTAAAGCTGCTGGGGGCTGGCACAGCCCCGGGGGGCTCACGGGGTGGGTCTGGGTTTGGGGGGCACAGGCTCAGCATCGCTCCTCTCCCTCCTCCTGCCCCAGCAGGATTTCGGGTTGGCACTGGGAGGGGGGTGTTGATCTGCCACCACAACCATCCATGGGATCCATGAGCACGGCCTTGGAGATGGACCCCATCACCAAACTCATTCCAAAGGGGGAAAGGAAGGAAAAGGAATTCTCAGCCCGGCAGAGCTCAGACCCCTGGTAGGCTCCCCATCTCTGGGCTGCCCCCCAAAATCACACCCTGGTCTGTGCTGACCACCCAGAGGGGAACCTGTTGGGGCAGATCTCAGCCAGACCCTCTGTGGAATCCCCCCGTGGGGGCTGGGATGGGGGGACAAGCTTTGAGGGAGCCCCCCAGCCCCCCCAGCCATGTCCCATCCCAATCCAGCCTTTTAATGACAACAAAGCAGCGCCCGAGTCAGCCGGGGCAGCTGCTCCCTCAGCCCTTCCCCTTCCCGGTTTTATCCGGTGCTATAATAGGCACAAACTCCCTGGTAAAAGGGCATTGTCAGAGGGAAGAGGGGCCTCGCCCTTCGTCTGGCAGCTGGGAATGCTGGGATCAGGGGCTCAGGGAGATTGTTTACTCCAACTGGTTCCCAGTAACATCTCTGGGAGGTTCCCCAAAGGAGCGGGTGTCACATTCACGTGGGTGTTGTGTCCCCTCAGCAGTGACACCGAGGGCTGCCCCATCCCTCTGGAGCAGGACACAGGAATACCCTCAGGGATACCCTCAGGAATGAGTGGCCCTTGCAGAGGGGATGGGGCAGGTACCAGCCTGGATGTTGGGATGTTTGGATGCCCCAAAACATCCCTACATGAGCTGGTGGATCCTGGGGCACAGATCCCAGTGTCACCCTTAAATCCTCCTCTGTCTGCCTTGTCAGAGCCAGCCAAGACTGGCAGGGATTCTCCATAGCTTTGGTATCCAGGGGAAGAGGGGAGATGCACAAGGGACATGCAGCACCTCACACAGCAGCTGTGGGGTTTGGATGCAGCCTGTGGGACACTCCTGGGGTGACTCCTGGGGATGTGGCAGAGGGGGGAGCCCCACGAGCCCCCTGGTGCTCCCAGGAGCTGGGAACATGTTCCCCCAGACAGGCAGGGCCCATCCCAGCCATCAGCTCCAGGCTGGGCCCAGGGACGTGGCCCAGCAGGAAGCAGATGCCGAGCAAAGCAGGGACTCAAAGCCCTGAACAAACCCCGGCAGCAGCTGAGACTCACACAGGGCTGGGACCTGCCCCGGGCCCTGCCTTCCCATCCCAGACACGGCTCCAGGGGAAGGAAAACTGCCCTGAGGAAGTGAATGCAGGCTCTGGCTGCTCCCACCATCCTGCTGCCTGTGCCCTGCCCTCTCCTCACTGCCACTGCCAGGGATGGGGACAGGGGCGTGGTGTTCCTTGGGAATGGGGGCACAGCATCCCTTGGGCATGAGGGCACAGCACTCCTCAGGAAGGTGCCAGGGCACAGCTGGTCACTCCCAAGGCCACTCGCCTGGGTCCCCACGGGCTGCACCCACCAGCACCAGCAGCAGTGGGTTCTGCCCGCTGTGGCATTGAACATGTCAGGACACCTCTCTCCCAGGGTGTGGCACAGGGCTGGGGTGGAGGGGGCTCAGCACTGCATTGCCCGACCCCGGCAGACCCCTCCAACCACAGTAATTACTGTTACAATGCAGAATAGGAGTCGTACACAACCCTCCCGGCGGGCAGAGTGAGCTCTGCCCTGACCCGTGCGGCGCTGAGGCCTCTTTTCTCCCGGCTCTCAGCCCTTCTCTGGGAAACAAAAGGTGCAAAGTTTAGTGGTGCATGAAAGGAGAAACAAAACCGCGGCCCCGGCTCGGCCCCGGCCCCGCCGGGCCCCCCCGCCCCAGCAGACAGATTGGCAACCAGTTGCCCCGCACACAGTTGCTTGCTGGCCGGCCAACAAGCGCCCTTTTATCCCCACCGGGGTTTCATAAATGGGAAGCGTTGGAAGCGGCCCCAGCGCCCGGAGCAGCCGCTGAGGAGGGGCCGGTGATGGGATGGAGTGGGATGGGGATGGGGTTGGGGGATGAGGTTGGGATGGGGATGGGGTGGGGATGAGGTTGGGGAGTGGGGATGGGGATGGGGTGGGGATGGGGATAGGGATAGGGTGGGGATGGGGCTGGCTCTCCCCACGGGATGCTCAGTGGAAAAAAAAAAAAAGCCAGCTCAAGTGGCTCCCTCTCCCCCTGCCCCAACTGGCCCCCTCACCCAGGCACTCCAGCAGGGAGTTGGCTGCGGGGTGAGTTTGGGTCCCCGGGGACCCCCAACCCCTCAGTGACACCCCGGGAGTGGGGAGGTGTGGGGACCCCCTGCAGGGCCAGAGGGAGCCGTCCCTCCCCAGATCCCACTTCTGTCCCATTCCAGCTGCCCACCTCGAGGGGGGATGGCACGGGAGGCAGGGAGCAGGCAGGGAACGGAGCCAAGGCTGGGGCTGGAGCTGCCGACAGGTTTTGTGGTTGTTTGGGGGGAGGTTTTTTGTTTCAGGCCGGCATTAGGCACGGCCACCGCCCGCCCCATCTGCCGCTGGAGACCCTCCCAGCGCAGCCGCCGCGGGGGAGGCGAGTGGGCGACGGCGGCTGCCACACACCCGCATCTGCCCGTGACCTCTGGGGAGGAAGGAGGGGGGGTTTCCATCAGGTGGCTCAGTTTTTAGCAAGGATTGGGAAGGCAGAGTGGTTGGTGCCTTTTCCTCGGTGCTGGTTTGGGGGTCCCGGGGGGGTGTGAGGCTGTTGGGGTGCTTGGGGGTGGATGAGATGGGTTGTGGCCTTGGAGAGCTCCAGGTCTGGCCATGGCCACTGTGCAGGGGCAAAGGGGGGCCAGAGAGCTGGGCCAGGGAAGAGGAGGGAGAGGAAGGTCTGTCAGGAGGAAGGGCAGACAGGGAGGGCAGTCCCCAGCTGGGAATCACTCCGACATCCCAGCCAAGGGACAGAATCCACCAGGAGCCCATGTGCCAACACCGATCCTGACCCGGTGCCTGGCCATGCCCCGGGGGCAGGAGAAGGGCTTGGCTCAACCCTGTGGGGTGCAGGGCTGGTGTGGGGGCTCCACTGTGGCAGCAAACACTGGGAATGCCGGAGTTTGGTGGTGCCAGAGGCTGCTGGCACAGGCAGCAGCGATGCCGGAACGCGCTGGAAGTGCCCCAGCCCAAAACACTGCGGGCTTGGCACAGCACCAACCCCTCCAAACCCCACAAATCACCTCCCCGTTGCCAGGCCACGTGCTCGCAGAGTTCCTACGGCTCTGGTGGATCCTGGGTAGCTCATCCAGGCTCTGGAGCAGCGCAGGTGAGGGAGCACCCCCGGGCCTGCCCCTCCTCCCCCCGTTCCCAGGGTGGGTCTGGGCGCTGCCGGCTCTGTCTGCCCAGATACAGCGAGTGTGGCTGCGCCCAGGGAGTGCCGGATTGGCCTCGGCAGGGCTGAGAGAGCCCGTCCTCCCCATGCCCTGCCGGCAGATAACGAGGGCAGGAAGCACCTGGCAGAGCCCGTGGGCGCGGGGAGGAGGCTCAGGGCGCCCGGTTTCGCTTCTGTCCCCCCTCCAGCTGCAGCAGGGAAAACCCAGAGCTGCGGTGCTGCCCCGTCCCCTCTCGCCTTCCTCCCTTCTGAGCAGCCTGGAAGGGACCTGGCTCCCTTCCCTGCTCCAGGGTGGGCAGGGGGAAGCGTTTCGAGGCAGGGGTGGTGACAAGAGGACTGGTGGGGGACGAGGTTTGGGTCCTGTGGGAAGAGCAGAAATAACCCCAACGAGCGCTTTCACATCCTAAATGCTGATGTTGCTCTTGTGGTAACTCAGAACTGAGAAACGCCCGATTTCTGCTCGAGGGACCCCGGGGAAGGGAACACACAAACACCCACAAACCACCCAAACACATGGCCATGTGGGCAGGCAGGTGTGCCGGGCAAAGGGCTGAGCTCTCACCCAGGGCACAGCAAAGGCAAACCCTCATTTGTGCAACACACAGGTCTCTGATTACAGCATCTGACCCTGGCTCCTGGGATCAGACACCTCCCTGCCCTGTCTGGATAAAAAAAATCCCAACAGAAACCCAGCAGCAGAAAACGAGCCAAGATTCCAGTAGGTGGAGGTGCGTGGATTTAGCTACTTTCAGTCTTTTCCAGAGCTGCTCCGAGCAGTTTGGGGGCATCCGTGTGTCCAGCTGTGACTCCACATTCCCTGTGTCAATCCTGGGAGGTGCTCAAGGGTCTCAGAAGGCCTAGAAAGGGCTTTGAGGGGCAGATACAGATGCACAACACTAACCCAGCTTGCACCTGAGGTATCCAGATCCTACCAGAACAAAAGTGACGAGCGAGATAAAAATAGCAGCTACGTCAGGGATGCACAGGCTGGGGGGGTCTGGCCGTGCCAAGCGCTGACTCCTCACTCCCATCCATGGCGTAAGAGCTGTATTTTTATCTTGGCTGGGGGCAGCCCAAATTTCAGCTGATCTTGGCCCTGCCTGCTGGCCCAAATGCCAGGCACAGGTCATGGCACGCCGGGCTGGCCACGGCATGGACTGCACCAGCCTGGGAACGGGCCTGGAGCCCGGGATCATGTCCTGGCAGCCCACGCTGGTTTGGGCAAGCCAGAGGGAGGAAGGCCACCATCACCTGACTTCCCCAAGCCTTTGAACCCGGGTGACTCCCCAGCTAATCAGCAGCCGAGCCGCCCGTCCCTCCCCACCAGCCCTGTTTCACAAGCAGCAGCAATTGGGGTGTGTTTATGCAAACTAATGAAGGGATGAGCTCAAACAGGAGCGGCTTTGACCCGGCACCCAAATCTGCCCACAAATTGTTTCCCTCTGGGAGGTGGCACGTTGTGACACAAGCAGGAGGGGAGGAGCTGCTTTGCCCTCTCCAGGGAGAGTGGTGGGACCAGGGCCGTGCCCCCCCTTGGCATCCCCACCCCGGGAGGGCAGAGGGAGCAGCCTGGGCTGGGTCAGAGGGACACTGGCAGGCTGCAACTCAAGCCCTCCTGAGCTCCATAAAAATGGAGCTTTGGATCAAAATCAGCACAAGCTGATTTAGCCAGGTCTGCTCCTGGAGGGGGGTCCCTGTCCTGGGGATCAGGGTCACAGCTCCGTGCTGAGGTCACTGACACAGCCAAAACAGGATCTGCCTTGACTCAGCCCCGGGTGCCTTTATCGTGACAGGCCCAGAGCATCCCCCACATGCCTCAGAGCAATCCAGTGATCCCTCACCCTTCCTCCTTTGCTGGCTCAGTCACCGCTGGAAGGACAGTGGGGGCAGGGAGGCTTCACCAGGAACTGCCCCATGGCTCCCTCAGACCATTAATCCCTTCTTTCCCAGACTCCATTTAAGCTGTTCCTAGGACTGGGTCCATCACACCTTCCCGCCCTGGCAGGATTTCCACAATCCAGCATAGAATTAATCCCCTGCTGCCCAAGCCAAAGCCCAGCACGGGGAAGGAGAAGGGCAGGACACCCACAGCCCAGCATTAGTCACCAGACCAATTCCCAGCCTTAATTCCTGCAGTTTAGAGGGTCAGGTTTGGAGTCAGCACGTTGACTAAGCAGCTTTTTGTTAAACCTCCTCCGTGACGCAGCCGGATATTCGCAGTCACCCACACTCCAGCCGAGCCCGTGGCATTCCCAGGGTGGGATCTGGGCTGCAATCCCAACCCTCACCCTCTCCACCAGCACAGGACAGCTCCCAGGAAGAACACAGGCCTTGGTTATAATGCTACATTTTTATTAAAGTAACAAAAGCATCGGTCTGTCAAAGGATCTGTACACTCTGGATATAAAATACTACTGTACATTAGTAACCACCCCACTCCCTCCTCCAAGTCCTTACAGACTTTCTACCATTTTCAACCAAATACAAAAAGCAGGTCCCGTTCAACAGTCCAGCTTAGTTAAAAAAAAAAAAAAAATGACAGAAAACCCCTCAAATCCACTGTCTCAAACTCCACATCACTCGGCTCTGCAGGTGAACATCAGGCTTGTAGGCAGAAGGCAACAGAGCACACGAATTCACAGCTTTTACGTGTAACCAGCTACAAGAGAAGGGATTATACCCAAATTTGGTTGGCTTTGAAGCTACAAACAGCTTTAACATTAGGCTCCTCCACACCAGGGACAAGAAGAATGAGGCTATTTTGGTTCTGGAGGTGGGGGCACGTTAGGAGCAGTTAGAGTGTATTCCTTTGGTGGGGGCTGTTGTTCCTGGAAAACTCTTCTGGGAAGAGGGAGGGAATAGAGAGTTAAAAAGGGGGTGTAAATCTTAAGACTGCTTTGATCCTGACAAATTGCAACCCAAGGAAGTACCAGCCTTCAGGAGCCTCCACAGCCAGCCCAGGAGCCCAGCAAAGCTCCTGCTGGGTGTGGGTCTCATCGTGGGCTTTCCACGCAAGCAGGTCAAGGGAGGACTCCAAAAAGCACCGAGATCCCTTTTCCCTGAAAAGGGAATTTGCTTTTTTGGAAGTTTCCGAGCACTCCCCTCTCGGTGAGGTCACCTATTGCACAAGTTCACCATGGGAAAAGCCCCAGTGCTTTGTTTCAACTTCTGCTTTGCTGACGTGAGAGATTTCGGTGGCGCAGAGGGAAGTGATGCAACTCCAGGGCCACACTCTGCTCTTACTGCTCAGGGACAAACAACCACTTGACATTTGAAAAGCATTTTAGAGTCGAGGCTGATTTTCCAGTTCTGGAATTGATGATCTGAAGCTTACAAAAATCTGAACTTTTCCATGTTAGTAGTCAGAGTTGGGGAGCTGTGCTGAATTACTTAATATATTAAAGACCAAGTTAAGAACTGTGGCAGATGGGAGCTTCCTTCCTCTCCCAGAGAGCCCAAGATTTGGAAATATATTGCACAAATGTTTGAGAACTTGAGTCATCATAGGCTGGGCAGGAACAACCCTGGTTTTGCCAGTTAGCTGCCAGGTCAGGAGAGAGGAAGGTTAAGAGTAGGCTGAGAGACAAATCTGGGAAGTTTTGCTACAACCAACCATGTCAATGCCCTTTGCTCCAATCCCTTCTCCTGGGATCAATGGAGGAGCACCAGTGGGTTGGTAAAAAGGCCAGGGACATCCAAATATCCCAGTAGAGGCTCCTTCCCAACAGGCAGGTAAAGTTTAGGGCAGCCCTTTAGCTCCCACCCCATTTGTAGTTTAAAGGCCAAATCCTGAACAACATCTGGGCAGAGTCTCCCTGAACACAGGTTCCACTGGGACTGCAAAAGGAGCTTTGCTGGAACAGGTAGAGCACAGGACCAGGCATTAATTGTGCAAAAGTTATGTTCCATGAGATCAGAACTAAACCATGCCCTTTACCAGGGGGTCACTGGAGACAGGTCCCAGGGACAGGAGAGGAGGAGAGGGAAGTGCTGTGACTTTAAATGCAAAGTTAGGACACCAAAGCATCTGAGCATCCCACACACAGGGGGAAGAGCCCCCCAATACTTCTGATTTTAAGAAATAGGGCAGCAAAGGGGTTCTCACCCACCAACCTCTACAGCACAGGGAGAGTTGCTTCAGCTCTTCTGGAGAAGTGACACTCAGGAGCGCTGGACTGGGCAACTTGTGCAGGCAGGAGGCCAAGCCCACGCCCGGGAGCACTGGGAGGCCACACAAGAGCAGGTCTGGGCTGATGTTTGAGCCACACAGAGCAGAGAGGCTTTGTAATTCCCAGCTGTTCCGTGCTGGTCTCGGGCTCTGGAGCGCCCGGCTCCGTGTGCAGCGTGGGAGACAGCCAGGGACTGGGAGCACCAGGGAAAACAGTCCTCCAGTGCCACCTCAGCAGCTGCACGAGTCATCCTGGGCACGGCTCTGCATCCCCAGTGCAGCACCTCTGCCTTGCTCCACTTCCAGCGTGGCCCTTCCAGCCCAGCAGTGGACAGGGAAGGTGGAGGGGCTGGAGGCAGGGCAAGCTCCCCTCGCTGTGCTGGGAGTGGGGCAGAGCAGAGCTGCAACAGGAGCAGGTCCAGGAGATGTGTGAGAGCAAAGGAGAGGGATCCCAGGGTCCCCAGCATCACCCAGCCCCGAGGCAAGGCTCCCCCAGAACTATATCCAGGCCCCAGAGAGATCAAACCAGCTGGGGAGTGAAGCAGTGAAGGGAAGGCAGCACCTCCTTCCCCCCTTCTCAGCAGTATTGCAATACCTGGTGCTACAGCAATAGTGCTGGGAACCAGGATGGGGAGAAGGTGACACATCTCCCACCACCAGCCACACTTCCCAGCCTGGCTCTTCCCCCTCATCCTCCATTCCAAGCTGCCCAAGTGAGCGAGCCAGCCCAAAATTGCCATCCAACACTAATTAGGTAGATATCGGCTTCATAAGAAAAACTCACAAGCTTGCAACAGCTTTAAAAAAGGCACCTGGAGCCCCGCCTCTGTTCAGAGCGGCGCCCGATATTTTAATTTTGGATTTTCTTGGATTTTTTTAAAAAATATAAATAGCTCTTCATCTTAAAAATAGATCCTCGGGTGAGGTATTACAGTAGCCTGTGTCTTGGCAGTGTAAGGACAAGAGGAGTATTTAGCTGGAGACAGTCATGATGTAGTTTTTGGAAGGACTGGTGCGGCCCAGCATCATCTGGTTCTTGCAGGTGAGCATCCCGTAGGAGCTGGGGGGCTTCGAGGCCTCGTACAAGACACAGATGGAGCCGTCCTCGCCGATGCGATAGGACACCTCGTAGGGGTCCACCCAGAGCGTCAGCTCGCTGGGCAGGAGCTGGTAGAGCTGCGGGAGGCTCAGTCCGATCTGGCTCGCTGCCTTGCTGATAATGGGGTCCATTTTGTGGTTGATCCGGATGCAGCGGTACCCGGAGCCTTTGAAGGGTTTCTCGGGGAACCAGTGGTGTTTGTAGTGCTCTGCAAGGGAAGCGACAGGAGCGGTGAGCAGGCGTGGAGGGGGGTCTGTGTCCCGCCGTCGTCCCGAGGGCTCCCACATCTCCTGGAGGGAGCTCGGGGCTCCTCGGGAGTGCTCCTCAGGCTGCCTCCGGAGCCGTGCTCGATTCTTTGGTCACTGCTTGTTCCAAGGTGCGGCTCCTCCAAACCCCCGGAGGGCAGTGCAGGGACCCCAAGGCTGCCGGGGTGGCCGGGGCAGATACCCTATCACCCACCCCAAAGCACCGCGGCCCGGGAGCAACATCCAGGTCATTCTCTAAGTTCAGGAGCGCTTTGCTACCTCTTATCTGAGCACAGCAACAAACAAACCATCCCTCCTTCGGGGCGATAACACCCGGCTGTGCCGGGCTGGGAGGGGACCCCTGAACCACCCAGTTCGTGCCGAGCCCAGACGTGCCCGTGGGGAGGGGAGTGCCAGACTCTGCTGACACAGGGAGGGGGCACAGACTGGCTTGGGATCGTCTGTATCCACCCTCAGCAAGGAGGGCTCCAAAAGGGAGCACAAAGCCCTCGGAGGCCGGGCAGGGGATCTGCTCGCTCCCAGGATGAGGCAGTTTCACGCAGGACCCCACAGGGACACGGGTGGGTGCCCTGGGGTCACACGGGTGGGTGCCAGTCCCCAGGGGGACACGGGTGGGCACCCGGGCAAAGGCACGAAGAGGTATCCGGCGTCAAGGACGGCACAGTCGGGTGTCAGGGAAAGGCATCGATGCGTGCCCGACCCCAGGGGACACAGGTGGGCATCCAAAGAGGGACACCGGTTCTGGGAGCAACACAGGGGGGCACCCGGAGGACACCCGGTCCTATCCCAGGTCCTGGGAGCCACATGGGCGGGGGCATCCGGAGAAAGACAGCCAGTTCTGGGAGCACCGGGTAAGGACAGCAGCGGGCGCCCGGCCCCGAGGGGGACAGGAGGAGCCCGGACACG
>NW_021940585.1:5037095-5094174 GCF_001715985.3 Manacus vitellinus
TTCCAGGGATGGGGCAGCCACAGCTTCTCTGGGAAATCCATTCCAGTGCCTCACCACCCTCACAGTAAAGAAGTTTTCCCTAATATCCAATCTAGAACTATTTTCTGTCATTTTGAAGCCATCCCCCCTTGTCCTGTCACTCCAGGTCCTTGTCCCAAGCCCCTCTCTAGCTCTCTTGGAGCCCCTTTAAAGAGGCTCTAAGGTCTCCCTTCCCAAACACTCCTCCAGATGCCAGAGCAGCCCAGGTGCCCTTTGTGACCCTAGAGAAACCCCCCTACAGGGGGTCTTTTCTCCCCAGCAATGTTTCCATCACCAAATTTCCTTCCCCAATACACACTCACAGATCCTTGTCTCCCAGACAAGTCCAAACCCTTTCCAGAGATCCCTGAGGAGTGCAGGGAGAACTTGCCATTGCCTGCACTGTCCCAGGCAGGTGAGGGGGATGAGGGGGAGCACTGCCATGACCACCTTCATCTTGCTGCCTGAGGAGGGTTTGGGGTGAGGGGTGAGGACAGACACCCCGGGACTTGGTGCCTCCTGCCAGCCGAAAGCCAGGCGGGAGGAAGAGCGGGACGCAGGAGGACGTGTCCCATCACGGAGCAGGGAGAACAAGCCAAGGCAGGCACGAAGCAGAACGTCCTCGGGTGCCTCCTCCAGCCCAGCAGGAGGGGAGAGCAGAAGCAGCACAAGCCCTGATGCTGTGGGAGATGAAGGAGCACCTTAAAGCCACGACAATGCCGGGAGCTGGCCCAGCTGGCCCAGCTGCCCAGCCACGCTGCCCAGCAGAAACACTGGCCCAGCTCCTGCTGAAACTGGCCCGGAGCTAAAGAACAGTGGGAGGCCAAGCTCTTTGCTTGCCTTTGCTTTGATCAACCATGAGAGAGTTAGTATCAAACCAGGACGGGACTGTGAATGAATATTCCCTGGCAGAGGACCGGGATTGTTCCAGGCCATTGTCTCCCAGCCCCAGATGCCTCCTCAGCGTGCACCGGGGGAGGATCTGAAGCCACAGCTCTGATGTGATCCCCAGTGAGATCTCTTTCTCCTCCCGTGGCTGGGGCCTCATTTGGCATCTCCTCAAGCAGTGGGTGCAGCTGGAGCAGATGGGGCAGGGAAGGAGCTCCTGTGGATTTGCCTGTGCCCGTGGAGCAGCGTTCCCACAGTGCTGCTCCTGTCACTTATCAGGTGCTCCCTGATAAGGATGAGCCTGGGGCTGCTCAGCCCCAGCACATCCCACATCAGTGGAGCTCTCCCTGAGCCCCTCGGGGTCCTGTCCTATGTGGGCACCACGCTTGGCAAGGGGCAGTGAGAGCATCACCCACCCATGCCCCTCCAAAGGGGGGATGTCACAGAGAGGATGGGAGCCTTTCCAGCACCTCTTCACACAGCTCTCAAACTCCAATTGTTTCCCATGGCTCCAGGGTCTAATAGGATTTTTTGAGGCCTTTTGCTTGCAGTCTGCAGCTCGTTTTACTCACCCCCCTGTCACTCCTGGGTGCACACACTGCACACAGGGTGTCACACCCATGGGACGAGCCGGTGGCTGTGCAGCAAAGTGTGACCATTGAGCCAGAGCTCAGAGGAAGAAAATGGCTTTTGAAGTCATAGAAGAGGTGGATATAACAGATCCTGGCCAAGCAGGGCTCTGTGCTGACCCCGTTTTGTGCTCTGTGCAGCTCGAAGGCAAGTGCAGCAGGCACAGGGTGGGGTCAAGCTCGCAAGGAGATAGAGCCAAGGGTTCCCGGAGTCCTCCCCTCCCTGCTCCATCTGCCACTCCATTCATCCACAGAGCAGAAGAAATCAAGCAAATCTCTTGCTATAAACCAGATTTGCCTTTGTAAGCTTTGAAATAAACCCAAGGATTAAAGTCTAAGGACTTTTTTTTTTTTTCCCCTTAAGTCAGCAACACACATGAAAGAGCCCGTGGGGGCCTGTGAAACCCGGAGCCCAGCACGCTGCAGGGGGTTGGTTATCCTGCAGCCAGAGGCCCCTGGATGAGGCTGGATAAACACCCAGCCCCAGCCTGTCCACGCAGAGCCCCAGTGCTTTAAACACACCTGTGCTGTGAGCCAGCCACGCTCCCAGCGCGTGGGCACAGCCACCGTCAGCACAAACCCGGGGAGCAGGGGAACCATCCCGGGGGAGATGCCTTTGTGCAAAGACAGCAGGAAAAGCCACGGCGAAAATAAACCCTCAACTTTTATTTCTTGTTTTTTTTTGGCTCTCCCAAACCCACGGGAGAGGCCTGGGCTGAGCTCACCATCCAACCAGACCAGCTGGGAACGGGGAGAAGGGCTGGTTTCTCCCATCCAAAAGGAATACTTGGATGGTATCAACCAGTCCTGAGTCACTGGACAGTAGCTGTAGCAAGTCTGTCCTCCAGCCTGCCAAGAATAGCACTCATAGCCAGGGCTATTTATTTGCCATTAGGGGTAACTGTGCTCATTAAGTGCTGCTGATGAGCCACCCTGGGCAGGCAGGTTCCCCTGGTCCCCCCTGCTCTGCCAGGGATGGAGTAAGTGGTGGCACCATTCTCCAAATTCAGATCTTCCATTTATCCTTAGTCACCACCTTTCCACAGGCTCCCAGTGCCCAGCTCAGGGCCTTTGTCTGGTGTGTGTTCATCTGGTGGGACACAGGCCCTGGGCTCCCAAATCTGATTGTCTCTGCTAAGCCCTTCCAATAGGAGATTTCCTGTGGAGCTCAAGGACCTCTAAGCGGGTTATGTGCTCATAATTTCTGGCCCTGTTACAAGGCTGCAGTCTTAAAGACAGGGCATGAGGCTTAATGCACGCTTTCAAACTGCTTTGAGGAGTTACAGAGCAAACAAACAATTAGAAAATAAAATTCATTTTAAGAAGAGAAGTTAGAGCTGGGTTTAATGCTGTTCTGGCTGGATTAGTTTCCGCCCTGTGTTTAGCTGGAAATGGCTGAGAGCATTTAGATTTCAACTTAAAAAAAACAACCCAAACCCAATAAACTTCTCCCCAGCGATTGGCCAGGCTGGGTCTGTAACTGGTTTGACAGGAATCAGGAGTTCGGATAGGCTTTCAAACACTCTGGGCCTGTTTATCCAAATGAGGCTCAAAACCAGTCGAGCTGGAAATTTTACAATAAAAGGGGAACATTTGGCTTTCAATCAAGGGTTAAAACTCGGCAGGGACAGCCCAGGCTGCTCACGGGGACTGAGGCTTTGCAAGTCAGCAACTCGTGGTGTTTTATGTTCACCTAAAAGGCAACAGTTCCCACGCTGCACTCGGGCTCGTTATGCTTTTTTGGGGGTGACGACACCCTTAATTCTGCTGGGCTCAAGTTTATAAGGCATGAGACACAAACCCCAATTTCAAGCCGTCCTGGAACACCATCAGAGCTGTCACACGGCCACAGTGGGAGTCTGCACCCCCTGTTACAGGCAGGAAAATAGTTCCACAGTATCAAGAATTAACATCCAAATCCTCCTCGTTAGACGTATCCCCCAGAGCACTAAACGAGCTGTCACTTCCCCCAGCCGGGTCCCTCCCAGTCCCCCCAGCCTTTGGGAAGGCTTTGGAGGTTATCTGTGGAGATTTGAGGAGCCAAGGGCTGGCTTTCTTTAAGTTAAGGTGGGGGGGGGAGAAACCTCTGGGAACAGTCCAGAACTGTAAAAATAATAGATGTATTGGGCCGGCTCAAATCTCATTACGTGGCTGTGCCGGAGGAGGCACAGACAACTGTGCCTGCAGTGCCAGCAGCCACCTGGTTGCTAACACCAGTTAAACACAATCACTGGGAATTTAAGGGGAAAAAAGCCCAGGGGTAAGCTGGGCTAATATGTTTAATCACAGCTGTAATTGGTAACCCGGGTCTGACCCCAGAAACAGGCCTAGCAGGCAGGGTAAACAATAAAGCAAGACTCTAAAGCCCAGCCTACACTTATAGCTAATAAGTCCTTTCAAAACACACAGTTGTGAAATAAGGCCGTGACTGAACCGTGTGAAATGCGACTGGGGGGAGAGGGGGGGCAGGGGCAGGAAACAAACCCCCTTTAACCCACGAGCTGCTCCCTCAGCCCATGTTCTCCAGCACGTCCCCGTTCCCGGCACTCCAGACCAAGGTCAGGCAGACCAGGCTCCTCAAAGCTTATCTCCCCCCTGGCTCCAGGGCACTGGGCTCTGCTCAGCACCTCGTCACCTATTCTGGTGCCTGGATGTCTTTTGTCAGCTCGACCCTTTGTTTGCTCTTTGTCGCCTGTAACCGGATCCCACTCCTGGGACCTCGGGATGTGCGGACGGGACATGTCAGGACACGTTTTGGGCACGTCCAGGCAGTTCCATTTGTCCTACCAAGGACCTTCAAATACTCCCCTCTGCTTCTGTGTGGATGGGAGCTGGATTTCCCCACAGCATTTGCACACAGTGGCTTTTGCAGCCCAAGCCCAGGGCTGCAGCGAGGGACCACGGTGTTCCTCAGAGCCCTCTTTCACAGAACACCCTCCCTCTGTTCCACTTCCCTTGCTGCCTGCCTTGTTCCCTCATGGAAAACAACCTATCTGACCCTGTCATATCTGTTCAGAGGTATTTTGGGAAGCAAACATTGCTGTACTCAAGGGAGTAACAGCAGAAAGCGTTGCTTTCCTTCACACTCCTTAGGACTTTGGACCTAGTTTTCCACTGGTGCTGAGCTCCAGCTGCCACAGGGCTTTTCTCCTTGGTCTCGCCAGATTTCTGCTGGACCATGTTGATGGTTCAAGAGGACGTTTGTTCAAAGCTCAATATCATCAAGCAGAGATGAAGCCTCAGACTTTGGCTCCTCACGAAGCCGCCTCGGTGGGGAAGGTGTGGATTTGACCTCACGCTGATTTCTGAGGTGGTTTCCTGTTCTTTGCATTGGGTTATTGTTTTTTTTCCACGTCCTCTCTGCAGGATGCGACGGCCTCCACCCACCTCTGTCCCTGTGAGGGGGTAGAAAGGGGACCCTGGCACAGGGCCAGGGGACCTGGGGCATGGTGGGGATGGAGGTGTTTGCACAGTCAGGGCCAGGGAAAGCTGTCAGCTGTGAAGCCTGGGTCAGGCTTGTTGGTTTATGAGATAAAACGAGTCCAGAGCCCTGGTTCTGTCTCGGAAACAAGGAGCAGCAGAGCTCCAGGATAAGGCACTGCAGTGAGACGTGCCCTGGACACCCCCTGGTCCTGCTCCACCCCTCTGCCCTTCAGCAGCCCTTGGCGATAACATCTTCCCCCAGCCCTGCTCCAGCCCAGGGTAAACAGCACGTGTGAGACACAGCTGGGCCGCAGAGGCCATTGCCCCTGCTAATTGTCCCTTATCGCAGCACCCTGGGGTGTGGCCACCTATCCCTGCTCTTTCCCCTCTGGAAACTCCCTGAATAAATCCTGACTCCAGTCAAAACACCATTTCCCCCACACACACACCTGGGAACAGGTGAACCCAGCACTAACTGTGGTGGCAAACCCAGGGATAACTCGGGACAAATCCTCCTCAGCACCGCAAAGGCACCCACGGAAAACCATCCTCGAGGGGGTTTGGGGTCTGATGTGGGAGAGGCACAGCCAGCACGGCTGAAAACTGAGCCTGAGAGATGCCAGGTCTTGTTTCCAGGCCAGAGATGCCGTGTCTTGTTCCACGCCACAAAGCCCAGGCAGGACACAGGGAGCTGTGCCGGTGCTGCTGCCCGCTGGGATAATGGGATAAGGGGCCAGCATTCCTCCCCTTTCCCAGTGTTTTTCGGGCAAACCTTCCTCCTTGGGTCTCTCTCACACCTTTCCTTCTAAGGGAGGCTGGAGGGAGGGATATATTTAGGGATTTCACACTTCACTGACACGCAGCCGTGCTACGAAAAAGGGATTTTTTTTCTTTTCTTAGAAACAAGAAGTTAAAAAAAAACCCCAAACCAACGAACCCCTCTGGCTGAAACCACAGGACGGGAATTTTTTTTTTAAGGTGGTGAGAATGTGACTTGGCTGCCAAACTCCAGCTCAGCCAGGCTGTGAGGAGCTGCCAAGGCAGCACATTGCCGAAATCTGCGTTTATTGCTTATAAAGCATTAACCCAGGGGAACGTTGGTGCAGCTCCATGGCAACCCCAATCACCGGCACAAAAACAAGGGCAGGAGCACCAAAGGCTCTGTGGCTGGAGCAGCTGGTAAGTGAATTTACTGACCCTGTTCAGAGCCGCCCCGAGTCTCTGCTGGGCTTGAATGTGTTTTCTGAAAGGCTGTGAAAAGCAGGTTATTTACCCCCAGTTCGGAGGGGAAGAGCAGGAGACGGTCACAGATTAAAGCGATTTCCATTGAGGCACCACAGACCTGAGCTGCCACCACGGAGCCCTTTGCTCCAGGGTTTTGTGTGACACAGTGTCAACCAGAAAACGGGACCTTTCTGGGAAGTTCTGTGCTTTCCCACCAGGCTGAAGGGATCCAGTCAGTCCCAGCAGACTTCAAAGACTCGGTGTAGCAGGTGCTGCTTAGCAGAAGAGAAGACAAGTAGGTTTAGAGCTTCAGATCTGGGCCTGCTCTAGTTCATGGCACGCTGACCTGGTCAGGGCTGGCTCCAGATCTCATTCCCCTCCCAGACTGTGGATCTGGCCAGATGGATCCGGCTTCCCCTCCTCTCCCTCCCCACCAGCCCACTTCTTAGTCCGCAGCTCAACTGCCCAGCCTGGATTATGTCAGGAATAATCTACAGCTAAAGCTCTGCCCAATCCACCCCTCTCCTGTGCCCAGACTGCAAATCCAGGGTGGACTTCTGTGCTCCAGCCAGCGAGAGCTGCTGCTGGCCCAGGCCCCAGCGTGGGAGAGCAGGGACGGTGGGAGAAGGTCCTTGGGGTGCTTCTCAGGCTACACCCACAAATATGAAAGAGGCCATTGCTTCCCAGGGCCCAGCAAAGATCCCAGTCCCTGCAAACAGCAATTAGGGCACAAAGAGGCCCAGATAAAGCAGAGCAACACCCTGCCAGAGCTTAGGTCTGGGTGGTGCCTTTTCCCAAGCTGATCCCAGCTTGGAGAGATACCTCCTGGGTAGCAGGTGGACTCTTGCAGGACTGCTCCAGGCTGTTCCCAAGGGTTCCTCGCCCTCCCTGGCGAAGGTGGCTAATTGGTTTTGGTGGGGTGCTGCACCTGGGCAGGGGGAGGCAGGGGCAGGCAGGGGCAGGGTGTCCCACAGGGACTCACCCTCCGGGGCTTTGCAAACCTCCCCACCATCCACGAGTCCCCCCCGGCCGGCGTGTTCTCCCAAACCACAGCCCGGCTGCTCCGCAGGGAACACCGAGGGCCAGCTGAGCAGCAGAGCACGGGCAGGCTCAGTATCAGCCTTCACACGTCTCTGGCTGGCTGGCTGGCAGCCTCCGAGGAGGAAGCAGATGTGGTTTTCTCCACCCTGCCTGTTGCGAAGTCCCACAGAACGTTCTGTTACTCAAGAAAGCCCGGGAGGCCGAGCGGAGCTGGGACGTGGGCTCGGAGCTGGAGCTGGCCCTGCACTGCTGGGGGTGGGAGCTGTTCAAGTAGGGCTCATGTACTCAAGAGCCTGGGTCTGGATTGCACACAGAGTTCAGCTGCGTTTGGACCCCAAATTTCGGGTTAGAGCCACGTCTGTTACTCACAGGAGCAGCTCATAAGCTCCCCCTTCATATTTTGGCATTCGAGCAACAGGCAAGGCTTTGGCAGAGGCTCTGGGGGCATTTTTCCACTCAGGAAATGAAGAGAGTCATGATTTTATCTGTGTACAGCTGAGGGGAGGAGGTGGGAGCTGGATTCCTGAGCCATTTTCAGGTCAGATCTTGGTGCCTGTCCAAGGGTTTGATCTGTTGCTCAATGTCTGCTCAGGACTTTGGTCTCACTTTACAAAAACCCAAGAGCTCCGAGTGGAAGCAGGTTGGGAACGAACCAGGGACACTTAAACCTGCTTGAGCTAAACATAACTTCAGTATCCTGGCAGTAGTCCCCAGGAGGCTGCCCTGAGGTGTGCCAGGGATGTGATGGCCCCAAGGACATTGCAAGGGCAGAGGTGACCACGAGGGACCAGCCCAGGCTGCTCCATCCACTGCTGCTGAGCAGCGTTCCCAAAAAATCCTTGGAGTGGTTGTCCTGCACCGCTGTCTCACACTGTAATTAGTGCTTTGGGGAGCCCAGTTATACCCCAGCCCTGCCCCTCCCCACCCAGCAGCAGTGGTAGGGACAGTCCCACTCCCACCCCAGACAGCTCTGTCCCTGTCTCCACAGGGAGGGCAGCGAAGCCGTCTGGGATCTCTCGGCACCTCTGGAATTTGAGCAGGCACCGAGACACAAACAGGGTGGCTCAGCTGTGCCAAGAACAACTGGAAATCCAGCCTATGGACACTGTTCCCCACCAGGAAAAGGCTGTGCAAAGGAGAGCAGAAGGCTCTGGGTGCAAGGGGGGGTGAGCTGTATCACAAGGGGAGGAGCTCCCCGGCTGCAGAAGAAACAACATCGTGGCTGGCACAGCTCCCTGTTGGGCACAGCAGCCCCAGGGAGGGCCTGTCGTCACAGCAGGACTCTCCAGAGCCTTTGGCAGCAGGGATTTGCAGCCACATTCCTTAGAAAACAAAAGGATTGGAAAAAACAGTGAGGACAATAACTCACTTTTCCCTTCCCTTCCTGTAATTCCCTCACGCCGGGGGAATTACACACAGGGCTCTGGAGAAACCTTCCTGACAGCTGGGAAAGCACAGTTGGGTCTGTGGGCAGAGACAGGGCACAGGGACAGAGGTGCCAGGCAGGGACTGAGCCCCTTTGCTCGAGCAGGATGTGTCCTGCTGCTTCCCTTCCCAGCCAGCCCTGTCCTGGCTGGACACAGAGGGCTCAGCAGCTCCCCCTGACCTGCACAGGGCACCCCAAGGCCTGCACACCTGAAGTGTCCTCAACCCAGCTACCCCCAAAACCAGCCCACAAAGTCAGATGCTGTTTCTCCCCCCCGATTCCCAGGAGGTCAGCTGAGTCCCAGGAGAGCAGAACGCCCTGCCTGGGGCAGGCCAGTGGTTTGTGAAGGAGCCAGAGGTTGAAGTGGGATGTCTCCCCAAAACTGAGATTCCAAACCACCCAGTCACACACTCCCAGGAGCTCCAGTACCGATGGGCTCCTGTGTCAGGGCTGGTTTGCTCCAGCTCCTCAGTTTCCTGCTGCACAGGGAGGTTCACTTCCCGTTCTGGAAGCACCTGGAGACTTGTGAGCCTGGAAAGGTGCATTGCCAATGAGGGGAAGGAGCTGGGAATGTTGCTGTAGGCAGCTCCTGCCAGAAAGAGGATGGATGCTGGGAAGGTCTCCCCGCAGCAAACATTGCACAGGAGGGGAAGGGAGGGGAAAATCGCCTTCCAGCTTCCCTGGAGCAACAGCCAGAAGAAAACACAGAGCCCAGGACTGTTTTCTTCTGGTCCCTGCAGAGGGGCATTTCTCAGCCTGGATCATGAACACTGGGGATGGAAATGGCCCAGTGGAGCAGGGAAACATTCCCATGTGCCCCATTAGTCGTGGCTGACAGGGCTCCTGGGATCTCCACTCCCTCCTGTGCCTGCAGCTCTCCCCGAGATAACCAGTTCAGATTGGCCTCCTGCACATGCCCTTGAAATCTGCGGAGGCTGGAAGAGTAAACAGACCTTAAAAGGGTCTCAAATTCCAGCCTTCCACTCCCTCTTCTCAGGAGTGCTCCTGAGGGGAGCAGCTTTCACAGAGACCAGGCAGCCGGAGGCCTCTTGGTCACACAAAGCAGCTAAGAATAACTGCCAGCCCTGAGCCTGCCTGCTCCAGAGCCCAGGAGAGCCCTTCCTTGGCGTCTGTCCACACTTGTCAGCCATAAATGGCTGTTTTCCCTCTTTCTAGCAAGGCCACATTGTGCTCCCACTGTTGTGCTCCCCCACTAGAAATTCCAGCTCGGAGCTGCCAGCGCTTGAGATCTCGGCACAAGTCTCCTCATGTTTGAGGCTTTTCTTGCCCTCCTGCAAGGGGTGAGACTTTAATTAAAGAAAGGTTATTGCTGAGCAGAAAACTGAAAACAGGAACTGGCTCTGCAGATCCACGCTCGGGTCTGAAACACAGGAGTCAGCTGGAGAACAGACAGATCCTTCCACTGCAAACCAAACACTCCAAGGGAGTTTTTTCACATCAGCACTGTTTTGTTGGGAAGGTTTCTCAGAACCAGGCTGGAATTTCTCCCCAAACAGCAAGGGAGGAAGGCAAGTGAGCCTCTGCCTAGAGTCACCTGTGGGGTGACAGCTGTCCATGTCAGTCCCTTCTTCTGATGTGTCCCACCTGGACCTGGATCACTCCCCCCCAGAATCTCAGGTTCTGTCTCCTTCAGAACTAAAACAAGACAAAAAAACTCCTCTTTTTTTTTTTTTTTTGCAAGAAGGAAGAAAACAAAAAGAGTTCTTCTCCAGCCAGCTTTTTCCCAGCAGGAGCAGAACAAGGGTGTCCACTTCAAAGGTGTCACCTGAGACACACCTAAGCTGAGGCCTTTAGAGGCATCTGAGTGCTTCAGAGACATGTAAGCAAGTAAATCATCTGAAGGGCCACCTTGGACTCTATAAATGCCCCTGGGTATGCGAAAAATTGGCCACAATTACTCTGTGGGGTGCTTACCTTACATGATTGTCTTAATTACACGGGGCTGCCTAATGACACTTTATGCAGCTTTAACTATGCAAAGAAAGGCATCACACGTGGGACAGAAAAGGTTCTGACCACACCACGGCCAACGTGAGAAAACCAGCAGCCTTCCTGATGGACCCACTTTGCCTCCTGCTCTCTGACCCTGCTCAGCAGGTTCCCAGATAAGATGAAAGCCCTGGGTGTGATCCCAGTGATGGCAACACACTCCTGGATCGGGCTCGGATACGGGGACTTTCCAGCTGAGCAGCACCGTGGCTGTCCTTCAGCTGGGGCTGTTTGTGCTGGGGTGGGATCTGCTCCCAGGTGACTCCCTCCTCCTCCTCCCAGCCCTGGAACCTTGGGAGCTGGATTTTTTCCCCCCATTTCTTTGGGTTTTTTTGAGCCATGCCACGTAGGCCCAGAGCAGAGCGTGTGTCTTATCTCACAGCCACCCACATGAAAGGGGGAACTTTGCAGCCACGTCAGAGCTGCAGGGGAGGCAGGGAGAGCACGGCCCTGCTGGGCAGGTGGGACGTGTGTGCCAGGGAAAGGTGCCTTGCCAGGGATTCTGCGTCTGGCTTGGGGTTTTCCCAGGAGCTGAGGAGCAGTCAGGTGGGGGTTTGACTTCAGCCTGTCTTAAAGACTTGTTGTAAACTGCTCAGATTTCCAAACACCTGAGCAAATATATAACCTGCTCTGAATAGCACACCACTGTCAGCGTGCTCTGATTTGATGCTCCCCCTTTTTTTTTAATCCCCCTTTTCCAGGCATTTCGAAGCCCCAGACTGAAGGTGTGTTATGAAGTGGTTCTGCTTTTCTGCTCCAGCTCTTTTTATTCCTTACACACAGCCTGCTGGATCCCCCAAAAGTGCCCCAGTTTAGGCTCTGCCTCGGGACACGGACCTCCCAAGTTTTGTGGAGGGCAAACGACCCTTTCCACTTCCAAAAAAACGACCCAGCTGCCTTAGAGAGGGTGGGATGGGGGAGCACCATTGGAGAAGCAAATCCAAATATAACCCTGGAAAAGCATTCCACTCCAATTAATTATTAGCAGCGAAACAACGTTTTTAAAAGAGAAAGGAAAATATTGTGCTGAGCTGAGGAAAAAAAAAAAAAAAGAGGGAGGTCTGCCAGCCCTGGAGTGTGTTTATCCCGGGGGTTGTTTAAGCCCTTAGTGCTGAGTTACTGACAGAGCCCAGCTGTTCCCGAATCTCAGCCCTCCCCTGTGCTCTCCAGTGGACTCTGCTCTCGTCTGCACCCAAAAAAGGGCCGCGTTTCCCTTCCCGGCCCTGCCTGACGTGGCTGTTCCCTGCACGTCAGCAGGCCCAGCTCCTCAGCAGGAAGCTGGCGAGAGCTTCTGCAAAACAAGTGACGTAGGAGCAGCCACAGAGCACAGCAAAAGCCTCCCACGAGGGCAGGGGGAGCGGGGCTGGGGAGCAGAGCCGCTTCCAAAGATGGACATCCCTCCGTGGCCGGGGCGCTGGAGCCCCGGGAGCTCCAGGGGTGCTGCTGGGGGGGGGGCACAGGCTGGTTTTCCAGTTTTTATGGAGATTGGCATGGGAACAAAGGGCTCCGAGTGGGAAGCACGTTCAGGGTGCCAGGATGCCTGGAAGAGGGAATGCATCCAGCCTGGAAGGGAGGGAGGAAGGGAAGGGAGGCACAGAGGGCAGCTCCGTGTGGGGCACCCCAGTCCAGGGCACCTTTCCTCAGGGATAATGGGGATTGTGGGGGTGGGATGGATGGGGAAAACAGGTCATGTTCCATGTCCCAGCCACGGATGGGACAAGGGGGTGTTCACTCCTCTGTGGGTAAAATAAAGGGTCAGCAAACTAAAGGGGGGCCCCTTCCCACCCCCATCCCTGGGTCTGCCCCGTGAGGAGGAATCAAGGCTGCTACAAGAAATTATAACATGAACGCTTTTACTTCCGCTTCCCTCTCTCCCCCTGAGCCCTGGCAGCCTCTCAGGGCTCTCTCAGCCCCAGGCCAGCCCCAGGAGAGTCCCCACAGTGACAGCCAGGAATACAGGATTAAACCCAGGGCAGTGCCCCCAGTGCAGCTTCCCCACTCCCCCGTCAGCCGAACTGGGTTCACACGCTGTTCCCAGTGTTCCCTCCCTGCAGCACAGCCCTGGGCCAGCAGTAATTGGGAGTTTCTTTGATGAATTTGCCTTTTATTGCTTTCAAGTTCACGGCAGTTCTCAGCCTAAACGGGTTTTCTCCCATGTCTGCAATATTCAGAATTATTGGCTGAATCCTCTCGGGGTGACACATCAAATCACACACTGGTTTGGGGTGGAAGGGACCTGAAAGATCATCAGCTTGTTCCAACCCCCTGTCCCAGGACAGGAACCTCCTGTATCCAGAAAGATAGGCTCTTTCAAAGGTGCTGCTGTACCTTCCCCAGCTCCATTCCCATCTCTGGATATGCTCCAGCACCTCAATGTCTTTCTTGGAGCGAGGGGCCCAGAGCTGGACACAGGATTCAAAGTGTGGAATTTCGTGGCCCCATAAACTCCACACCCTTAAACTCCACATAATCTGCCAACCCTCTCCCTGGATCTTGAGACACACTCAAATATTCTCAATTTCTGAGTTCATTCCTGAGGCTCCTTCGTTTCCATGAAGGTTTTTAGGCTCCCCCCTTCTGCTGCACTAACCTGAGGGAATGGGATATACTGGCAAAGGATCTTGTTCCCTTGCTGCCCCAGAAACTCTGAATGGGAAAAAGGGTGGAGGTGCTTGGGGAGATAAACCCCATCCAGCAAGATTGGGAAACAAAACTGTTCTTGCAAAACAAGGCCAGTGGCTGCTGAAGTGTGGGGACAGAGATAACGTCTCTGCTTAGAATCGAGGCCACGTTTCACCCCGTTCAGGAAAGCTGAACTGGGGGTCAGCCTGACTTCTGGGCTATTTTAAGCCCTGTGGGTTGAAGGGCACCTGGAGCTGCTGCTTCAGGACCAAATGTTTAATTTAAAGGCTATTTGGTTGCTCGGGTTTCCAGGGCCCGAAATGCTATTGAATTATTTTAAGAACCTTTATTGTGATGAAGCAAGGGCGTTCGTGGGTGTAAGTGAGAGGAGCTCGTGCCCTGGGGAGGGGGGGTGAGGGTCCACATCCGTTTTTAGACCCCTACATTTTGTTTTCCTGGTTCCCTGGCACGGTGGCCGCTGGAGGCACAGGATCAGCTGCTCCCCCTCCCTGCCTGGGTTGTCTCAGCAACAGTTGCCTCAGTACTCCTGTTGTGTCCTGTAAATGTTTAATGGGAAGCTTATCTCTCTTACCTCCCCAGATGGCTCAGGTTATTGAGCTTGTGAACACGGATTAATTGGAAATGGGCAGATGTTGGCTAACCAGAAAAAGAGCTTAGTAAGTAATTAGATGAGCTGGGATGGTGGTGTGGGGGCAGAGCATCCTCTGAAGGGTTCAGAGGGAAAAGGACGGGGCTGAAAGGAAGTTCCTGTTCCCTGCTCTGAGGTCCTGGCAAGGAGCAGAGCTCCTGAGCACTGGATGAGATGCAGGACAGTGTCCCAGCGTCCGTGTCCAGCCCAGGGGCAGCCACAGTTCAGTGAAGGATTAGCCCCCAGCACTCCCAGCTTGTCTCAGCTCCCACTCCAGGGCATCTGGTTCTTTCCTGATAATGGGGATTGTCGGGGTGGGATGGATGGGGAAAACAGGTCATGTTCCGTGGCTGAACCTGCCCCTTGGAACCCTGACTGCAGGGAGCTGGAGATCTGTGTGCTCAGGGCTGACATTTTCCTAAGTAATAGATTATATTAGTTCAGGCTGTAATATGCGTTACCAATCTTAAGTGGATTTTTGAAGATTAAATGCTTTAATAAATCCAATTTTTGAAAGATCAGACTATGAAAAAAATTTCACAGAACGTAAGGTCCACAAAAATAAGGAACCACCCAGAGCAGCTGAAAGGAAGCTCCAGTTCTCCATGTGATATTTCCTGAGCTACAATAACACCCCTGTGCAGTCCATCCGTGCACATCCAACCTTTCTGCAGGCCCTTGTGCCCACCTGCACCCACCTGTGCTGGGCACAGACATTCACGTGCAGGTGAGGGATTTGTGGATCTGTCTCAGGTGAACACAGGAGCCTTTCCAAGGCCTGTTCTCACCTGCCAACAGACCAGGCAATGATGTAGGGACTAACACTTGGATACAGGACTAGGTGGGAGGATCTGCAGCCCATTCCCAGGCAGACAGAGCACCCTGGTCCCTGGAGTTCACCACCACAGGGAGCTGGGGGATGTGTTGCCTCCACCCCGAGCACCAGGGAACGTCAGGGAGATGCCTGCAGTGCAGAGTCAAGGTCTATTTGGGGAACAGGATGGTCAGAAATCGAGTTTGAGTGTTTCACAACATCAGAGAAGCTTGAGATTCGTTTACAGAGCCTAATTATAGCAGTTTAGTGCCAAGAGAGAAAGAGGAAAGATGAAAGATGTGCTGTGAGGGAAGAATATACAATGGGCAATTGCAGCACTGCATCAAATCCTCATGAAAAAAACTCTTCTAAATCCCTATAAAATATCCCTGGGGACAAAAGGTGAGCTAACCACACTCTAGAAGTAGAGGGGTGGGAAATGGCTGCAGCATTTCGTAATCAGAGTGAGTCAGATGGTATTTCTGGGAATGTGCATGCAGGAGGCAGGAATCTCCCTGGGGAGCAGGGAATGGTTGGTATCTGAAAATCAGCACTTCTTTAGTTCCACTCAATGAGCTGTGGAGAGAAGGGAAACCAGATGCCAGAGGAAGACGGTGTGAAGCAGAGCAGATCCAGCCGTTGGAACAAGGAGTTGGGACTGGGGAAAACAGCTTAAAAATAGAGACCTTCCAACAAAGGACCTGATGTCATGAGAATCAGAGAGAGATGAGTCCCTCCTGGCTGCCCTGAACGGTGTCTGCATGGAGCCTCCTGGCCAAGACCTGCTGTCTTCAGGAGGAGGGAATTTGAGGAGCTTTAAGGCTTTCTTGCCATGAGTCTGAACGAAACCAGATGCCAGAGATTTGCTGGATGGAACGTGTTGGTGGTGGAGTCCCCACCCCTGGAGGTGTCCAGGGAAGGACTGGACGTGGCCCTCAGTGCTCTGGGCTGGGTGACAAGGTGGGCATCGGGCACAGGGTGGATTCCATGGCCTCGGAGGTCTTTTCCAGCCTGAATGATTCCATGGCTCTGTGTTACACGGTGCTGGATCTTCAGCCAGGGCTTCCCACGGGATGGATCCCACGGCAGCTGCAACCTGTGCCCTGCAGGCACACCAAACGATCTGTTTTGGAGGAACAGAGAGAAATTTGGCCCAGGCCAGCTCCCAGACCCCTCTGAAAGCCCTCCTCAGGCAGCTGAGCAGATGCCAGCCCTGCTGGTGTTCCTGCCACCTCCCTGCACAGCTCCTGTTACACCATCAGCTCCATCAGCTCCGTGTGCTGATGGACACGTGTGGGGGTTCCACGACTGGGAGGTGGGAGAGAGCCTTTTCCTGACTCCATTTACAGGCACTGGATTGGAGTGGCAGCAGCTCCAGCGAGTGCACACAGACCAGGCTGGATGTGGGCCAGCTCTGCACATATTTGGCCACTGACACTGTGGTTGTATTTCCCTCGTTCTGTCACACTCCTGGAGAGGGGACAGTTTATCTAAGAAGGTCAGTAGTCCCCAAGTACAACTCAGTCATTAAAAGCTGTTAAGCCATTGAGAGACTGGCAATATCACCACAGGAGGCCCAGAGAGGCCTCTTTAACCAGGCTCCATGATTAAATGATGCTCCATGCATCCCTAATCAAGTTTTGGCTTGCATGGCCTGTTCCTTCCCCTGCATGTCCCGCTCAGCTCCAATTAGTTTCTATCTTTAAACTGACCCCTCAAGCCCATTTTCCTGCAGTAAATGTTTATTGTGCTGGTAAGGAAAGGCAGAAGAGACAGAAACTGAGCTTAAATTCTGGGTTAGATAGATAAGCAGGTGACTTAAACACTTGAGATGGCCAAAAAGAATGGATTTATCAAAGTGCTCCATTTCTACATGAAAGTGCTAAAAAATTCCTCTTAATCCTGGATCTCTGTTTGAGATTAAACAAAGAGGAACAAGAACTGAGCTTTCTGCCCTGCAATCACATTTCCTCTGGAAATGTTAGCAGAAGACTTCAAGAAAATCGCTCCATCCACAGGGCTGGGAAGAGTGGGCAACATTGACACCTGCTGTTGGCGTTTTTAATTGCTGCTGTTCCCAGGCACAGCCCACAGGATTGTCGGGAAGCCGAGAGCATGGAAATAGTCAGGATGAGATGAGTTAAAACAGGGAGAATTGTTGCTTTTGCAGAAAGCTTTATTTAATCATTCTTATTGTGTGCAATTAGGTCAGAGGGGTCTGTTGGCTGGAACAGGATTGGGATCTTCATGGCCAGTCCCCTGAATTGCTGCTTCCATGTTTAGGAAGTACAGGGACTTGAGGACTGGACTGTTCATGGATCTTGCAGCCTGAAAAGAAAGCAGGAAGCAGTTTGCCTTTGGGAAGGGATTCTGTTTGGAAGGGACCCTCCTCCCTGCCCTCTCTCCATGGCCCCAGGGCGCTCTGAACACCCCCTGCCCTTTGGAGCTGCTGGGGGGACACCAAGGCCGTGTTCCTGCTGGGACTCACCACTGGTCACAGACCAAGGCCCTTCTTCAGGGTGGAGATCAGGGGGTATTTGCCTTCATGGCAGAAAGTGCCAGTGAAGTCATCCAGGTCGATGGTCCAAACCATGGCCCCTCCAAAGTTGTTCTGCTTCAGCCAGTCGACCTGTTTGGGGCCGGGCAGAAATCCCGATCAGCCCCAGGAGCTGCTCCTGCAGGAGCCTCCTGCCCCTTCCCAGCACAGCCCCACGTCCCACCAGACCTTTGCACTGAAGCTCTTCGTGTTGTCGTAGCCAATCCACTCGTTGCCCTTGTAGGCATAGGGCACGTCCTCAGGGGCATCCCAAGACTGGGTGGCTCCGGTGTTCAGGAACGAGCAGATCTAGGAAAGAAGGGCAGAGCAGGACAAGTCAGAGAGAGACCTGCCAAAAAGGGCCTGTGCAATGTTGCCTGGGGTCAGAACTCTTGGCTGGGAAGGCAGAGGATGGTTTGTGCTGCTCTGGGTGTCTGGAGGTGAGGGCCACACGTACCTCGTAGTAAGCCAGAAGCCCGGCCTCCCTGGTGTAGGGTCCTACTGGCCCAGGGCCTGAGGTTGGGGCCCCAATCCCAGTGTTGGAGGGGTTTTGCAGGGTGAAGGTCTTTCCGTAGGTTGGGAAGCCAACCAGGAGCTTCTGAGCTGGGGCACCATTGTTCTTCCAGTAGTTCATAGCATATTCCTGTAAAAATCCCACGGTTCAAGTGAGTGCCAGGCTTTGCTGGCAGGAAGAGGAGTTCAGTGACAGAGGCTCCCCAAATGTCCTCACCACACTGAAGCTGCTGCCACTGCTGAACAGGGGGCTGTTCTCGCCAGTGGAGCCGTCCCAGGGGCTGTGGAAGTCGTAGGTCATCACGTGGATGTAGTCCAGGTACCTGTGGAGAGCATTGGCTGTGCCCTGACCCGCTCAGGCACCAGAGCTGACGGTTCCTGCAGCGCTGGCCGGTCACCCCTGTCCCAGCCCGGCCACGGCCCCACTTCCTGCACATCTGGGTCCCTCAGGGGCTCTTTGCAGCTTTGACTGCAGCGCTTGCAGGGAGACAATCCAGTCCCACAAGTGATCCCAGGCTTTGCTACTCACTTGCCCAGCTCAGCAATCTCGTAGCCAGCCTGGATGGTGGAAAGTCCTCCAGCCACAGCCGCGGTGACCAGGAGCCGGGGCTGGTTGGTCTGTTTGGCTTCCTGCTCAAAGGCTGCCAGCAATTCCTGAGGGATGCCAAGGAACAGGGCTCAGACTTTACATCTGTCCCAGGGCTCTGGCCAGAGCTGTGCTGAGCAGAGCAAAACTCACCTTAACCAGGACAGTGAAGAGCCCCTTGTCCTGGGCTGGGCTGCCCCTGGAGCCGGGGTATTCCCAGTCCAGGTCCAGCCCATCGAATCCATACTGGCGCAGGAATCTGACAACGGAGTTGATGAAAGTCTGGCGGTTCTGGGGGGTGGAAACCATTGTAGTGAACCTGGGCAAGCAGAGCAGGAGAGAGTTGGGGTTAGACTGGGGCCTCCTTCCATTCTCCCTCCCTTTCCAGGGCACCATTATTGGAAAGAGATAGTTTGAATTTTACTTTTCTGTGCCGAAATTCCATCCTCCAATGGCCAGCAGGGTCTTCAGGTTTCTGTTCCTGCAAAGGAAGGGACAGCAACCTGTGTTACTGCAAGGCTTTGGTGGAGCTGTGGCCTTTCCAGGCCCTGTCCTTTAGGTGGAAAGCGTGAACAGCAGGTCCCCAACACCCTGAGCCACTGTCCCCGTGCTCAGAGGAGCGGGGCTGTCCCCTGCCCTGCCCTGACCCAGAGGGAGAACAAGCCCTGCCCTCTGCTCCCAGCACATACTGGTTCTTCAGGCCGTTGAAGGATTTGTAGAGGGTCTCGTCGTTCCATTCATAAGTGGTGATCTCGTTGTTGTTCATCCCGGCGAAGGCGTAGATCAGGTGGCTGCACAGGTTGGGGTCGATGTTCTCGGGGGTGTATTTCCCCTCCCCAGGCCTGTACTGGGCCCAGTTGGTGAAGTAACATGTCAGCACGTAGGCAGTGCCTGTGGGGAGACACAGGAGCTGGGGGGGCTGCCTGCTGCCCCTCAGACACCAGTGGCTTCAGGCAGAGCATCAGGAGCAGATCTGCTGGGAAGGACTGGGCAGAGTTTCCTTCTGGGGTCAGGAGTTCAGGCAAAGGGCAGTGGGGTTGCTCCTCCCTCACACACTGCCCAGCTCTCTGGGACACCAAGGGATTTGTTTCCTTCCTCCTCTGTCTCGGGGGACGGGTCGGCCTCGGGGCCTCTGGTGTCCCAAAACTCACGACTCAGGGTCTCTCCCCCAGGCTGAGCCCCTGTGCTGTGCTGCCCCAGGAGGCAGGAGGGAGGCAGGAGGGCTGGCTGCAGAAGGGCCAGCTTGGTGGGAGGCTCTTGGTGTTGGCTGTGCCCCCTGTTTGCCCTGTCTGGGAGTGCTGGGGCTGGGAAGGGTTGGCAGGGGTTGTTTTAGGGAAGGAAGCACCTACCGAGGTGGGCGTTGAGCAGCAGGGCCAGACCTGGGAGGGCAAAGGGAAGAACAAACCTGTCAGTGTTTGCACTCAGAAATACAAAGTTCTTGTGCAGGACTCTGTATTCCTAAGCTGAGGCACATGAGGGTTTCTAGGGAAGATGGTAAAATTTCTGGAATGATTTCAGGTAAAAGCACAGAAAAGAGAGCAAACAAGTGACCAAGCAGTGGTTTGAGGTTTAGATTTTTGTTCCAAAGCACATCTCAGTTTCCAACTGCAATGAACTCTATTCATGTTCAAAGCAGAACAGATCCCCAGCAGCAGCACTAAAGAACAGAACTCTCCCTCCTTAAAGGAGGTTGTGAAATCTCTCCTGAAAAGAGGGAGCAGCAGTTTTATACCCCCAAGCCCCTGTGCAGGCACAGTGGGACAGTGACAGAGCCCCAGCACTTGTCAGAAAGGCAGAGCCCCGGGTTGAGGCGGCACTTACCGGTGAGCAGAGTGAGCTTGGCCATCTTGGACCAGAACTGATGTGCTGCACAAAGTCTCTGCTTTTATACCCTTCTCCCCCCTGCTGCCAATCTTGGATCAACACGGGTGGGCAAACATTGTGAGACTTGGCAAAGATCAGCATCACCTCAACTGAAACCCGGACAATGGGCCTGAACACTCCAGCTGGAGACATCACTGGTGGTGGGTCGTGCCATGTGCTGGTGTTGCAAGAGCAGCTGAAGAGCCAGATTAGATTTCTGTCATTGTTTGGAAGTTCGTTCCCAGCCCAGGTTTGTGTCCCCGCTGGGACTGGGCAGTGCCCGGTGGCTGAAGGGTTTGACCTTGTGCTGTCCTTGAGTCCTCCCACGGCCGGTGGCACTGCCAGCAAAAGGGTTGTGCTTTACAAGGGTTTGGTCTCCTTGGTGGGACCAAGTGAAGGCAAAAGTGAGCAGGACTTCAGTCCCCAGCATTGGGCATTTTGGAGGACGTGGGAACGGGGCTCACTCCCTGTAGGCACAGTGTCTGTCGGGATAGAGGGGCTTTGGGGTCTGAATAGGCTCTTGCCCCCGTGTGGTCACCTTAGGGAAGCCCAGGGTATCCCATCACCAAAGGAAAACCAAGTCAGTGTCTGCTGAGTCGTTCTCCCCCTTATGAAGAGAATATTCTTCTCAGAGAAGCATTATTTCTTGTCACCCCTCTGATCTAATTGCACACAGTAAGAAGGAACTATTCTGAAAGGAACAACTGGAATATCAGGGTCTCCATTCCGTGACCCATCAGAAAAGAGCCCAGGCAGCTGAAGGACAGACAGACTTATTCCAGCACAGCCACAGAATCAGCAGAATGACAATTTTAGTTGGTGTGTGGAGGGAAACTACAGCAGAAACAACCCGGAGTGGTGGATCTCTGCAATCCAACACTTCAGCTGCTGGAACAGTGTGGGAGGTCCCCTTCTGCAGACTTGACCCTTTTTTAACTTGAATCCTTTTATCAGGAACCAGTTCTTCTGCCCTTAATTACCTACTGCCATTCCCAGGGAGCCCATGGAAAAATACCTTTCTTTAGACAGAAAGAAGGCAGGGAAAGTCCTGAAGGAAAACTCCAGGACTTGACCAACTGCCATTTGTTACCACCACATGCAAATCAGTGTCCTTGAGCTTGCCTTTCCACACCAAAACAGACCTGAAAAGGCTCCAGAGGTTGCTGAGGGTGGGATTTCCCAAATCTATTCCAATTTAATTTATACTATGCTACTTTATCAACCAAGAAACACACTGGAAAAATCCCCCTTGGAGGTGGTTGTCTTGTTATCGGTCGCAGGACACCCAGTGCCTGCAGGAAACCCAAAGGGTCAGGCCAACACACTTTAATCTGCAGGTCACCCAACGTGTGACGTGGGCAACTCTGAGGCTGTTTTCCAGGCTCCCATTCAGCCAAGCCTGGGTGACCTACTGGGAAGTCACCTTCATGTCACCTGAACAGGAATAAAGGAACATCTTGGAGCAGGGCCACTGGCCAAGTGCCTGCTGTGCCTTTGCCATTTGCACTAGTCCTGAGGGTGCAAAAGGGGAGAAACCACCTATCTCCTCACACAGGGTAAGAGCTGCTGAGTCTCTGCCTGGGGAGAAGATGAAAATGAGGAAAGAGTATTTTGAGGCATTTGGGTAATTTGACTCGATGGGACTTCACAGAAACCTAAGGAAAAACCTGAACCCTCGGCAACAGAGAGGTCTCTGGTTTTGGGAAACATCTGAGCAAAAAGAGGGGGGGATAAGTCTGAAGGGAAATGCAACCTGCTCTGTCTCTGAGCTCCCTCCCAGAGAGCCTGAGCTCCAAGAAATAAGGAAACCCCTTCTGTGTCCCTGAAGTGACACCACCTCAACTGGTGTGGGCAAGACACGACTCAGACCCCAAAGCCCCTCTATCCCAACAGACACTGTGCCTACAGGGAGTGAGCCCAGTTCCCACATCCTCCAAAATGCCCAGTGCTGGGGACTGAAGTCCTGCTCACTTTTGCCTTCACTTGGTCCCACCAAGGAGACCAAACCCTTGTAAAGCACAACCCTTTTGCTGGCAGTGCCACCGGCCGTGGGAGGACTCAAGGACAGCACAAGGTCAAACCCTTCAGCCACCGGGCACTGCCCAGTCCCAGCGGGGACACAAACCTGGGCTGGGAACGAACTTCCAAACAATGACAGAAATCTAATCTGGCTCTTCAGCTGCTCTTGCAACACCAGCACATGGCACGACCCACCACCAGTGATGTCTCCAGCTGGAGTGTTCAGGCCCATTGTCCGGGTACCAGCTGAGGTGATGCTGATCTTTGCCAAGTCTCACAATGTTTGCCCACCCATGTTGATCCAAGATTGGCAGCAGGGGGGAGAAGGGTATAAAAGTAGAGACTTTGTGCAGCACATCAGTTCTGGTCCAAGATGGCCAAGCTCACTCTGCTCACCGGTAAGTGCCGCCTCAACCCGGGGCTCTGCCTTTCTGACAAGTGCTGGGGCTCTGTCACTGTCCCACTGTGCCTGCACAGGGCCTTGGGGGTATAAAACTGCTGCTCCCTCTTTTCAGGAGAGATTTCACAACCTCCTTTAAGGAGGGAGAGTTCTGTTCTTTAGTGCTGCTGCTGGGGATCTGTTCTGCTTTGAACATGAATAGAGTTCACTGCAGTTGGAAACTGAGATGTGCTTTGGAACAAAAATCTAACATTCAAACTAATGCTTGGTCACTTGTTTGCTCTCTTTTCTGTGCTTTTACCTGAAATCATTTGACAAATGTTACCCAGGCTGAGGTGCCTCAGCCTGGGAATTCGCAGTGTGGTGTGTTTGCTATAGAACACAGAGGTGACAGGGTAAGGTTATTCTGGGTTCAGCCCAGTCTTGCACAAGAACTTTGTGTTTCTGAGTGCAAACACTGACAGGTTTGTTTTTCCCTTTGCCCTCCCAGGTCTGGCCCTGCTGCTCAACGCCCACCTCGGTAGGTGCTTCCTTCCCTAAAACAACTCCTGCCAACCCTTCCCAGCCCCAGCACTCCCAGACAGGGCAAACAGGGGGCACAGCCAACACCAAGAGCCTCCCACCAAGCTGGCCCTTCTGCAGCCAGCCCTCCTGCCTCCCTCCTGCCTCCCAGGGCAGCAGGGAGGCAGGAGGTCAGCCTGGGGGAGAGACCCCGAGTCGTGAGTTTTGGGGCACCAGAGGCCCCGAGGCCGACCCGTCCCCCGAGACAGAGGAGGAAGGAAACAAATCCATTGGTGTCCCAGAGAGCTGGGCAGTGTGTGAGGGAGGAGCAACCCCAGTGCCCTTTGTCTGAACTCCTGACCCCAGAAGGAAACTCTGCCCAGTCCTTCCCAGCAGATCTGCTCCTGATGCTCTGGCTGAAGCCACTGGTGTCTGAGGAGCAGCAGGCAGCCCCTCCAGCTCCTGTGTCTCCCCACAGGCACTGCCTACGTGCTGACATGTTACTTCACCAACTGGGCCCAGTACAGGCCTGGCCTGGGCAAATACACACCCGAAAATGTTGACCCCTGCCTGTGCAACCACCTGATCTACGCCTTCGCCGGGATGAACAACAACGAGATCACCACTTATGAATGGAATGATGAGACCCTCTACAAATCCTTCAACGGCCTGAAGAACCAGTATGTGCTGGGAGCAGAGGGCAGGGCTTGTTCTTCCTCTCAGGTCCTACCCTGTTGTTCACCCTCTGCTCTCTGCACAGCCCTGGGCGAGGGATGCTGAGAGAGAAGGCAGAGACAGGCTGGGCAGGGCAGGGCAGGGTGACAGCCCCGCTCCTCTGACCACAGTGACAGTGGCTCAGGGTACTGTGGACTTGCAGTAACTCTGGTACCTGTCCTTCCTTTGCAGGAACAAGGATCTGAAGACACTCCTGGCCATTGGAGGATGGAATTTTGGCACAGCCAAGTAAGTTCAAACCATGTCCTGCCCATAAAAGCACCCTGGAAAGGGAAGGAGAGGAGGAAGATGCTCCAAACAAAGCCCAACGCTCTCCTGCTCTGCTTGCCCAGGTTCACTACAATGGTTTCCTCTGCTGAGAACCGCCAGACCTTCATCAATTCTGTCATCAAATTCCTGCGCCAGTACCAGTTTGATGGGCTGGACCTGGACTGGGAATACCCTGGCTCCAGGGGCAGCCCAGCCCAGGACAAGGGGCTCTTCACCGTCCTGGTTAAGGTGAGTTTTGCTCTGCTCAGCACAGCTCTGGCCAGAGCCCTGGGCAGATGTAAAGTCTGAGCCCTGTTCCTTGGCATCCCTCAGGAATTGCTGGCAGCCTTTGAGCAGGAAGCCAAACAGACCAACCAGCCCCGGCTCCTGGTCACCGCGGCTGTGGCTGCAGGACTTTCCACCATCCAGGCTGGCTACGAGATTGCTGAGCTGGGCAAGTGAGTAACAAAGCCTGGGATCACTTGTGGGACTGGATTGTCTCCCTGCAAGCGCTGCAGTCAAAGGTGCAAAGAGCCCCTGAGGGACCCAGATGTGCAGGAAGTGGGGCCGTGGCCGGGCTGGGACAGGGGTGACCGGCCAGCGCTGCAGGAACCGTCAGCTCTGGTGCCTGAGCGGGTCAGGGCACAGCCAATGCTCTCCACAGGTACCTGGACTACATCCACGTGATGACCTACGACTTCCACGGCTCCTGGGAGAGAAACACTGGCGAGAACAGCCCCCTGTTCACAGGCCCAGCTGACACTGGGGACTTCAAGTACTTCAACGTCGTAAGTGTTTGTGAGACAGAATCCCAGGCCTCAGCTCTGTGATTGCACCAGTGAGGAGACATTGAGGAATTCATCATCCTGCCTGCAAACCAGGGCAAAGACTTCAACAGGAGTGTTTTCTTACAGGAATATGCTATGAATTACTGGAAGGACAATGGTGCCCCAGCTGAGAAGCTCCTTGTTGGCTTCCCAACCTACGGAAAAAGCTTCACCCTGCAAAACCCATCTGACACCTCTGTTGGGGCTCCAGCATCAGGCCCTGGACCAGCTGGACCTTACACCAGGGAGGCTGGGACACTGGCTTACTATGAGGTACGTCTGTCTAATCACATTCCTTGTTCAAATCATCTGAAGGAATGTATAAGGAAGGCACCCGTGGAGCTTTCTGAATGGCTGCCTCAGACACAAAACTGTCCATAGAATTGCTAAGAAAAAGTTACTTATTTTCAGGGACCAGACAAATGACACAAAACTAGAGAATAAAGTCCAGACAATGGCAGAGCCTGGACTTTTCCCTTTTTGAAATTAACATTCCACCTCTTGGTGCTTCTCCCTAGATCTGCTCTCTCCTGAGCTCTGGAGCCACCCAGGCTTGGGATGAACCCCAGGACGTGCCCTATGCCTACAAGGAGAGCGAATGGGTTGGCTATGATAACACAAAGAGCTTCAGCATCAAGGTCTGGTGGGACGTGGGGCTGTGCTGGGAAGGAGCAGGAGGCTCCTGCAGGAGCAGCTCCCGGGGCTGATCGGGATTTCTTCCTGGCCCCAAACAGGTCGACTGGCTGAAGAAGAATAACTTTGGAGGGGCCATGGTTTGGGCCCTTGACATGGATGATTTCACTGGCACTTTCTGCAATGAAGGCAAATACCCCCTGATCTCCACCCTGAAGAAGGGCCTCGGTCTGCAGGACGGCAGTGAGTGCTTTGAGTACCTGAGCAGCTCCCTGACGGGAACTCCCATGAAGGGAGGGGAGGGATGAGACTCTGTCAGCACAAAAATAAGCCCTTTCCTGCTTTGGTTGCAGACTGTGTGCCTCCTGCTGAGCCCCTGCCTCCAGTCACTGAGGCCCCCACTACCACCAGTGGAAGTGGGAGCAGTGGCTCTGGTGGGAGTGGTGGCTCTGGTGGGAGCGGCTTCTGCGCCGGCAAAGCCAACGGCATCTACGCAGACCCAGAGAACAGCCAGAACTTCTACAACTGCTTGAACGGCCAGACCTTCGTGCAGAGCTGCCAGCAGGGCCTCGTCTTCGACCCCGTCTGCTCCTGCTGCAACTGGCCATGAAGTTCCTAATCCTGTTCCAGCCAGCAGACCCCTCTGATCCAGCTGTACACAATAATGATTCAATAAAGCTTTCTGCAATCCTCCCTGTTTTAACTCATCTCGTTCTTGATATTTTGATGTTTCATGATTCTCCCATGGTACCCAAACTTGTGCTCAGGGAAGGGATTGAATCCACAAGCTGGATTTAATTCCCATATGGCATTTTCCAGGGCTTTCTTGCTGCCCTACCCCAGGGGCCACAGGGGAGCAGAGAGGAGCCAACGGGGCAGAAGGGTCGTGACATCACAACCCTGGGCTGCTTCCCCCGAGCCAGCACAGCACATTCCACAGGGCCGTTACTCACCCTCAGCTCTCCCCTGCACCCTCCACGTGCTGCCGTGGCCTCCAGCAGCCCCTGTTCTGCACCCACAGTGGCTGGAGCACACGGGCAGCCCAGCAGGGCAGGATGTCAGCGGGGCAGGAGACAAGGGGTGAGAGCTGTGCGAGGTGGGGGCACCCGGGGGGGGACTCTGGGGCTCGAGGCTTTTCTTCTCTCACAGCTCCCCTACTGGGCTGCTCATGACTCCCTGCCCCTGGAAAAAGCCAGGCCTTTGTGGCAGGAGGGAACAGGCATCCAAAGGGTTGATTTCCAGGGTCAGGGGAAGCTCCCATTTGGGAGGTGAGGGCGTGGTTGGCCTCAGGCAGAGAGCAGCAGACACTTCAGGTAAAAAAGCAGCACGTGGTCACATCTATTTTATCTTTTTTTTGTTGTTGTTGTTTATCACACTGGTGGCACTTCCCCCTCCGGGTCCCTCAGATGTGCAGAAGCATGTCTCATTTGGGACAACTCAGGAAAGGAAGATGTTCCCCTACTACTACGCCCCTGACAGGCTGGGCATCGAGGTGGCGGCCGTCGGGGGAAACCCGCTGGTTGGGCCAGGCTGTTACCTGGGCCAGGAGGTGAGTTGTTAAAGTGTTGTGGTCCTTTGCAGAAGACACAGGACAGGAGCAGTAGGGCCATGGCCAGCCCCAAACCCGCCCTGCAAACCCACCCCAGGATGTCTCCACATAAACCTGGAAAAAAAATCCCCTCCCTTCCCAACACACCAGTCCTTATGTAGCTCCACAGCAGTGAGAAAATGGGAGAATTAATAGGAGTAGCATCAATAGGAGTAGCATCAATAGGAGGAGCATCAATAGGAATAACATCAGTAGGAATAACATCAATAGGAATAACATCTGCAGCTCCTGTACTTCTGCCCTGCAAATAGTGTCTTTGAAATGCCAGTAAGACACTTCTGCTTTTGGATTGCAGACAACCATCCTGCAACCCTCCCTGAGCACCAGACCCATGAGCAGCAAGGGTTACGTGATGGGAGCGAGGACAGGCCCACGCTTCATGCGGAGGAACCTGGTGAGGAACGGGGAGTTCTGAGTTTTTAACACTCTCAGGGCAGCCAAAGTGTTGAAGAGCAGGTCTGTAACACTCAGCTGGCTGCTGCCCTGAGCATGTGGGAATGGTTTGCACAACCAGATGTTCCACACAAATGTTTTCCCCCCTGCAGACGGTGACCCCCGGCCCAGCAGCGTACGAGCCCTTCCGGATGGAGAAGAGGAAGTGCCAGCCTGCCTATGCCCCATTTTCCTCCAGTACACCACGATTTCCATCCAGGCCTCCAGACAGAGAACTTTTCCCTGGGTAACATAACTCATTTTCTTACAATTTTCACAATAAGCAGGAGTACTGACAGAGAGAAATGCTAAGACACAGATGGCAGATAGGAGACCGAGTTCTCAGTGAAGCTTTTTTGTCTTCAAAGAGCTCCCCTGCTTTAGTCTTTAGCTTAGTACCATGACTAGAACACCACAACATGCATTTCTCCCATGGATCTCCCCCACATTGCTCTGCTGAAAACAAAAACTCACTTAGAACACAGGCTGAAGTTCTCAACACCATCTCACGTCTTCCTTTTCTATGGCACCATCATTGCTATTAAAGAATAGCTGTATTTTAGATGACCATGAACAGGTCATTGAGGTAAATTCTATATTATAAACATCATACACCAGCTCCAGAATTGAGACATTTTGTGCCTGTTTTCTTTAGGCCTGGAACTTACAACATAGAGCAGCCATTGAACAAAAAAGTCACTTGGCCCATGAGGTTTGGGTCTCCAGACTGGTCTTCAGTGCCCAAGCCACCAAAGAAGATGGTGAAAAGGGAAGTACAGGAGGTAAGGACCGGGATGAGGGGATGTTATTCCTGGCTCAAGGCTTCTGAGAAAGGAAATTTCCTCGTTACTTTGCACCTGCACTAAGTTTTGTTATCCTTTCCTTACCTGCCTGGGGCACAAGATATGATTTCCTGTGAGAAAACACCTGTTTGCAAAACCAGCCACAGTCCTTCAAAAAACCCTTCTATTAAGAAATTTCCTCCGGAAGTTTCCCCCCCGCAGAGTGAAGCGAAGCAGAGCCTCGACTGCCCCTTTTAGCTCTGCTGGGAGGAAAAACTCATTGAGAACACAGGCTGAGGTTCTCGACACCGTCTCACACCTTCCTTTTCTGAAGTGTTGTCTCTGCTGTTAATGCATGGCTGTCTTTCAGATGACCATGGACAAAGAATCCAAAAAGCACCAGGAGCGATTGGCCTACCTGAAGCTGTACTTTGGCTGAGGGGCTGTGCCCCCTCCTCTGGAGACACCCACCTGCACCACCAGGCTCAAAGAACCAATAAAACGTCTCAAATGTTTTAAAATCCGAATAAAATCGTCTCAAACAGAGGGATTTGTGGCCGCTGGCTGTCTCGTCTGGGTGTCTCCGGGGCCCTGCTCCCCTCAGCCCTCGCCGGGGGATGTTGTCTCTGGGTGCAGGTTTGGGCTGGGGGAGAGTTAAAACTTCTTCCCAGTGGCTGCTGTGGGGCTGTGTTTGTGTTTGTGCTGAGCACAGGGTTGACATTACAGCGAGGTTTATTGGTCCTTTATTGTTTGTGTTATTGCCGGGCAGGGCCTACGCAGAGCCAAGGCCTTTCCTGCCCCTCGTGCTGCCTCACTGAGGGGGAAGTTTGGGAGGAGACACGGCCAGGACAGGTGACCCCAGGTGAGCCAAGGGACATTCCAGACCGTGGGACAACATGCTCAGTTCATGAAGTGTGGGGAAGACAGAGGAAAGGGGGGACGTTTGGAGTGATGGCGCTGGTCTGCCCGAGTCACCATGACGTGGGATGGGGCCCTGCTCTCCTGGAGGTGCTCAATATGTGCACATGGGAAGCAGGGAATTATTTCCTTGTTTTCCTTTGCTTTCCTATTAAACTGTCTTTATCCCAACCCACGAGTTTTCTAGCTTTTAGCCTTCCAGTTCTCTCCCTGATCCCACTGGTGTGGGAGCGAACGAGGGGCTGTGGGGGGCTTGGAAACCACGACACCATGGAAACCCCTCAGCTCAGCACCCTCCCCAACAGGGCTTTCCTCACGCTCTTCCCTCCGAAATCCAGCCCCCCCTGGGACAGGAGAGGAGCCAAATGAACCTGTCTAAAGGGCAGCTCAGCTGCTGCTCCATCTCCTTTGTGCTGGGAGTGAGCAGCACCATCTCCCCCTCAGCCCCCTCACCCCCATCTCCTCCTCTCGGGGTTCACCCACAGCCAGAGGAGAGCTGAGGGTGTTTGTGGTACCCTCAGAGAGAGTATAATGGCTTTGTGCACAAAATAACACCCACAAAACACCCCAGGGAAATTCTGTGCTGGGCCAGGTCACACCAGACACCTGCAAGATGCACTTTTGCATTCTGGCCTTACAGACATGAAGATATTCTCAAGAATATGAAGTTATTCTCAATATGAATCTATTCTCAAGCAAGGAGCAAGCAATAGGTTGCTAATTAAGAATCTGGCCACGAAAGTAAATGTAGCCTGAAGCAGAAAGGCCCTGGGGTTCATCTTCAGCTCTTCCTGCACTCGAACCCTGGGGATTTCTATAAATGTTTACAAACCCTCACACACACTGATCACAGCCTTGGTGTGGTCCCAGGGGACAACCAAGAGCAGGCAACACTCACTCTGGGTGTAACTACAGCCCCAGAGCAGCCTTTCCAACTCCCTGGCTTTATTTACCTGTTTCTGGAGCAAATTTCACCTGCAGTCCAGTTTCAGTTGCAAACCCAAAATACATTCTTCCAATTTCCCACTTTCGGGCTTCGAGAGCTCTCGCAGATGTACCACAACAGCTGCTCACAGGCTTTCTGAGGCACGTTGGTTCCCTCCCTCCCAACCACAAGACTCATCTGCCAAAACAGGGATGGAGCTGTCGATTCACAGCTGCCCCTTCTGGTGCAAGATTTTGGATGGGGGGGGTGTGACCCCCTGGAATTTTTACTGTCCTAAAACCTGGGGTTTATGGCTGTTTAAGGCCCTACCTTTGTATTTATGGCAGATGTTGCATTTCACCTCCACCTGACCAGGAGAAAAAGGGGTGTGAGATGATGAACAAAGTCAGCAGCACCTGTGATTTTTCACCATGTTCCACCTGTGGCTGGAGAAACCTTCTACTAAAGTTTTTGCCAGACTGCTGGGATTTCAAAGGGCCCTTTGTTGTCATTTCTGATGAAATTCTCTACCTTCTCAGCTATCAAATGTTCCTTAAGAGAAAGGAAGAGATGCAGAGGGAAAGACAAGATCTCCTACTCTCACACCCCCCACAGAAAACACACTCAGGCTCCATTCAGGTCCTTTTCCACTTTAAAACTTGAAGGACTCAGCCAGTTTTGGTCTCAGGAGATAAAATTTCTTTTATTACGAACATAAAAATTACAATTTTCATTCTACTTCTTTCCCCTCCCCAGCGAGGGATTTTCTCATTGCAAAAAAACCTTAATCCAAGTAAAAAAAGATAGAACTTTTGATATATACATAAATACACAATGTCTCTGTACACCTGTCATTCTGTACAACCAAGGCACCAGCAGAAGTGACAATGGCACACGCAGAGGATTTTTGAGAGATCTAATTTCAGACTGTCTGTCAGAAACACCTCCATTCTCACTGAAATAATTATTCCCTTTTCTCTTCCTCCTCCCTGGGTGATGGGGGAAGAGGGAAGCCTGGGAGGATTCTCTCACTGCATAGAGGTGAACATGAACACCTGGGGATCCTTGGGAGACTGGACCAAACCACAGGAGTCTTTTGTCAAAAAAATTTCCAGTATTTTCCCTAAGAAAATGTTGAAGGAAAATTAAAGCAAAGCCCTCCAGAACCAGCTCATAATTACAAAACTCCCCTCATCAGCCGTTTTCACTGCTGAAATAAAAGTCTTCTGCTCAGGGGAAATAAAAGGGTGAAAAAAGAGGAACTTCTGTTGATAAAAGCACATATTTGAAAATGGATAAAATGAAAGAAATGTGATCACTAGCACAGCCTTGCAGCCTGCAATCAATGCAGCTTTATTCCATATTCCAAGTTCCAAAACAACTGGTGAAGGAGTGAACTCTCCAAGGGCTTGTGCTGAGTTGAAAGCAACAACAGAACTGAAAAGCAGCCTGAAGCAGCTGTGAAATGTTGCCAGTCCTTCTGCTGGAAAGTGATCTCAAAGCAGGGCAGGATAAACACCACACTTAAGAGCTTTTAAGTCCCAAGTGCAGCTGCAGTCAGCAAAGTGAGAATAAAATGCCAACTTAGCTCTGTATTTACACTTCACTCCTTGCTGACACATCAGACACCTTGAGTTTATAAAAGAAAAGTCTGTTTGTTTTTATCTGCCAAGAATGCAAAGTAAGAAACCTCCCTGGGTTTCTTCTGTCTCTGTTAATACACATTCCTCAGAATTAAAGCCTGGCAGGGTTGATGGCAAAGTTTCCTTTCCTGCCTGCCAGGCAGCCACGCACCAGTGATGCCTTTGTGTTCTGCAGAGCCTGCAGGGCAGCAGGAAAAACCTGCTGTGCCCCAGCTCCAACCCTGGTGTCCCCCAGCTCTTCAGAGAGTCAATCCTGCCCACAGTGGAAACAAAGCCCAGTCCTCCCAGACAATCCCACCTGTGACCCCTTCAGTGCCTTTAGGACAACTGACCATCGGCCATTCCAAGGCAGCAGGAGAGCAAAGGGGGAGAGGGAGCACTGGAAACCAGGATGAGAGTGGAGTTCACTCTGCAGAGACCATTCCTGGGCCACTCAGTTGGATTGCCTCTCCTGAACCCTCCTTCTCTGAGCAGCCAGAGGAACTCCAGCCCCACCTCACTTCTTCCTGCGGATTTTGGGCTTTTTCACTGGCCGGAGGTAGGGATTGTCTATCACGTTCTCCTCCCCATTCCTGCTGCCTGCCAGGGAGGTGTTCTGCTGTAACACTGAGGCGTTTTCCTTCTCAGGTCCTGAATCATCCTGTACAAAAAAAACCACAAACCCAAACAACCAGAGTTACGCAAAACAAGGCTTAGAAATCTTTCTGCCCAGAGGAGCTGTGGCTGCCTCATCCCTGGAAGTGTCCAAGGACAGGCTGGACGGGGCTTGGAGCAAGTTGGGATAGTGGAAGGTGTCCCTGCCCATGGCAGGGGGGTGGAACCAGGTGATGTTTGAGGTCCCTTTCAACCCAAACCATTCCGTAATTCTAAGTTCAAACCACACAACCTGTGGGCAGAAGAGACAATCAACAGCAGCACACAAGGAACTGCATTAAGGGTGAGGCTTCCTGATTTCTAGCACAAGAAGATCCCTTGGGGAAGAACCAGGTTTGAAAAGCCCAGGGCAGCAGGGCCCAAGAGCTGTCTCAGGGGCTGTACCGTGCTCATGTGCAGCGGGAGGTTCTCGGTGTCCGTCTGGTCGTCCTGCTCCGACGAATCCGTCTCTTCCATCTGCTGCATTTCCAGCTCAGAGGGGAGAAGAGCTGTCAGGTAGGGGACAGTGAAAGGCCTGGCAGCAATCACTGGAGTCAGGGAAAAGGCCACAGTCAGCGAGCTGGGAGAAAAACCCTCCCCTCAAAAATTAGGAAGCACAAAGAGAACGAACACTTTCGCTGGGTCTGGCTTAGGACACACACCACCTCTTCCTGCTGCTCCCAGGGATCAGGAATGAAATATGCTGTCCCTACAAGATGGCAGTCTCTAATTTCCTACTTTCTGAGGCCCCTTTATGTTTCCAACATTATTCCAACATGAAAAATCCCTCCTGACCTCCACAAAAGTTCCATTATGTCACAGGCTGAAGCATCACTTGGTCCCCCTCTCAGTTAACACTGACACCTGTGCTGTCAGTGAGCCTTGGGAAGGTGGGAATTCTCAGCACTGCTCTGCAGTCAGAGAAACAGGAAAGCCTCCACTACCACTAAAATGTCAGAGACAAGAAATTACTTGTTCCAAGGTCACAGGGAGTGGAGTCAGGACTGGGATAAGCTTTGAATTTAGCCCCTCTCAGCCTTCTCCACGAGCAGAAGACAGTGAGCCATAGTGAGGGTAGAAGCCTTATTTTGGTTTTCATACAAAATTCAAATACGAATCTGTATTTTTAAATACAAAATTCCTCATTTCCTTCAGGGAATAACACAATGTGATCATTCACAGCTCACTCCCTGCAGCAGAAAGAACCCCAATGTGGGGGGGGGATGCTCAGGGACACACATTTAGGGCACAGAGGGTCCCAGAAAACTCACGTGGGAACGTGCTGACGTCATCCTTGAAGAGGCTCTGGGTCTCCCCTGTCTTGGCCATGAAGCGTGTGAGGGCCCTCTCCACATCCCGCCGTTGGGAAGCCGCCTTTTCCCGCAGCACCTGGTAGTCGGACACGGGCTCCCGGTACGTCTGTGGAGCAGGGAGGGAAGGGAGGGAACAGCTCACGGTCAGAACACTGCAAGGCTGCAGGAGCTACAGGCAGGCTCTGACCTCTGCTCCTGACAGGCTTTTGGAGAGCTACAGATGTCCATCAGCCAGAAATCCAGGGATTCTGGATGATTTCTGGACAGCAAGGGATGTCCACAACCCAAGGAACGTATAAACCAGGAGAAGCAATGTTTTGGATGGACAGTACCAGCACTGCAGTAAAAACACACCACTCCTGCTGTTCTGGACTCCAGACAGCCCCCAAACAGCACAAAACTCCTGTTTTCACTCACCGGCGTCTTGATGTAAGTGTGGGGGTCTGGGAACTCAGGGAAATGGCCGGGAATGTGGGAGGGGTGAGGCTTGTTCTGTCCAGCTGTCAGGGCCTTGGGGGTCACGGGCTGGTTTGTCACAGGAGCTACAGGAGTTCAAAAGCACAGAAATCAGGGGGGTTCCTCCTGCCCAGGGCCAGGCACAAAGTGCTGCTGCTGAGCTGGGCCCCAGATTCCCAGGCCCTGCCCAAGCACATCCCAGGAGGCTGTTTGGCATCCCAGAGGGGAACAGGGATCACTTGGCCCCTCCCTCCCATACAAGGAGAACAAAACCATCCCGAGGACTCTGGTGTGCAGTGAGGACACTGGTGAGAAGTGACTCTTCCTGCACCTATCACAGGGTCACTACCAAACTGCACTTCCAGGAGCTCTGGAATGAGTCACCCCTCTGGAAGCCAGCAGAGAGGAATGCCGGATTATTCCCGGCTTCCTGTGTAGCAGAAAGGATTTCCCACGCACGGGCAGTGATGACCATCCTCTGGGAGCGCTTGGCATACGCAGGAAGGGTTTCAACATTGAACCCTGGAACACAAAAGAGGAAACAGGAATCACACCAGGAGTTTACCCTGCTCAAAAATCCCTTCTTTCAGGCTTTCTAGAATTTTTCCAGGGGCTCCAAAGGGCACGAGAAGGAAAACCATGCACTGTATATATTCACACTGCACCACGCACCCTGCACGAGGCTCAGGACAGGGCTTAGAACACAAACCCCAGAGACACAGGGGACAGATTTTCCTACCAGCACAGCACATCCAAAGCTGGAATGAGCAGGAACAGCCAACTACTCACCCATTTCCACCAGAGTAACCACGATATCCGAGAGCGTGGGCTGGGTCCTGGCTGTGTGCTCACAGTAGGACTTGGCACTCCTTCCAATTTCTGAGATATCTGGGGGGACAAAGCCACCACATATTTGATTCTTACAGTGCCCACACTTGTGTCAGCCCAAGCCCAGCTTCAGGGATGGGAATTTTTAACAGATTTGGCAAGGAATGAGAAACAGCTCCCTGAATGGAGCATCCTGCAACCTGGGCATTTAAAATTTGAGCATGGAGACATTAAAGACTAAAGAGTCAGATGTTCTCCACAAACGCAAAAGGCAAATCTGCATCACAGGCATGAAAAAAAAACCCACCCAGAAGCTGATTATGTCTTGATTTAATAAAAATAAGTAGGTTCTCAGCATATCACCCAGAAAGAGAGGAACAGAGGCACTCCATGAACCAATGGCTGGAATTTTGTTGTTCCTCTGTTATTCTGGCAGCATCTCAGCACGTGGAGCCTCTGTGAGTATCTGATGAGTACCCACTGAGTAAGACAAATACATATTTTGGAGCTGGGGCAAACCCAAAGCGTCACAGAGGTGACTCCAGCCACCAGCACTCCTAAAACACCCTTTAACACCAGATAACAAAAATGGGGAGAAAACCCCAACAAAGAGCGAAGGAGCAGTGTGAGGAGGGCCGGGGCACTCACAGCTCTGGATCATCTCGGTGAGCGTCTCCACCGCCGCCTTCTCGGCGCTCTCGAACCCCGCCTCGGTGAGCAGGGAGCTCACCACGACCTGCAGCGTCCGCCGCCGGGCCAGGTGGTAGTTGTCGGCCGGGGTGCCAGCCTGCTTGCTGCCAGGGCGCTGCCACACCCGGAACCGGCCTCAGCGGCACGGCACGGCCGGGAGGGCAGGGAGCAGGGAATGGGAAGGGAATGGGAAGAGACAGGGAGAAGAGCACGGGAAGGGGCAGGGAATGGGGATGGGAAGGGACACGGAGCAGGGTATGGGAAGGGGCAGGGAATGGGGATGGGATAGGGAGCAGGGCATGGGAAGGGGCAGGGACAGGGAGCAGGGCATGGGCAGGAACAGGGAGCAGGGAGCAGGGACAGAGAATAGGAAAGGACAGGGAGCAAGGCATAGGAAGGGGCAAGGAATGGGAACGAGAAGGGACAGGGAGCAGGGCAGGGACAGGGAGCAGGGACAGAGAATAGGAAAGGACAGGGAGCAGGGCATAGGAAGGGGCAGGAGCAGGGAATGGGAAGGGGACATGGGAAGGGACAGGGGACAGGGCATGGGAAGGGACAGGGGATAAGGAATGGAAAAGGACAGGGGACAGGGAATGGGAAGGGACAGGGAGCAGGTATTGGGACAGACCCAGGAGTAGGTAATGGGAAGGGTTTGGGAACAGTAATGGGAAGGATTAAGAGCAAGTGATGGGAAGGGGCAGGGAACAGGTGCTGGGAAGGGTCTGGGAGCAGGTACTGCCCTGGCACCCCCAGGGAATGGGGACACGGGTGGGCTGAAGGACTCAAGGGCAGGAACACACGCACATGTACCTCAGCATGGACACACGTGCACACACATATGCACACACATGTACGCACAAGTACATTTAAATCCCCCCCGGATGCCTCTGGGCCGCGGCCCCTTTAAGAACCCGCCGCACGCGCCAATCAAACCCGCCCCCCTCGGGCCCGTTCAAGCCCATCAGCCGGCTCCTCCTGGGGCCATCGCCCCGCTCCCGGGCCGGACTGGGCCTCGCCCCACGCCACGGGGCAACCGGGCACTGCCGCCCGCCGACTTCCGCCGGCCGGCCCCGCCACTGCGGCCCGACCCCGGGGACGAGCCGCCCTCACCGTGCCGGAGCCGCCGGACGCCGCGTCGGCCATCTTGGAGCCATGTGGAGCTGTGCGCATGCGCCAGGGGCGCTGCGAGGACGGGCGGGCGCGCGGGGCACTGTGGGAGTTGTAGTTCGGGCAGGGAGGGAGCACGTGGGCGGCGGCAACAGCTGGATCCACCGGCACACCTGGATCCCTGCACACCTGGGTGTCACATACACACACCTGGATGTCACATACACACACCTGGATGTCACATACACACACCTGGATCCCTGCACACCTGGATCCCACACACACACACCTGGATCCCACCCGCACATCTGGATCCCCCCATCCAGTCCAACCCCCCTGCCAAGGCAGGGTCACCTGGAGCAGGTGACACAGGGATGTGTCCAGGTGGGGTTTATAATGATGATAATTGGGTGTTACAATGTCCAGGTGGGATTTATTGTGTCCAGGTGGGATTTATAATGAAGACAGTTCAGCTCTAGGGCAAGGGAACCTCGAGGTTTTTTCCAAGTCAGCAATGTCTGCACAAACACTCCTTCTATCCCTCTGCCCCCTCGACATCCTGATTTACTGCGTCCCTAAGGCTTGTTAATTCCGGGATGTCCTGGAGCCAGGGGTGGAACTGCTGCCTGTGCCTCTGAGCAGCTCTCCCTTCCTGCTGGTTAGGCTTGAAAGCACACAAGTTCTTCCATCAAAGAACATCCTGACTCGAGCCAATCCTGTCATATTCCACGCTGTGCAGCAAGCCCAGCCCCTGCCTCTGCAGGGTGACCGGGAACACAAACCTCCTGCCCCGGCATCACGATCCCACTCGGAAATGATTTACTAAACCCCCTCTGGAAGCCCCAGGAGCCCTGTAACCATGGGAGCAGCGAGGGTTTCCTGTTGTAAGTACTGTGTGTTCTGAGCTGCTCCTCGGTGTGACCGCCTCGTGTACTCACGCGTCCGTGATCAAAGCTTTGCTCTCACCAAAGTGTTTCACAAAGACAGCACAGGAAACCACCCCCCCCCAGCTCCCACCCCTCGCTTCCTGTTTTAGCACATGTGTGGGAGAGCAAGAACGGCGTGAGAACCAATTGCTGCCCGTGAGAGGGAGAGGGGGAAAAAGTGATGTAAACAACAGCTGCCACGCTGGGAATTAAAGGTCCTGAGTGCACCGGGGCTGGGTGGCAGCACAGCTCCCACAGGCTGCTGGTCCTCACCTGCAGGAGCACCAAAACCCCTGCAAAGACAGGGAGAGGAGGAGGCAGAGGAAGGGGGAGGTTGGATCGTTCCGGGCAAATGCACCTGCTGGAGCAAAGCAAACTTCTTGATCACCAAAGGTAGGAGGCAAAGTTGTCTCAGGGGCTGCCAGTGTGCTGAGGGGGGAAATCTGCCTTCTGGGTTCAGGGATGACAGAGCTGTGGGCAGGGCTGAGGGGGCAGGATTGTGCCAGGGATGTTCAAAATTCCCTGGAATGGCTGGGGGGGGAATCTGGAGGTCTGGCTGTGGTGTGTTCTGCCAGGCTGTGATGCCACCCTGTCCCCTCAGCAGGGAGGGGTTTGCGTGCCAGGGCTGGGGGTGCAGGGGCAGCCCAGTGTGGGCTGAGGGGATGGAGAGCTGAGTTCAGAGGTAGGAACACACGATCCCAGACTGGTTTGGGCGGGAAGAGACCTTGAAGATATCCAGTGCCACCTCCTGCCACGGGCAGGGACACCTCCCACTAGCCCAGGTTGCTCCAAGCCCTGTCCAACCTGGCCTTGGACACTTCCAGGGATGGGACACCTGTGCTGAGACACTGAGCCCTCCAGCTGAGGAACTTGAGGTGCGTTCAGAGCTGATAAAAAGCAGCAGCTGACATTGAAATAACTGCTGTTGGTGGCTCAGTGCCCTTGGAAAGCTCCCCCAGAGCAGTGCTGTCCGTGTGGGATCAGCACAAGCAGGGTACCCCCAGCCTGGCAGAAGATCCCGAGGTGTGCCCTGGTTGGAGCAGTTGGTCCCCGAAGGAGGCAGGTGCCCTCCTGCCCGGGTCTGTCCCAGCCCTGCTGCCACCAGAGGGCACGTGGTGACCACGATGTCCTCATTTCTGAGCCACCTCGTTCGGCAGCCAAAATCACCCACAGTGAAGTCACGTAGATCCTCTCCCCCCCTCAGCTGCGAGGGTGCCACCAAAAGCTCCTCTGAGCCCCCCAGATTCCTTGACTGACCAGATCTGGGGGGGTTTGTGGTGCAGTTTGATAAGGACAAACACTTGACAGGCAAAGGAAGCTGCCGCTGCTGGACAAGGAGGGAATAAACTGCTCCTCTGAGAAGGTTTTGGGGTTTTTCCCCCCTAAGGACATTGGCCTGTGCCTTGCAGGGATGAAAATTCAACCACAGGGAGGTTACAGCGTTGGGGCTGCTGGTTCTTGTTATTTCGTTTACAGTTTTGAGGAAGTTTTTATATTTGGGAAACATTGTTTGTTTTAGTCCAGAGCAGCAGTGGTGTTGTTGTTGGCAATGTACCTGGGGGGTTGTTCAAGGCTCTCTAAGTAAAAGATTTCTTGCCGGGTCTGTTGTTTGGTAGAGGAGGCTGATCCAGAAAGGATTTCCCAGCGAGGTGTGGGGGTGTGGATAAACTCTCTGGATAGTTCTGAGAGGTCCCTTCTGGAATTTATACTCAATTTCCAAAAGATGCAACAGGCACAGGGAGTGGAGGAGAGTTTCCAGAGTGCAAAACACCTCTCAGGGTGTGAGTTAAGTGTTCCAGGGTGGAATTTTCAGAGTAAAGCTTGGAGAGGTTTAGTCAAACCTCCAAATAACCACAGGGGAGAAGGTGTCTGTGGTGGAGGCTCTTTGATCTCACAGAGACATAACAAGATCCAGGTGCTGGGAGTGCAGAGCAGCACTGGGAGAGCACGAAATCAGCTGCACCCCTCGCAGGGGAAGGGGATTGGGCTCCTGGAGGGTGCAGCGTGCTCCCTAAATGCCAGGCTCCACAGGAAAACTGCCTGTCTTTGGGGAGTGTTGTTGTTTATGGGCAGATAAACTGGACAGGCGTTCCCAGCCAGTCCCAGCTGGGTCCCTTCCCAGCTTGTCCTGGCAGTGTCCATGCTGGAGTTTGACCCCAGAGGGTCCCTGGCTCAGCTCCCCCCACCCCGTGTCTCCCTCAGCAAGTCTTGCTCCATAAGGATGAGCCTGTAGGAGCAAGGAGGTCCCAGGAGCTCTGGCTGGCTGGGCTGGGATGTCAGAGCATCTTTCCTGCTCCCATCACCCGTCCCTGGGGTGATTGGTGTTTGCTGGGCCTTTTATTTCAACATTCAGCCAATGTGCAAACTGTCCCTTCCCACTGCCCCCTGAGTCAGGGCCATATCTAATCCTCCAGGCATGTCACCCCCACTCCAGGCTGGGCAGAGCCTCTGCTGTGGATCTTGCTCAGCTCTTCCTGCCCCCCCAGTGACTCAGGGGATGTTCTGCTCCTCCTGTCCCTCTGCCCCAGCTCTGGGGTCCAAAGGTGATGAGGAGATGGGTTACAGCTGCTTTTGTGCAACTGGTTTCGCATTAACTTTGTTTTCTGAGGAAATTCTGAGGTGTTGTTTTGCTGAGAGAACAGGCAGAGGAGCCCCCCAGGTTTAGGGGGTGCTCCCCAGGGCAGATTCCTGCAGAAAACATAACGAGGTCTCTGCCTGGACTTCCCATCCTGGCTTTGGGCGAAGTGCTGCTGCTGTGCCTTGCCCCTGCTGCAGTCCCTTGGGATCAGGGATGCTCTGGACCATCCCGTCCCCAGCAGTGTCAGGGACAGCTGGTGGCACGTTTGGCACAGCCAGGACTGGCCTGGCCCAGCCTCTCTGCCTTGTGCAGGGGTGATGATGAGCTGGCCCCTTGGGGGATCCTTCAAACCAGCTGGAGGGACTCTGGGAGAGGGGACACTGCCTCTGCCTCATCCCTGGCATGGATTGAACCCTCCTCTTCTCACTCACTGACTGAGCAGGTGCCACTACAAGGTGTGGTCACAGCAAACCCAAATTATCCCTCTTTGCTGACCCCTCTGGCCACACGGGGCATATTTTGCCTGGGGCCATGAGCCCATTCCCCACCTCAGGGGGGGCTGCCTGTATTTAAATGTCATTTCCAGAGGCTCAGAGGTTCGGGCTGTCAGAGGAAGTGCTGCACACACAGAGGGCACCCTCGGAACGCAGATGGCAGTGAAGCCAGGCCAGTGCCTGCTGCTGCACACCCCTCTGGCTCACACCTTGCCAGGTGAAGCCCCCTGTGCTCCCAGAGAGCTCCGTGCTGTGTGTTCCCATGGGATTGTGCAGAGGGAGGTGCTGGTGGCCCCAGGGGGGGTCACATTTCCCCCCCTCCCTGAGCAGGAGCCTCACACAGGGCACTCCCCACACTGGGGTTTCTCTGCTGGCTGTGCCAAACCCCACTGGCACTGCAGGAAACCACAGCCAGGGTGGTGCCTCCTGGGGCAGGCACAGGGGAAGGAATCCTGCTGCTCCATGCACAGCCCGGGGATGGGGATGGGGGTGGGATGGGCTGTGGGCAGCTCCCACATTCCCCCTGGAGCATCCAGGGCCAGCTGAGTCATTCCTGCAGTGGATCGTGGGCTGACCTGGCTCTGCTTCACAAGGTTTGGGAAACCCTCCTGGGTTGTGGTGGTGCCCGTGGGTCCTGTCTGAGCATCTCTGAGGGGCAAGGGGAGGGTTTGGGGGGGGTTTGAGGAGCCTCAGACATGGACATGGCTGGTAAATCCTCCCAGGTTGGACTCGGGGGGTCTGGGGGAAGTGGTGCAAAATTCCTCTGCTGCTGGGAACTGAGCAGAGCCTTGGAGGGCCTGGCTCTGCTCGTGGGCTTTGTGTCTGACAGTGACCTTCCCCTGCTGAGGGTGTTCTTACCCACCTTTGAAATGGGGTGGGGGGAAACAGTGAAGAACCAGCAGTGGTTTGACTGGAAGAGTTGCAGAGTTGGGCAAATGCTTGGAGTTCCAGGAGGGGGGTGACAATAACGGGGTTGAGAGGGACAGTTGTCACCTTTTCTTGCCCATTAAATCTGTCATTTTAATCTACTGGTGTTTCTTAGCAAAGCACTTTGAGCAAATGCCTGTATCCACAAATCTGAGCCCAGAGGCTGATGAAAGGCACTTTTTTCTTCCCAGTGGGATCCTGGAAATACAGAAGCAATAGCAATGGATGAAATGTAGGGACTTGTGTGAACTTATTGGACCCTCTCAACAGCTCAAGCTGAGTTTAGAGCTCGGGTTTGGACCGATTCTTGTTTGATCAAATCAGCTCCTTGTCCCCATTTTCAGATGAAATGAAAATTGTCCCTATCAGGGCAAGAAGCTGATAAAAGATTCTTCCTAAGAACAAAGCCTGAGGTTGATTCATCTGTGCTCAAAAAAAAAAAAAGGATCTTCAGGGAAAGGGGAGGCTTCTTGGGAAAAAACCCTGAAATAGGCTGTTTGGAAAGTGAGGTTTGTTAAATCACTTGAATAACATTAGTTTTCTTTCAAGGACTTTTTTTTTTCCTCCCCCCTCAAAAAATGGCTTTTTTACAGCCCTCCTTGACTTCAGGAGGAACCCTGTTGCTAAAAATCATAGACCCTTCAAAAAAGGATTCCTTTGCTGGTGTGGAGGTGCATTCAAACTGGAATTAGGTGCTTAAGGATCTTTGTGCAAATGGATGGAGAGACCTGGCTGGGTCTGTACATCCTCCTCCCTCTACCTGTGCCCATGGAACAATCCCATTGTCCAGGTGAGAGGTGCAGCCAGGCTGCTCCAGGAGAAGCCTTGGGCATTGGAAACACCCTCTCTACCCTCTCCCCTCCTTGAGAGGAAAGGGAGACTCCTGGTCATGTCATGGAATAAGCCTGAGCTGGGAAAACTTCTCCAGAGGGCTCTTGCCAACCCAAAGGTCTGTGGAGGTCCTGAATCAGCCAGAGTGAACCCAGAACTGAATCCCCCCAGAGCTCTGCAGCCCTCGGGGGGTTCTGACACCCCTCCAGCCCAGCCTGGCAGGGCAGTTTGGTCTCTGGGGGCTGCAGGAGCAGCAGTGAGACACAAGGGGTGAGGCAGAGATAGGGGGTGGCAGCAGCTGTTCAGGATGTGCCGCTGATTCCGTGACATCTCCCGCCCTTTTTGGACATCGAGAGTTTGGAGCAAGGCAGAGAGAAAGGAGGAGCAGCCCCTGATAAAGGTCCCCGGGGGTGTCCCCTGTGCCCCACAGCCCCGGGGAGCTGCCCCAGCTGGGAGGCCACGATAGGTGCTGTGTGTTCACCTCCCTGCCCGGGCACAGGGACAGAGATCAGCCCCCTCCTCCCTCACGGCTCCGTCTCCTCCTCTCTCTGGCTGAAGGTTTCTCCAAAACCTCCCTTAACTTTCCCTGGCAGAGTTTCTGCCTTGGCTGCACTCGCTGCCCCTCTTGTGCAATGCCCTGGGGAGTGGCCTTGGTCCCTCTGAGGGTCCCACCTGGGGATGGTGGGCTGGGAAATCCCTGATTCCTCCGTCCCAGGAAAGGCAGTTTTGAAGAGACGGGAAAAAAACTGAGCAAAGACAATGTTTGTGGCTACAAAGTGTTGGTGCTGGATCACATCCCTGGGCAAAGCTTCCCTCTGTGTCACTTGGGTTTGGTGTGAGGAATTCCACCGAGCCAAGGGGATTCTGGGGTCACCCCAAGAACTGATCTGAGCGAGTTTTCTGTGGCTGTGGAACTGTCCAGTTTGGCTGGAGGGAAGGAGATGGAGGGGACAAGGCTGATGTTGGCCCGTGGAGATGGGGAAGAGCAGGGCTGTGCTGGGAAAGGCTCCTGGCTGAGCTCTGCCCACACTTCTCAGGGAGGGTTGTGTTTGTACAGGGGGCACGTGGAGCCTGGCAGAGCAGCCACTTCCTCAGCCTCACCACCAGCAGGGTCTGTTCTGGGCTAAAAAGGCTCTGAAGGGCTGATGAACCGAGTTCCCACGGGGGGCACGGGCCACGCTCCACGTGCACACAACTGTCACCACGGGGCACCTCGCTGGGTTTGCCCTTGGTCTGTGAGGAGGGGAGGCCCCACATCTGGCTGTGGCGGTTGAACAGGCTTGAGATTTAATCACAGCCCCGGGGAGAGCAGGGCAGAGGGCTCAGGAGGGAGCTCAGGGCACCTGCTCCCCAGGCAGCACCACCCAGCCCAGGGGGAAGGGAAGTGCCCGGATCCTGCCTGCGGAAGGACAGTGGGATGGCTGGGACCTTGTGCCCAGCTCTTCTGCAGTGGCAGGGACGTGGCAAAGGAGCCAGGCCTGGCAGGGAGGGTTTGGGCAGCTCCATATCGTGGTTTCCAAAGGGGTGTTTGCAGGAGGGTGTTGAGTGATGGGACAAATCCGGTGTCCCAGATCCTGGAAAACGTGGAATCTCTTCCCCTGTGAGCAGGCTGTTCCTTAACTGCCTGCTGGGGCAGCAGGAGCAGCTCGTGTGTGGATGGCTGAGCTGGAGCTGTGGCTGCTGCATTTCCCTCTGCTCTGCCCCAATGTCAGGTCTTGAAGGAAATGGGTGAAAAAAGGCTGAAAACTGCCCTGGTTTGGGACATTTTTTCCTGCCTATCTTGGATGGCAAAACTGGGACTTCCCAAACTGAAGCCCCCAGGCCAAATCTTTTTGAGACCCTTCACAAAGAGCCAGGGCTGTGCTGACCCTCTGAGCAAACCAAGGGGATGGTTCTCTGGGATGTCCCGTGTGCCAGGGGGATTCCTGACCATGGATCAGTGGCTTCCCTGGGCTCTGCAGTGCTGGCCTACATCTCTCCAGCCCCAGGCTGGCAGGGGACAGGTATTTGGGTCCCTGGATCTGTTCCCAGCTGCAGAAGTGACTCTCACTTAGGCTGGGTGGAAAATACCCTGAAAAGAGGTGAAACTTGGCTCTTTGGTGAGGAGCCCCTCGGAATCAGGATTTGGGGGCTGGAACCCAGAACTGGGAAAGCCTTTGCAATCACCAGGGAGGTGGATCTTCCCAGCAGGAGCCAAGTGTTTTGCTGACAGGGTGATGGGGTTTGCCAGACACTGCTTTTTTCCCCCTCTCTGCTCCCATTTGGCAGTGGGTGGACACTGAGGGAGCAGCTTTTCCAAACCCCCCCTTTCCTCCATCCCCTCCTCCTTCCAACCTGGTTATTGATGAAATTTGACATGTGATAGGTCCCAAGGCAAAAGCCACATCACAAGAGAACATGAGCAAGAGCTCAGGGAACAAAAAGTCCCCCAAGATCTGAGCAAGGTGAGACCAAGGGATCTGGTGTCAGCCCATGGCCCGGGTGCAGCTGGAAGGGACCTTCTGGAAAGGGTTAATGCCAGGACCTCTGCGAGGCTCTGGAGCCCTTTGAGCAGCGGTTTTGAAATCTGATTTTCTTTTTTGCAACCAAGTGAGGTTTTTATCAACTTCCTATGTGAGAGCAGAAGTTGGAGCGGGTGCAGGGAGGCTGCTGCAGGAGCCTGCCCTGGCCCCTGCCCCTGGCCCTGCAGTGCAGGAACCTCAGCTTGGGCAAACGGGAGGTTCAGGGCAGGGAACAACCCCAGAGCTCAAATATATGAAGTGTCTTGCTTTGTTCTTTGCATCAGAGCCCAGGCCAGCCCTGCTGCCTGTGGAGGTCACTCGCTGGTCTCATCCCACCTGAGTGCAGGGCGTCCTTGGGCTGTGCCAAATTCCTTGGCAAAGCAGCAAAGCAACTGTTTGTGCCCCTGCCTGGAATGCCCAGGGGCTGAGACTTGCACCGGTGCCTGAACTCCCAGATCAGACAAGGCCCAAACCAGCTCTGGGCTGGGTTTGTAGCCAAACCCCCCCTGTATCAGCCCTGAGAGAGGGGAGGAGCAGCATCCCCGTGGAGACACATCCATCCTGCACTCCTGGCCCTGGGAGGCGTTTTGCTGGCACGAGGCTGGCAGTGGAGCTGGGGGATGTGAGTCTGCAAGCTCCAGCCCAGGAGCTCTGTGCACTTTGTGTTACTCCTTTCCACAGCAGCTGGGGATTTGTCTTCCAAGGGCTTTTCACTTGGAAAAAGCCTGTTCTGAACTCAGGTATTCAGGGGCTGGTGCTTTTCAGGCCAGCTCAGGTTTCCATGTGCACATGTTTTATGGGGGAGCTGGGCCCAGGCAAGCACAGATGGACTCCAGGCTTATGGAAAGTACCTTCCAAACCAGTCCTGGGTGAATTTCCAGCCTGAGCCAGGAAATAAATAAATAAAGTGGGAGGTTTGCCCTTTTCTTTGGCTGATGTATTTAATTGCATTGACAGGCAGAGCCCAGGTCAGCCTCCCCACTGGAAATACCCCAGAAAGTCTCAGATTTTCAGAGATTTCCCCAAATTCTTCATCCAGGGAGATGATGGGTTTTATCTTTACCTCAGCAGTTTTCTGTCCTCCTGCACAGAGGGAGCCAGGCCACCCCTCCAGCCTGCTGGGTACAGGTGTGCAGGTCACTTATCCCGAGTTGTGTGGCTTGGCCAACGCAGGGAATGACGAAATCCCAATATTTGGGATGCCCCGAATCCCGAGTGCCATCAGGGCGAGCCCAGGGTTCAGCAGAGGGGATGCTCAGCCCTGGCATCCCAGTGACATGCAAACAGCTGATGGGGTGTGAGAGCAGCAGGGACAGCACCAGGGTGGGGAGAATCTGTGGGAAACTGCTGCCCAGAGCTGTTGTGTAACACTCCTGCCCTGCCTCTCTTCAAAGGCCTTGTGCCACGTTCTTCTGCCTCACTTTCAGTTGGTTTTCAACTCTGATGCAACTGTTAAAGCCCTGTGAAAGCTTTGCAGAGCTCAGGGTTCAGCCCAGGGCGTGAGCAGAGCTCGGAGGCGGCTCAGGACCCCCGGCAGGATCTCTGCTCTCAGCAGTGGTTTGCAGGTTTAGCTCAAAGCACCCAGACACATCTTCAGCACCTCCTGTGCCTGCAAGGGCCTGGCTGAGCCAGGGCTGCAGGTGTGAGGCTGCCAAGACACGGGGAGGGGAAACTGCTCTGCCTTCAGGGCTGCCCTGCTCTCCTCAGCTGTGCATCCGACCATCAGCCTCTGCAGGTGAGCAGAGATCGTTGCTGAGCATCTATTTTTCTCCCTAACTTTTACCCTGCAGGAAGTAAATAAGCGCTTATGAATACTTTTAACGTGTTTGTCAGGTTAAAATAGGTTTGTTTGGATGGGCTTTGTGCCACACGTGGGGACCAACCTCAGTGGGGGCTGCGGGGGATGACTGGTGGCAAACACCAGCCCTGTCTCTGAACCTTTACCACCCTGCTGTCTCTGCTCTTGGCACCCAGGAAAGGAGCCCTGCAGCCCTGCCACCAGCAGCCACAGGGTAACCATCCTGCCTGTGGGTGTGGAGGGGGCTGAGGGCTCCCCTGTTTGTGTCACGGAAGGAATCATCCAGGATTTTGGTGGTTATAACTACAGAACTTAGGGCTTTGGTCTGTCTTGCAGCATTTCCCAACCCCATCTAGTAGGAGAGTCCTGTCAGGATAAATACACAGTCCATGGTTTATAGGTTATTATTAATTAGGGTCATGTGGGTAATCTCCTCTAGTTTATGCCTGAAGAAGAGGGATCTGCTCTTTCCCTGGATGTCACACTGGTCTCCAGAGCTGAGCCAGCTCCTGACCCAAGCAGGAGTTTCCAGGGCACGTTGTGAGCCTCTGGTTGGTGTGTTCAGAGCAAGAGCTGACACTTGGATGAATGTGTCTCCCCTCTCTCAGACAGATCACAATCTCTGTCCTGAAACAATTCCTGCAGACACTTGGCATCCCTTCATACCAACCCAAGAGCAGGGGACAGTGGGACAGAGGAGCTGCCCTGGCAGGGGGCTGAGCAGTCACTCCAGAAGGAGTGCAAATATGAATACTGGAGGTTATTTCCAGTCCCTTATGTGCTGTAGCAGCCCCAGCAAAGCACTGACACACGAACAGGCAGATTGGACCCCCTGGGGGAAGGGAGGGGGCTGAGCCAACCCATGGGGTGTCCCCTTGAAAACCTGCAGTTCCGTGGCACAGCTGCCTCTGGAAGTGCCCTCAGCTCTTCACCCCCTTAATCTTCTCTGTGTGCAGGGGCCTGAGCCTGATGATACCTCAGGGCAGCCTCTCCCCCTTGCCTGGGCATGGGAAGGCAGTGCCAGGGGCTCCCAGCAGCTCTATCAGTCCCCAGCCCCTCGCAGTTGTTTGTCTCATTTCTCTTTTGAGAGCAGCTGGATTCCAAGAAACCCAGGCAGGGAGGCAGGAGCACAAAAGGGCCTTTTGCTTATCTGTGACCTGTCTGGTGGCAGGGAGGCCACAGGGCCCTGATAACCCCCCGGGCTGGGATGCAGGATTAGGCACCGAGGTGCATCTGCAAAGATCTGGGGGCAGCCAGACGTGGCACAGCTCCCCAGGCACTGCTCCCCGAGCAGCACAGCTGCCTTCCCACAGAACTGAGGCTCCTGGGGGAGCTACCTGGGCTCTGGAAGTGTGACCTGAGTCTCTGTGGAGCTGCCTGTTGGTGTGACACTCGGGGCACTGTCCCACCGGGGCACCTCCACCTGGTCAGCCAGGCTTGGCTGAAGTCAGGGAAAGGATGAAGAGTTTATGGGAAAGGGGGGACAGGCACACACAGCTGGCTTGTTTCTTTAGCAAACAGGGCCAGAAGTGCTGAAACGTCTCGGGTTCGTCCTGATGGAGAGCAGGAGGATTTTTGTGGGATGGGAGGAATGTTTGCTGCCCAGCTCCAGTCCACCCACTGTGGTGAGCCTGGGCTGGAGCAGCAGACAGGGCACCACAGGCTGGGGTTGTGTCCTGCAGCCTCAGTCAGAATTCCCCTTCATGGGCATTGCAGCCCAATCCTGCTCCTCCACAAAGGACGGGCAGCCCAGCCTGGCCTGGAGGTGAACAACAGGAGAGATCAGCTGGGCACAGTATAACACAGTTATTCTCAGGTAGAAATATCAAACCCTTCCCAGCCTCTTTGGAGAAAAACATCCTCTGAAGTCTCGTGTTTTGCTGAGGCCTCCCTGTCTCTGGAACCGTGGTGGGCGGAGGGACAGATCCCCAGTAAGATGCTGGGAGCCACACCCTGCCAGCCCAGTGCCCTGGCCTGGGGTGACTCAGGGCCAGCTGGGGTGTAGCCTCTGATGGTTATCTTCATCTGCCCTTGAGAATATTACTATTTTTCCCCAGCTTGTTTTCTGGTCCCCCCAGTGTTTAGGCTCCCAGCTCTGATTTCCGTTTTAATTAATTGCAGGAGTCTCAGTTTCTGTGTTTCTCATAATAATGAGCATTTCTTTATTCCAGCTCTTGCCTATGCAGCACGAAGTGTGTGCTCCCAGCAGGGCTGAACCTCTGGGGCTCAGGAGATGGAGATCTGGGCTGTGCTGCAGCGTGTCAGGGGTTCCTGAGCTGGGGGAGCTCTGTTTGCCAGCACAGTCAGAGCAGCAGATGCTCCCACACAAATATGGTTGTGCTTTACATCGACACAGTTTATTTTACATAGATACTGATTTAAATATAGTTATACTTAAGTGGTTCTGCCACCACAATATCCTTTGCGTGGCGGAAGGAGCAAAGCTTTGATCTGGATGGAGCCCACCTGAGCCTGAGCCTGAGCTGGCCTAACTCTCTCCCAGGCACAGCTTCTCCTGTGGGCACCCTCTGCAGCCAGGCAGGTCCTGTCCCTGGCCTGGCAGAGTTTATCCCCTCAGGCTGGGGCAGGGACAGCGGGACAGACCCTTTGGCAGCCGTGGGACTTCAGTGGCTTCACCCAGGACACAGATCCCACCTGTCCCTGCTTCCCTGGGCTCTTGGATCTCAGGCAGATCCTTTGTTTCTGCCTTATCTAGCAAGGTTGGCACCTCCTGAGCCTCTCCCTGTGTGTGTCGGGGCCCAAAGGGCCCTGATTTTGGGGTAGGAGGTGATTTATACCCCTTGTAAGGCTGTTGGTTCCCAAATCCTGGAGCTTGTGCCACCCCTTGGAGCAGGCAGCCCACTTCAAAGTCCTGCTGGGAATTGTCACTGCAAAAGCCAGCACTCGGCTATTAAAGTCCATAAATCCTGTCTGAAGCTGATTAATTTACACCAGGTTAATTACCAGGTGCCTTTCCAAGGGTCTGATCCAGTCATTCCACTGCACGATGGCATTTTCAGGGAAAATTAAATCCTTTGCTTCTGTGTTTATAAAGCTCTTTTGAAGACATAATCTTGTAGCATCTTCCACCATCTCTACCACCTCGAAGGCCTTTAGCATCATTAATACAGGAACATCATTAATGATTAATCACCTAACTATGAATTGGGGAGGTTTAGTGCCAGGTAGGTGCAGAATAAATGCGTTTGCTGAGCTCCATGTTCACACCTGCTCCCTGGAGTGTCTGGATAAATTCAATGGAGACTTATGGACCTCCTTTATCCCATTTGTCTGGAGGGAAACTGAGGCACAGAGCAGCTACTTGGTCTGCCCAGGCTGCTGAGCAAGGCACAAAAGAGTTGGGAAATCAATCCCTGACACCTCCTGGCTCTTTCCAATGTGTACTTTTTTCACTGTAAACGTTAGTCAGGTACACATTTTATCCAGGCGAGCGGGAAAACGCTCATCATTCTCTCTGGGAAACTCGCTCAAGAAACTAGAAAACAGAAATTGCTGTGCTGCTGAAACCTGGGGCTGATTTAACAGTCTGCCCTCTCAGAGAGGCCAGAATTAGCTGAGTCAGGAAGGCAGAAGAACCTGCACGGGCAGAGGAGGGATAATTTGCAAGAACCGTTATCGGCGCTGCCTCCGCAGCCCGTGGTTCAACATCTCCCCTCGTGCCTTTTAGAAACGGGACCCTCCCGGTATCCAGAGGGCATCCAGGCTCTTTCTGGCTTGTAACCTTGCGGGAAGTTGGCATTGCAGGCCCCGAAGGAAGTGGCAGGAGCCAGGAGTGGTTGTCAGCTGTCAGCCCCCGAGGGTCGTGCTCAGGCTGGGGCAGTGGGAAGATGGAGGTGGGAGCTGCTGGGCCGGGGAGCATTGCCATGCACTGCACTGGTGTCTCTAGGAAACCTTTCAAGCACTCCCAGGCCCAGCAGTTTGCTAAGAAGACCCAGATCTCATTCCTTTCACTACACTTGCCAGCAGAAAGGGTGGTTGTTTTTTTTTTAAGCACTGCTGCTGGTCACAGCTTTTGTTGGGAAATTAAGCCCTTCCGCATCGGGCCGTGCTTTGGGCAGGAACTCATCGCCTGAGCCGGGCTCTGAGGGAGCTCTGTGTGCCTGGGGGGGCCTCACTGAGCCCCCGGGGAGCCCACAGCTGCACCTTGAGCCAGGCAGCCAAGTGGGGACTGCAAATGTGCTCTGAGCTCCTCTGCCCTGGAGCGTGACCGCAGCAAAGGGGCGAGAGCTGCTCCGATGCCCTTCAGCAGCTCCCCCCGAGCCAAGGATTTCCCAGGGGGACCACAGGCTTTGGCAGGGGGTGCTGGGAGGCTCCCGGGGTCTCCTCGTTGCTTCTGTGTGGCTTGAAGGAGGTGGGGAGTCCCTTGCAGCCTCTGCTCAGACACCCAGACCCGTGTGTTGCATCAGGATTGAGCTTTAAATCAAACAGAGCTGATCTCGGGGCAATCTCCATCTCAGGCATGGAAGAGAGGAGGCAGGTTTCTAAATCCAGACCCTGGTTATTCCACTGCCTCAAGAGAAAAACACTTGCTGAGTGCCTTTGAAAACCCAGCCCTTGATCCAGCTCTTAGTTTTCCCTCCTTATCCTCCCTTTCCTTCCTCTCCCCAGCTCCCTGAGCGTGCATCTTCCCAGCCTCTGTCTCTGCCCGGGCTGAGAAGTGAAAATCTCGTGCCAATTTGACATTTGCCTCTTCTGAATGCAAGAAGCCCCTGGAGCTCAGGTGGGAGGAGAAACAAGTCACTCTGCTTCCCATCATGTGCGTGCCCAGGGCTCAGCCTGGGAAACGGGAGCCCCTTGGCTGAGTCTGCCCGGCCGTCTGCTCCTGTCACCTCACACATTTGTCACAGAACAAGCAGGGCAATGTAGTTCATCTTCTCTTTGCCCAGTTCTCTGCTTCCTCCACTTGCTGCTCGCAGCTCTCCTCCCGTTCAGTTCTCTCCTGCTTCCCAGGCGTGCTGGGGGTGAAGGTTCTCTCTCCTTTTCTTCTCCCGAGGGTCACAGTAACAAGTTCAGCTTGGCCAGGGGACCAGGCTGGTCCAAAACTCAGCAGGAAAAGCCAAAGGAGAGACTCCAGAGATCTCTGCTCCAGAGTCACCCTTGCAGAACAAAGGCAGGGCCATTCCAGGTCAAGGAACAGCAAAGGAACAGCAAAGGAGCCGCCGCTGCACCCACCGGGCCACGACGACCCCGTGTCCTTGTCCCCACATCCCTCAGTGTTCGCCTGTCACGTGCTCCTGATTCCCTCCCAGGCCTTCAGCAGGCAAGGACCTTCCCAGAGAGGTCACAGCCCCAGGCACTGCTCAGTTATGGAGTTATGGAATGGTTTGGGTTGGAAGGGACCTTAAAGCTCACCCAGTGCCACCCCCTGCCATGGGCAGGGACACCTTCCACTAGCCCAGGTCACTCCAAGCCCCGTCCAACCTGGCCTGGGACACTTCCAGGGATGGGGCAGCCACAACTTTCTCATCTCCAGGCTGAACATCCCCAGCTCAACAATCCCTACAGTGCTTGTGACACCCACTTACCTGCCGTGTGACACCCACTTACCTGCCGTGTGACACCCATTTATTTACCTGCTGTGTGACACCTCAGGGGTCCAGAACAGCAGCTGCACTTGCAGCATCTCCAGCTGGGCCAGCATCCCTCAGCTCAGAGCCCTCAGGAGGGAGGGGGCAGTTTTGTGGCAGTGCCAGCTCCTGGCAGCCCTGCAGCCCTCCCTGCCCAGCCCCAGCCGTGTGGATAATCCGGCCAGGGCAGCTCAGCAGCTCTGCTCTATCAGTGCCCCGGGGCTGGCTGGGGCTGGCAGGTGGCCGTGCTGCAGGGAGTGTCCCCAGGAGAGGTGCAGAGCCAACAGCAGCTGCCAGCTCCCCTTTCTACTCCTTTCTGACCCATTTCTGGCTCCTTTCTGCCCAGACTCGTGTACTCAGGTGAGCAGGATGGTATTTCTGCTCCCAGCACCAGGACAGGAGTTTTTTGGCCCCCAGGGAAGCCTCTCCAGCCTCTCCAAAGCCAGGCTCTCTAGTAAGAACAGTTCAACAGGGCACAACACCATTTTTTTTCTGACTCAGCCATATAAACCAGTACTGATTTCCACTTGGGGGGTCTCAGAGGGTGCATCTTCAGGGCAGAGTGGGCAGGCAGGAGCAGCAGTGGGCTCAGAGCACAGGTAAGGCAGTAGCTTAGTGCTGAAATAAATGGGGAATATTTGAGGCGACTGCTGGAATCCCTCCACCAAAAATCTCCCTAAATACAGTGAGAATACTGCTTGCCCACTGATGTGTTCACAGGGTGAACCTCATTAGCATGTTGTTAATGTCAGTAATTACTGGTGCATTAATGCAGCAGTTTATGCAGATAATACACAGCTGCCAGCACTGCTGGGAGAAATGCATCCATGTTTGATTAGGGATAGCAGCATCCCGGGGAGTTTGGTCTCCATGGATCTGCTGGGATGTACAGGGGTACCTGGCTGCCACAGTCACAAGGAACAGACATTTGTGCCATCAGGGAAAGGTGTTCTGGGAGCAGAGCCCAGGATCTGGACGAGACTCGTCCTCTGGGTTATTGGGACGATGGCTGTGCTGGGGGATTGTCCTTTATTGCCCTTTATTGACACGGGGCTGGCATTGCTCTTCCCCTGCACCTACCACTGTGCTCTGCAGGTGCTGAGAATCCCCTTTCCTTGGCTTTGCAGCCTGAACTGGAGGGAAGGGCTCCTGGGGAGGACACACACGCAGGCGTTGGCTTCGCACGGTGACGCCAGCCCGGCAGCTTTGGGGGGTCCCTGGGGGTCAGAGTGGGGGGTCTGCCCCACACACGGCCCCAGCTGCTCTGCTGGCCCCAGCCTGGTGCCCTGGGGCTGGGACAAGATGTTTGCTTTTGGCTGCACCCCCAGGAGCCAAGGGCAGGCAGAGCCTCCTGCTCACACTCTGCCTCCAGCCCAGAGCCCCGGTCCCAGCCCAGCCTGAGCTGGGGGTCACAGCCAGGCACGTGCCCCACGAGTGGGGGAGGCAGTGGGGTATCAGTCAGAGCCCCTCTACCCCCCAGAACACTCCCAGGCACAGAGCACAGTCCTCTCCCTCCAAGGAACCAAGTCCAGCTCGGACTGGAGTGATGAGACTCCTCCTGCCCCTCGCTGGCACCCCAGAGCCTGATCCCACAGAATTCCCACTGCACCCCCCTCTGAGCCTTGTCCTGACCTGATTCCTCTGCCCTTCCAGAGGGAACAATCCTCCCAGTCCAGCCTTGGGCACAGACCTGCCCAGGCTCCAGCCCCAGCCAAGCCCAGTTTAAACTCCTTAAATCCATCCTTCCTGCCCAGCCCAAGCTCAGTCCATCACACCCCCTTTCCTCAGGCTGATCCAGCCCTGCTGCCGTGATTTTCCTGCCTGTTTTGCTTTGTGAGCTCCTGGAAAACGTGGCTGGATGCTCCCATGCAGGGATCAGCTGGGGCACAGGCCATGGGTGCTGCCCCATCCCCACAGCAGACCCAACGTCCAGCAGGAACAGCAAGCCCAGCTTCCAAGGATTTGCCTTTCCCCTTGTTCCAGCTGGACCAGACCCCCTTCCTCAGCCCTTCCCTGATCCTTTCTCCCGTCTATCCACGGGAAATTCCCTTTCTGCTGCCGTGCTGGGGAGCCAGGAGCTGGCTGTGCCTCCCTGCCCAGCACCGGAGCCGCCACATCAAATGGAAAATAACCTGCAACCCCAAATTCTTCGAGAAACCCAAGGGCATCTCATGTCCCGCCCAGGCAGAGGCAGCGAGATCAGGGCAGGGCAGGAACGGGCAGGAAGGATGGACAAGGGAAGGGTGTTGTAAAAAGATGTATTTCGTATGTAAAATGTGTCAGGGCAGTGTTTTTTAGCTATTTGCATAATTGGTGACCACAGATAATCCCCTGAAATGACCTAAATATATCCCAGCTGGGGGCTTTCCAGGCCCAGTTTGCTTTATGAAATTCATTGGTTTCAGCTTTGCATTTTTTTTTCCTATGGTCTTTCTTTCTTTCTGTCTTCCCCAGAAGAAGAACCTGAATTTGGCTGGTTTCTAAAATGCCGATTTGGGAGCAAAACCAAACATTCACCTGGGGATGGCTCACTCTGGTTACGAGTTTGAGTCAATGAAAATGCGACTGAATTTTAAGATTTCATCAGGAAAAGGGAACTAAGGCAAAAAACCAGCTGCTAAAATGACAAACTTTTTCAAGTGCTTTTCATAAAAAGTCAGGTGAAATGACACTGAAATTCTCCTCTGGCCTGAACTGTCAGCTGAGCTGAACTGGGGCTCCACTGGACTCACATCTGGCCCAGCTGCTCCAAAACTGAGACCCTCCAAAGCCATGGTCACTTTAATTAGACATTTTCTAAATTTTACTTAGAAATTTCCTAAAAAATTAGGAATTTTCTCCTAAATGATTGGCCAAAAGACGTAGCGAGTCGCTTGCTCAGTCCACGTTTACAAATGTCTCTTTTCACCTATTTAATACCTTTCCCATCACTTCTTTGCTCTGTTCTGGAAGCCACCTCAGCAAAAGGCTTCCCTACATCCGACTGTTCATTTCCTATAATGTGATCCTGGTTAAGGAACTCATGATTAAATGGATATACACCCCAGGAACGGGCACAGCTGGATGCAGGCATGAGGGATAGAGTGTGAACCCAAAGAGCAGCAACAGTCACACTTTTATTTAAATAGAAAATTCCTCCAAATCGGGCCCAAACCTGCTCTAACAAGTGGATTCAAGTCAATGAAAAAGCTGTCTTTTGGAATACAAAAGCTTGGAAGCACCAAGGTTTATCCTGCAGGATCCTCATGGGTGCCAGTACGGGATATATCTGGGATTGCTGGGATTCAGCATTCGATGACATCACTGGGAGCTAATGAGTTGGACTCAGAAGCCTCCCTTTCAGGGAAAGACATTGGGAAACACGTCCCCTGGGTCAGATGTTCCACTTGTGCTCAACCAAACCCCCCTTTGATTCAGTGGAAGCGTTTTTGTTCCGTTAAGGATGTCTGAGGGATGAGAAGGAGACAGACCCAGCTCTGGTGGGGAGTCAGCAGCTTGAGAGCCATGGAAATCCTTGGCTTTCCAGCCCACTGGAGCAGGGAATGGCTGGATGAGCAGGGAAGATGCCTCAGCTCCCTGTGCCTGGGGGCTGGGATTCCTGAGCACGGGAACAAACTCCTGGATGGGCCAACGTGCTGTGGTGTCCTGGTCTCAGCTGCTCCTCCTGGCCCTTCCTCGTGGAATGGTTTGGGTTGGGAAGACCAAAGCTCATCCAGTCCCACCCCTTGCCACAGGCAGGGACACCTTCCACTAGCACCCGGCGTTGCTACAAGCCCCGTCCACTGGCCTTGGGCACTTCCAGGGCTGGGGCAGCCACAGCTTCTCTGGGCACCCTGTGCCAGGGCCTGCCCACCCTCCCAGGGAAGGATTCCATCCCAGTATCCAATTCAAACCTGCCCTCCTCCAGCTTAAGGCCATTCCTCCTTGTTCACCAGCACTCTGTGTGTGATGGACCATGAACTGGGCCATCTCCTGCACCAGGAGGTGACACCAAAGCACCCCCAGCCCCCTGTGCCACGGCCCTCGCTCCTTCCAGCCGGGAATAGCTGCACCACCCCCCTGCTCGGGGAAAAGTCTGTGTAAACCACGGCAGATTAGAAGGGTTGTGCTTTGAGATCCTCACACCTGAAAGTGTGAAACGCTGCCTTCAGCCCTTTCTGAGCCGGGCACAGAAGGGTGCCAGGTTTGCATTTGCTGGGGGGGATTTCCTGCAGCAGAGGACGGAGTGATATGCTCACTGGACTTGGCTTGCAAGGCCCTCCCATCTCAGGAGCAGTTTCAGTTTGGTGTCACTGGTGACACCCTGCTCGTGGTATGAGCGAGGAAGAGGAGGGTTCAGCTCTGAGAAGGTCAGAGTTGGACAGATGGTGGATATGAAATATAAGAGAGAGAAACCAGGGGAGAAAAGGGGCTGATGGGGTTTGTGACAGTCTTTGGAGCCAGGACTGTGTCCAGAGAGACATGGGGGGGCTGGAGCGTGTCCAGGGAAGGGAA
>NW_021940585.1:5094402-5096950 GCF_001715985.3 Manacus vitellinus
GGGTCAGGTTGGACATCAGGAGGAATTTCTCCATGGAAAGGGTGGTCAGGCATTGGAAGGGGCTGCCCAGGGAGGTGGAGGAGTCCCCACCCCTGGAGGTGTCCAGGGAAGGACTGGACGTGTCCCTCAGTGCTCTGGGCTGGGGGACAAGGTGGGGATTGGGCAGAGATTGCACTCAATCCTGGAGGTCTTTTCCTACCTCAATGATTCCATGATGCAAAGTGACATGGATAAATGGGATTAGCCTCCATCCAAGCCCACGTGTGACACCAGCTGCCATCAGAATCAGACCCACATCTGTGTTGCCCTTTAAAAGCTCCAGCTCTTGGCAACTTTCCAATTTATCATCAATTTACCAAAAAAACAATGATCCCAGTTTTATGATTCAGCAGGAACAGCATCGCTGGGTCGAGCTCCTGGAAGTCTGGAGGCCAGCAGGTTTTTTAATTCTTACTCTGAAGGAATTTCCTTTTTTAATGTTGCTGTGCTCTTGCCCAAGCCCCAGGAAGTCGACTATCTATGGACAGCAGTGACCAAAATTTGGTTTTCCTGGAATTTTCCCTCCTTCCCTCCGCACACCCACACAATGGGCTTTTTAGGATGCCTGCAGTCTGTAATTTGCCTTTCCAGCCTGATAATGTGGCTTGCAGAGGCACCGCTTTTGCCAAGTCATCATCTGGAAGGAACAGTGGCTTGTGCAATGTTCCCTTGGCCCCCGGAGCCACCGAGCCCCGTTCCTGCCCCTCGGGCAGACTCTGGGAACAGGAGGGAGCCCAGGAAGTCTGGGAAAGGGCCCGAAACTTTCCATTTCAGAAGACGCAGCCCAGAAACCAGAAGGCCCAAGAACCCAGTGCTGTGGTTTCCCTTTGCCTGACTGAAGAAAAGAGCTGCTATTTTTACTGAAAATGTGGGACGTGAGGCCCTTCCCTTCCCCTGCTCGAAGGGGGGACGCTGCTCACAAGGAGAGGGTGGGGGGGTCACCCCGGATTAAAACCAGCTGACTGATCCACACAACTCTCTCCCATAGATTCCTCAAATATTTCTTGCCCACACCATGGGAAGATTTATTTGTAAGGTGAGAGGAAGTTAGTCGGGAAAAGGGAATCTGATCTCACCTACAAAAATCCCCCTTTTTCATTTTAAGGCAGGGGGATTGATGTAATTCTCTGCCCCTTTCTCTTCTCTAGTCCTGCATCACCGTGGGCTTCTGGGGGCCTTCAGCAACACAAATCAATGCCACGACATCATTAAAAGTTTGCAGTGTATCACAGGAATTGCAGTAAATTAAAGCCACCTGCCCAGGGGAGGATTGTGGGATTCCAGTGTGTGATTCCAGGGTGTGTGACCTCTGTGTTCACTGTCATGAGGAGGATTCTGAACCTCTAAACCTCTGATCAAAAAGATGCTTTTCATTTTCGACAACCAAAACAATCCTGAGCAGGGAGAACAAAGACTTGGGTCTTGTCTTACTTAGAGGCTTATTAACTTTGTGTGTTTGTTCATCATTAAAAGACTCTTCAGATGACAAGAGAATACTAAATGTGTCAAGATGGCACATGCAGAAGTGACTTCAGGGGTGGGGGAGTAGCTGTTGTGGCACATCCCTCCTTTGGTTCTTTGTTCCTTCGCCTAAAAATACATGTGAGTGTATTTACAGAGGAATATTCCAGCAGGGCTGGTCAGAGGTGTCCAGCTGAGTCCCCTTTGTGTGGCCCTGCATCCTTTTGGGATGCAGGATTTTGGATACCACTTCCATTGCTCTGTTCCCTTCAGAACGGGGTTTTGTGTGGAGTGGGTCCTCCCCAGGAGTGCAGATGGGGGGTATTGCTGTGAGATGAATTTGGGTTTGTCTCCATCCACTGCCCTGTGTCCCGATGAGGGTGCTCTGGAAGGCATTTCCCACCTCTCCCATTTGTGATTAGAATCGTTTGGTCCCACCCGGTCACCCCTTGGGGCTCAGGGGCCTCCAACTCAGTAGAAATGGACCTTTTGAGCCAATCCTCTCAACTCAGGGGGGGAGCTTTTAATGTGCAAGTTTGAAGGCAGTTCATCCCCCTGCCAGTTAAACTGTTGTGTATTTTATAATTTTATACTGTTTTCTGGCACTTCTCGGTAGCCAAGTCAAGACATTGCAGCTTCTTTAGCCAGAGACAAACATCAGAGAGCAGTGGGGCCAGTTACAGCTTCCCAGACCAGTCTGCAGCTTCCCAGACCAGTAAGCAATTCCAGTGGATCAAGGAGAAGCAGCCTCAAGTATCAGAGGCTGGGGAAAGTCACCGTGCAAAATTAACCGAAAGACTTTGAAATTCCTTTGAAATTCCTACAGTAAGCAGCCAGAGAGTGAACTTCTGAAAGGTGTTCCCAAACAATTGCTAATTATTCGGAAGAACCAGTCAGGGCTGACAAAGCCTTATCTCTGCAGCCCCCGCGGTTGTTATCTCCCATGGAGCCGCACCAGGGGGAAATTATGGAAAGCGGCAGGCTCCAAGCCTGCGCACAGCTGATTATTTCCACAGCCTTGAAAAACTTCGCTGAGACACTCCAAAAA
>NW_021940585.1:5098435-5107052 GCF_001715985.3 Manacus vitellinus
ATCTCAGGGGGCTCTGCATGAGGTGGTCGCAGTGAAGAGTCTCGATAAAGAACGATTTGCAGAGGAGCGGTGAGGTCGGGATGGAGCTTCCCCCGTCCTCCAGCCCGGCGGCTGCTGCAGGGAAGCTCCGTCAAAAGAAATAACGAACATTTGCTTTTTAAAGGGGCTTTTTTCCCCCCCCTCTCCTGTTATTTTGTTTCTGCCGTTCCCTTTACGAGAAGGGTGTTAAATAAATGCTGCTTTGGGACCTGTCCCTGTGAAGCCCTGAAGGGGTGACAAGCGGGTGACAAGTGGCAGTTGTCACACCCGTGTCGGTGTCGCCGGCGCTGGGGCAGCCGGGGCTGGGAGGAGGATGGTGTTTGCTGCAGAATGGGGAGAAACCGCAATGTTTTTATGGTCATGTTGAAAGAAGGAAGTTAAATATGACAAGTGTTTTGATACTGTTGGGAGATAAGGGCAGAGGGCTGAAATTTGGAGCTGCTGGATTCTGTGGCTGAGGGAGGAGGACTTTTGGACCCAGCATTGATTTGGGTGCTGCCACTGACTCTTCTTGTGTCTCTGGAGCACTCGAGGTGCAGTTGCCAGCAGTGGATCCTGCTCTGTTAAGTCTCCAGCTGGGGATATGCTGGAACTGCTCACTTTCTCCAGAGATCCCCAGTCCCCACGGGGCAGGAGGTGGCAGCTTTGCTGTCCAGCTGGCTGGAGACATCTCCAGCAGGGGAGATCAGAAACGGGGCCAAATCAGGCCGGTTTGGTCTCATTTGTGCACTCTTTCTAGCTGCACCTGAGTTCTGCTGCTTTCCCCAGGAAGCTGAAGTCTTGAGGCCTTGGGGAAGCTCCTTGCTGGTGTAACCCCAGGGATGTCACCAGAGTTAACACCTGGAGCTCATTCACCCCAGGCCTCCAGAGCCCTGGCAAGTGTGAAACACCAGAGGCTTTGGAGCTGCGGTGCAGGCAGGGGCTGGGGAGCCCTGCCTTTACTTTGTGTCTCTGCCCCTGGGTTTTGCCAGGTGTGTGAGGAGCAGAAGTGTGAGGAAGAGGTTTTCCCCCTGGCCATGAATTACGTGGATCGGTTCCTGTCGTCGGTGCCCGTGCAGAAGAATCGCCTGCAGCTGCTGGGGGCTGTGTGCATGCTGCTGGCCTCCAAGCTGAGAGAAACCATGCCCCTGACCGTGGAGAAGCTCTGCATTTACACAGACAACTCCATCACACCTCAGCAGCTCCTGGTAACCACCCTCTCCCTCCTCCCCAGCTCTTCTGCATCCTGCTGCCTGCCATCCCACCTGCCTCCCTGTCCCTGCTCTTCCTCCCATTCCCTCACCTCCCCCTGCATTCCAGCCTTCTCTCCTCCCTGTCCCTGCTCTTCCTCCCATTCCCTCACCTCCCCCTGCATTCCAGCCTTCTCTCCTCCCTGTCCTGCAGGGTGTGGTGCCTGTTGGTGGAGACCTTTCCACCTTCCCTGTTGTGGGGAGCAGAATTGTCCCCTCCAGGTGGTAGAGGAAGTTCCTTGTGCCTGCAGTGCTCGTTCCCAGCCCTGGACTGTCACCCTGGACTGTCACCCTGGACTGTCACCCTGGGCTCTCACCCTGGGCTGTCACCCTGCACGCTCAGGCAGAAGTTCAGTTCTGAGGCTTTGAGAGGCAAAGTGTTTTCGTGTCTGATAAAAGTTCAGAGATCCAAACCCCTTGATTTCCACTCCCCCAGTGCAGGAGGAAACTGGAGAGCCCCTTTTCTTGGGGCCTTCCATGCTGGTGGCTCAGGGCCCCGGGGAGGAAACGGTCACCTGGGCTGAGAACCATCCCTGGGGACCGTTTGCCCCGAGAATTTCTCAGGGTTACTCATCACCTTATTGAGTGTCTCTGTTTTTTTGGGGCTGGGCTGGGGTGATCTGAGTGTGATTTGTCCCCAAGGTGGGGAGTGAACCCACAAAACTTTCAGGTGTGAGCCGAGGGCAGTTCTGGTAACTGGGGAGCTCTGGTATGAACATGGTTTTTCCAAGTGCCAGTGAAAGGCTGGGGAAAATCCCCTCACCTCCATGACCCTGTAGTCATTGTGGGTGGTGATTATCTCAATTAGCACTCACGGGTGGGTGATTAATCGTGGGGAGGGGTGGGAATGCACAGAGGAAACAGTAGCAGTTGTTTCTTCCCTGGATGCTGAGTCCTGTCGACATCCCTGAGACAGGAGGGAGTCACAGCCAGTTCTGGTGGCTCCTGCAGCCCAGACCTCGGGTGGACACCTGGTGCCTGCATCCTGTGGTCCCAGGCATATTTCATTCTGATTTGTTTGGTGAATTCTTGGGCAGGATTTGCTGTTCCCAGTTGAATTTGGGACCTGTTTGCAGCAGGCTCCTCCCAAAGGAGAGTGGAGAGGTGCAGGTGGGGAGTGGGCAGAGCATGTGCAGCATCCCTGGAGACTCTCCTTCCCCCTCAGACTCCAGTGTTAATTCCTCCTTGCTCAGAGTCTTTCTTATTTCTTCCCCCGAGGTTTGTCAGCAGGAAGCTGTGGCCAGGCAGCACCACAATGTTCATCTTCCCTTCTCCCTCCTCCTGGGGTGGAGCTGGAGGAGGAAAGCACTGTCTGATGCCTGTTCTTCACTGCTGATCCTTCAGGTCTCAGTCCTGGGGTTCTCCCTCCCTGGATCCTGGGTTGCTCTCAGGAGGCACAGATGGATGGCTGGCACAGATCTCTTGGATCTCTCTGCTCCAGAATCAATTTGGAGTTGAGGTGGATGAAAATGGCTTCATTTTGAGGGTCAGAAGTCCTTTTTTGGGCTAGCCAGAGGTAGCTTTTCCAGGCAAATAGAATCCCTTTCCCACTCAGCAGTGCAGGGGTTTATTCTGGTCATCAAGGGCTGAGCAGAGGCATCAGGAGCCAGCCTGGCCCTTCCAGAGGGGACCTGAGGCCGTGGCACATCTCTGGGCAGGAGCTGCTCCACAGTCCATCACCTGGTGGGCAGCTTTCCCTGCCCACCACGATTTCCATGGATTTTAACCCTGTTTGGAGCACATCCCACTCCAGTCTCCCATTGTCCTCACTGCAGAGAGGGAGGGGAGGGAACATCTGAGGGCCTGTGAAGGGTTTGGGCTTTGGGACCTGCTGGAGTTAGTGCTGGATTACAACACCCAGGGGCTGCTCTTCCCCCTCTGTGCTAATCAGGGGATGTTGCTGCTCTTTCACAACCTCCCAGGGTGGGGAGGGGAAGGGGAGCTTCTTCAGCAAGGTCTGGACAATGGCTCATCCTGGCCTCTTCCCATGGGACGCTGCCATCCTGGACTCCAGGGGTGCTGGCTCACATTCCCAGCAGGTTTGCTTCCTTCTCCTGCTGGGATGCTTGGCACCAGCTCAGCAGCTGAGAAGGGACACACTTGAAACAAACTCTTGGGGAGGTTATTCTAGGGAGAAGGAAATGATGCAAGGAGGGACTTGTCCATTTGGAGGAAGTTGGATTTCCGTCAGGGGCATTATCTGACCTACCTTTCCTTTTTTTCTTTTTTTTTTCCTTTTTCTTTATCTTTTAATGAAGGCTTTTCTGGCCTGTGCAAGAGGGTGTTCAGCTGCTTGGGGAGAGCAGTTGTAAGTCACCTCCATCTGCCTGCTTTGCTCCTAATACGTTGGCTTGTCTTGGAAATCTTCAACCTAAAGGTCAATTTTGCCAACAGCAGGAATTTCCTGGCAAAGCCTGAGGAGGATGGAGCCTCCAGGCAGATGATGAGGGGAGCAGCAGTGGCCCTGAGGGCCACGAAGAGTGAAAATAAGAGAAGTAAGAGCTGGGTAGAGAAGGATGTTCACTTGTGGTTTTCCAGAAGACACTCTGGTGTTTCCCTGCTTTCCCTTCTGCTTGTGGCACAGGTGGGACAGACGGGGCCGTTTCTCCCTCTGGAGTTGGTCCCTTTGCCTTGACATCCAGGCTGGAACGTGCCCAGGGGATGGAAGCAGACCCTGTTTCCCATTTGCAAATGGACTTTGGAGGCTGCTCATTTCTGTAGCTGCTCTGGGGGTGGGTAACAGGCTGCTCTCTCCACCCTCTCTGTGAGTCACCTCGGGAGCACTGAGTGTGTCACCGGGGCTGTGACAGTGTCCCATGGTCCCTTCTCAGCTGCAGGGACAATCCAGCACAGCTCCCTTCCCTCCTGCTGCTCGGGGGGGTGGGCTCTGCTCCCAGATGGATTTCCAGGCTCCTGCAGGCACAGCGGGTGTGTGGGTGTTGGGAAGGCAGAGCTTGATGTGGCTGTCACTGCATGGCAGGGGGAGCTGCTGGGACTGGCACATCCCAGACAGTTTGCAGAGCTGGGAATGGAGTCAGGCAGTCCCTGCCTGTGGCTCGAGTCTGTCTGAGGGGGCAGTTTGGCTGCAGGACTTTGCTCACCTGCTCCGAGCAGGGGAGGCAGCAGGAATTCTGCTGTCCTGCCTTCTCTCCTGTCCCTCTGCTTTGGGATGCAGCCAGGAGGGATCAGACTTGCAGAGGGGAAGCTCTGCTCTGTGGTTTCCACCCCCTGAGATGCTGGCCAGGCACAGAGAGCCCTGCCCTGGGGGGGTCTTGCAGAAGGGGGTCTGATGCATTCCCAGTGCTGGGATGCTCCACGAGCAGTGCTGGGATGCTCCACGAGCAGTGCTGGCAGCTTTCAGCCCTTCCACGAGGAGGGTGAACTCTGCAGGCTGGAGAAACAAAGGGACATTTTCCACTTTTCTTCCTCTCTTTCATTACCCGGGCAGGGACTGATTGAACGAGGTGCAAAACAAAATGCCAGGAAGAGGATGTTTGTTCCATCAGCAAACCTGCCTGTCCTGTCCCTCGCTGCTTTTGTTCTGCTCCTTCCACAGATAAAGTGATTCAGAGGTTCTGACACGGATCTGAGGGCGGGCAGTCCCCAGGGTTAGCAGGAGAGAAGCGAGGAGCAGGGTGGTTTGGCAGGAGAGAGGCTTCCCTGAGCTAAATCCTGTGAGCTGGTGACAGTCCTTGGCGCCGGGCGCCTTCAGCTGCCGGCCTGGAGCCGGCGGGGCCCTGGGATCAGCCTCTTGGAACAGCCAGGGCTCGGGGGTGATGGTGAGGAACCTGTGTCTGCAAAAGAGCTGCTGTGGTGCCTTGCAGAGGGACAGGCTGTCCCGGATCAGTCCGTGTCCCGGGTGAGGGCTCGTGGCTGAGCTGCACCTGGATCTGGATCCTTGGGACAATATCCCAACAGGAACAGGCTCTGCCACTCCAGAGAGGGTGTTGTGTGTCAGGGACATGTTGGGGTGCAGCTCTGGGAGGACAGGCAGGAGTGATGATGGGCTGTGTCCCCTCTGCTCTGAGCTCCCCTCTCAGACTCCGAGATCCCTTTGGGATTTGCTGGTTGTGAGGAGGGATTTCCAGGTCCTCCTGACCTCCCTGGGCCTGGGCTGTGCTCCCAGCTCAGGGCAGTGACTGCCAAAGGTGTCAGCTGTGTCCTGTGTCCCTTCCCAGGGAACTGGGCTGATGCAGGAGGAGGCATCCAGCTCTCCCAACCCTCTGGAGCCCTTGGAGGCTCCAGGTGAGCGACAGGCACAGAGCTCTCCATTCCCAGTGGCTCTTTCCTGTGTGGCTGCAATTTAACCAGTGTCCAGCACCCACTTTGATCCCTGTGGGTCCCTTCCCACTCAGGATATTCTAAACCTCTGTTTCCTTCTTTTCCCAAGCCTGATCTCTCCCCTTTGCTCCAATCCCACCTCAAACCAGGCACTCCGTGACCTGTGCTGGGATCCTCAGGCTCTGGAGCTCTTTGCAAGGTTTCTTCTTGCTTTTATCCTTTGGATTTGGCTGAAAACTCCAGCAGGCCTGGCAGGCTGGCCATCCATATGGGAGGTGGGAGCCTGTGGAGGCGAGGAATGGCTTCCTGGGTGGAAAAGTGCAGGCTGTGAAGTGGCAACCAGCACACAGGACCTCAGGGAGGGAGTTTGGAGCAGGTTGAGCAATGCTGCTCATTTAGGCAACTCAAAGCTGGTTTGCTGTGTAAGGAGAAAGAGGGGGTTTGCAAAGAAAGGAGAAAATGAAGGTCTGACCTTGTGTACACCCTGGCTGGGTGCTGGCCCTGGGACCTGCTGGGTGCTGGCTCTGCCAAGGGCTGCTCCAGGGCTGCCCTGCACTGTGTGTCCATGCCAGGGCTGATGCCAGGGCTGGCAGAGCCAGGAGAGGCTCAGCAGGTGCCTGGAGCAGCCAGAGCTCCAGCTCAAACCCATGCAGGGCACCCAGCCTTGCCACCATCTGCTCCCCAGCTCACAGCCAGCACTGACTGGCCCGTGGAGATGCCACAGAAGTCCCTGTTGGGTGCCTGGAGGGGGCACCTCAGCTGGGATGGAGATGTTGGCAGTCACTGGGAAGCATCAGTAGCCCTTGGCTGTATGTTGGTGGCAGAGGTGGGAGCTGGTGTGGCTGTTCAGTGCCTCTTGCTCTGCTGAGCACAGCTGAAGGCTCTCTTGGTGGAGAAGAGGTGGGATGAGTAGGGGAAGTTCTGCCAAAATGCTGCATTCCCAGCCTGGGACCCCCATTCCCAGCCCCCGAGCTCTGTTCCCTTTGCTGTAACAGGGATACCCTGGGCTGAACTCTTCTGGGAGCCTGGACATCAGCCTGTCCCCTTGGGAGTGGAGAAGGGATGTGGAAATGCTGTGCCTGCTGCCTGTGCCCTGGTGTTCCCTCGGGGGCTGCAGCAGCAGTGGGACCAGAGAGGGGTGTCAGTGGCTGATCCCTCTGCTCCCTGGAAAGGAGAAACCACATTTATTGCTTCCTCTTCTGAGCTGTGCTCCCAGCCCTGCAGCTGGAATTGTGCCACAGGCTGGGCACAGAGTGGGGACAGTCCCTCTTCCCGCCCTGCTCCCTCACACCCCGTCTGTCCTCCCTCTGCAGCACTGGGAGCTTCTGGTCCTGGAGAAGCTGAAGTGGGACCTGGTGTCAGTGATAGCCAACGATTTCCTGCCCCACATCCTGCACCGCCTCCCGCTGCCCCCGGACAACGTGGAGCTGGTGAAGAAACACGCCCAGACCTTCATCGCCCTGTGTGCCACAGGTGGGTGCTGCCTCGCCAGGGCTGCTCTCCCCTGCCCTTCTGGGGAGCTGAGTGCCTGCCTGCATTCCAGTCAGAGCCGTTCCAGGTGGGATAATGGCCTTGGGTGCCTGAGAGGTGCCAGGAAAGCAGAGCTGTGTGCCAGCCCCTTGCTGTGCCCGTGGGAGGGTGTCTGGGCCTGAATCCGAGCTTTTCGCAGCCTCTCCCTCAGTCTCCAGTGCCCCCTCATCTCAGCACTTCTGGAGCTGTTGCTCTGTGGAGCTGTTGCTCAGCCTGTTTTCTTTTCCTTCACCCCGTTTCTCCCTCCTAAGCTGCAGAGACCCCTCTGTCAGCCCCTCTCGAGTTTTCCGGGGAAATCACGATCCCAAGCGCCGTGTGCACACTCACTAAGGGCCCCTCTCTGCCCCGTGTCCCTGTGCTGCTGCAGACTCCACGTTTGTGATGTACCCCCCGTCCATGATCGCCACGGGCAGCATTGGAGCAGCGATCCACGGGCTGAGCGTGTCCGTGAGCGACGAGGCCGTGACGGAGCTGCTGGCCGGGATCACGGGCACCGACGTGGTGAGTGGGCACAGGGAGCAGCTGCTGCAGCTGCTGGGAGCCCTCCCTCTCCTGCTGCTCCTTCTGAGAGGGAGAGCTTTTCCATGGAGGGTGGCAGAGCGCTGGGACGGGGGAGGTGTGCAGTCTCACTCTCTGGAAACGTCCCAAACCCACCCGGATACGTCCCTGTGTCACCTCCAGGTGACCCTGCCTTGGCAGGGGGGTGGGACTGGGTGGACTCCAGAGGACCCTTCCAACCCAAACTGGTCTGTGAGTCTTTGCAATTGGGCTGTTGATGATGGTGCTGACCCTGGTCTGAGGAGAGCCACGGAAAGAGAGAGCGTCCCTAAAACAGCCTCCTCCGGCAGCCCCGTGGCCACAGTGGCTCCTGCCTGGGCAGGGCAGGGTGGGCTGGGCAGCCTTTGAAATGCCACACAAAGGGCAGCGTCTGTTCCCTGCATGGGCAGGTGTTGGCAGGATCGGGTTGACGGGGTGGGAAGGGGCAGAGGGAGGCTCCGGGCTCGGCATCTGCTCCCCTCTGCGGTGTCTGGTTGCAGGTGCCCAGGCTGGGAGGGAAGGGGGGCATCTGCCAGCCCCTGCACTGCCCTTGGAGAAGGGAAGGAGGATCCTGTTGGGCTCCCCAGGTTGCTCCTGCTGCAGCAATGGGGAGCTTTCCCTCTGCCAGGGCCCCCTTTGATCTCTCCTCCTGCTGCAGGGTCGGTTACAGTCCCCTGGCAGGGCAGGGCTGGGCTGGGCTGGGCCGGGCTGGGGGGGTTCCACGGGCCTTTGTCCGGGCAGGAGGACGGGCGGGAGGCTCCCGAGCCGCCTGTGCCGATGGAATGGTTTTGTTTTCAGGAGAATCAGTGCAGCCACCTGCTCACAAGCTGCTGTGGGCACGGGGCAGGGGCTGCAACCTGCTCCAGGTCAGGGCTGGGGGGGGAACAGGTGGGAAGCAGGGAGGGAACCGAAATGGAGCCGAAATGGAGCCCGGCACAGCCCTGCCACCCTCCCTCCCTCCCCAGGGCATCTGCTGTGCCCCCAGCAAACAGCCCCTGCCC
>NW_021940585.1:5107417-5108529 GCF_001715985.3 Manacus vitellinus
TGGTGACAGAGCCCAGGGCTGGTGCCCTGTCCCCGGTGCTCCCAGCCCTGGCAGGAGGAGGCTGTGCTGACGGGAAGCCGGGCCGGGGGAGCGGGCAGGGGGAGTTGGGCGTTGCTATTTTCGCTCGCCACATCCTCTGTCGGTTTCTAAGAACCGCCGGCGGATTCCTGGTAAGAGATTTCGGGGTGTGACAATGTCCCCGAGGTGTGAGCTGCCCCCGAGCTCCCCGGGCTGGGCCGTGCCCGGCGCTGACGCGTCCGGGGGGCTCCGGCATCCCAGTGGGAGTTTCCTCTGGTTACAGCTCGTGTGGGATTTGCATTTGTGACGAGTGGTGGTGCTGCCTGCAGCCCCCTGAGCCTCCCTGTGAGCGGGGCTGGTGTGTCCCCCGCACTGGGGTGGGTCCCTGGGGGATACACGGGGGGGAACACGGGAAACCTGTAGCCACAGGATCGTCCTCCCAGCGTGTTGGGGTGTGGTGGTGTGGGTACACATGGGTGGTTCTTGGGTCAGGGAGGTCCCTGCCTCAGAGACCCCCAGAGTGAGGCAGTGCCCATCAGCCAGTGCATCCAGCTGGATTCCTGTTCCCAGCTCTGCTGCAGGAACACCCCAAGCTCTGGGAGAGCTGGGCTGAAGAGCCTGGGGAGGCAGGGGGGCTCCATGGGCTCCATGTGCTGCAGGCCACTGTGGATCTGGGAAGTTTGGGTTGTAAAAGCCAAACCTGGCCTGTGCAGAGCTGCTCTGCCCTTGCCATGATCCTGAAATCACACCCTGCTTCCAGGCACGAGGCCGGATGCTTTGGGAAGCTCTGATGGGCTCAGTGTTTCTTCCTGGAGAATGTGCTCAAACAGGGAGGTGGGGAGAGGACAACCAGAGCGTGGGGCTTCGCCTGGGGAGGGGCCCAAAGCACAGACAAGCTGAAGATTCCCCTCGGTGGAGAAAAGCTCCTTTGTCCTGCGTGTTTGGATGCTCCGGGGGTCGGAGATGCAGCCCAGCAGCTGCTCGGAGCGATTCCTAAGGCTCCCACCTCTGAGGAGCAGAGAACTGAAGCCTCTTGTCTCTCTCTCCCTCTCCCCAGGACTGCCTGAAGGCCTGCCAGGAGCAGATCGAGGCAG
>NW_021940585.1:5109084-5110885 GCF_001715985.3 Manacus vitellinus
CCTGCATGTCCTGGAGCAGGGAGGTACTCCCCAGTTCCCCCCCTGTGGCTCTGGACCCACAGGGTTCCCTTCAGGAGGGAGCAGCTGCTCAGTGGCCCCTCGGTCCCCGTTGCTTCGTGCCAGATTCCTGCAGCTCCGGGGGGAGTTGTGTGGCTGCTTCTGCTTGGAGGGGAACTGTGGGGCTTGTTTGTTATTGCTGTTGGATATGGGATTTCTGGGGATGTGCTCCCTGTCTGTGTGGACAGCAGGAGGGTCCTGGCCTTGGGAGGGGGCAGGTTTGGGCGCTGTCTCCTCGGATTTCGCTGGCCCATGGAGGCTGCTTAATTTATTAACTGCTGGGAAACAGGGAGGGAGGAGACGTGGCATTCCTTGCTGTGGGGCCTGGATGCTGCTCTCCTCCCCTCCCAAAAAAGTGCCTTCCCCCTTCGCCCCTTCCCTGGCTCCCTGGGCAATGGGAGACTCTCACTTGGAAGCTGGTTGGTCCTTTGGTAGCTTAGGCATCAGACTAGGATTTAAGGAATACCTTTGAATGTGCTGCTATAGTCTGGGATGCATCTCCACCTTCCCAGGGCAGGGATCTCGGATCACACTCAGGAGGGGGGGCTGTGTTATGTGTATCCATGTGGATCCGAGCTGTACCCTGAGAGGGTGGAAAACTTGCTGCGCACTTGAGTTGGAAAAGCAATTACTGCGTTTTTTGTATTGTTGTTGTTGATCCTGTTAGTTTTTTATAAAAAGTGTTTTTTAAAAAAATAATGCTGCTTTTCTATGAGAGAACCATTACAGAGTGGAATTGTATTAACCAGGAGAAGCCAGAGACTGCGCAGGGATGGGAGGCAGACGCTGCTGCCTGGGGACCTCTGGACATGTGGCTCCATGGCTGTTGCCCTCCCGTGGGAGATGTGGAGAAGGAGATAGAAATCTACCCTTTTGGATGCCACTAGATACAAAAAAACAGGCAGAAAAAGGTGGGGTTGCTGCTCCTCCCCGAGCCTGCCTCGTCCAGAAGGGCCCCGGAGCCGCTGCCTCCTGCCAGCAGGAGGGCTGGGACAGAGCCTGGCTGTGCAAAAGGAAATGTTTTTTATATATAAATGAATTTTAATTTAAGAGTAAACTGGTTTGGTGTTCACTCCGCTGCTGGGAGAGCCAGAGAACCCTGTGATGTTGCAATAAAGTATTTTAAAGAAGACTGAGAGCCTTGAGGGTTTCCCTGTGTGATTCCCAGGGCAGAGCTCAGATCCCTGTCCCTCAAAGTGCTGGGCTGGGCCCCCCATCACCTGGGGGATCCCTTGGGGGGGCTCCAGCCTTGTGTTTCCCAGGATGGAACGGGGAGAGGGCAGGCAGGGCACCCCCAGCCCCACTGAGAGGTTCCCAGGTAAGTGCACCCTCGTGGCACACGGGGGAAAGGTCCCCCCTGGGCTTTCCAACGAAGGTGGCACACGGGCAGGTGCCACAAGCAGGCTGGGCAAGAGGCCTCGATGGGCAGGGGAGGACAGTGGCCCCGTGGCTTCACCAGCCTTGCCAAGAGGAGGTAAATAAACCCCGTGAGTGTGGGGGGGAAATCCCTGGGGCAGGGAGGGGGCCAGCATTCCAGAGGCTGGTGGGGACAGGGGATGGGTCAGCTGGGGCAGGGACAGTCCAGGACCACACAGGGATGTGGCTGCAGGGCAGAACCAGCCCTGACTGACCAACATGGCTCTGGTTTTATTTTCCAGTCCAGGAACAAGCCAAACTCAGTGCTGGTGGCACCAGGACCCTGGGTGGGACAGGGGCTGCCTTGTCCTGTGACGAGCAGCACAGG
>NW_021940585.1:5111582-5112642 GCF_001715985.3 Manacus vitellinus
AGCCACGGGGATGGAGGAGGGAGCATGGGGGGGGAGTGGGGCCAGGCAGGAGCCACAGGGACCAAGGAGAGGGTCGGGGGGCTGGGCTGGAGGCACGGGGCACCAGGCACCCGGACGCAAAGCTGAGCCTTGACTCAACCCCAGAGGGAGCTGAGTGACCCCACCACCACCTCCAAAGGGCTGGAGAGGCTGAGGGGTGGATCCAAGGTGCTTCCCAGGGTGCCTGAAGGAGAAGCTTTGCCCCACACACCCCTCAGCCCCTCACCTGGAGTGCAGGACGGGGATGGAGCACTTGGTGAGGATGCTGCCGATGATGACGGCCTCCCGCAGCGTGCACGTGCCCGACTCACACAAGGGCAGGAGGATCCCTGCGGAGGGGAGAGTCAGGCAAACCCCACCAGGCACCCAGACAAGCCCCAGATCAGCCCCTGCAGGAGCCCCTACCCTTGAACCAGGCTGCTGGTTTGAACAGGGCCTTCTTCAGAGCCATGTACAGGTGGAAGTTGAGCCGCTTGTACTCGGCGATGTCGTCCCGGACCCGCGGCAGCAGCACCAGGTTGTAGAACCTCTGGGCCATCCTCTCCTTCAGGTTGGATGAAAATATCCTGGGAACACCAAAGCATGGAGGGAGGAGGGGTGGGGAAAGGGGTGAAATAGGGAAAGGGTGGTGTTCTGCAAATCTGATTCCAGCTATGGAAAGGAAAAGCAAAATGAGTCAGGGGCTCATGTCAGAGGCTCCCTGGGGCGACCTGGCCTTACCTGGTGGCCTGGTACATGGCAGCAGCTGTCCACGCCTCTGGCTCGGTGATGTAGAGGATCTGCTCCCAGTTGGACAAGGCAGGAATGATTTTAAATGCCTTGGGGAGCTTCCCACTCCTGTATTTGGACAGCACCTTCAAAGACACGGATACAGGCCATGGCTGTGGGCACTGCCAGCAGGGCTGTCCCCTCCCTCAGCACCTCAGGGGGGTGACTGTGGGTTCAGCTGCTCTGGCCTCACCTCCCTGACCCCTCTGTAGACCTCCAGGACACGGGGATCCAGCTGGGGCATGGGGCAGCC
>NW_021940585.1:5114064-5116653 GCF_001715985.3 Manacus vitellinus
TTCGGCGTGGACTGCGAGACCTACCACACGGCCGGGGCCATCGGCACCCAGGGTGAGCCCCGGCACGGCCCCGGCGGGGCGCGGGGGGCTCCGCCGGGCTTCTCACCTCCTTCCCCCGCTTTTGGGTTTTTTCCCCATTTCCCTTTCCCTCTTCCCCTTTTCCTTCCCTTCCTTTTCGTCCTTTCTCTTCTCTCCTTACCTTCCTTCTCCTTCCCTGCCTTCCCTGGAGGTGTTTAAGAGGCACTGGGTGATGTGTTCGCTGGGTGATGTGGTTCAATGGTTTAGAGGTTACAGTGGCAGTGTGGGGCTGGTGGTTGGACTTGAAGATGTTGAAGGTCTCCTCCAACTTTGACGATTCTGTGATTCCACTGTTCCTTTTCCTTCCTTTCCCCTTTTCCCTTCTCCTTCCTTCCCCCTGGACTCCCAGGTCCTTTCCAGACCCTGCTGTGACAGTCAGAGGTGGCTCAGTGGCCCTGAGCCCGTGCAGCCCCAGGCTCTGCTCAGCCAGTGTTCCTGAACAGAGCAGTTTGGAGCTTCCAGAGCAGCTTTTTCCTACTCTTTCTGCAGCTGGAACTTGTACATCTCCATGGAGGAGAGGCTGAGCCCAGGCTCCCTCTGTGCCCGTGGGCAGGGGGTGCCCAGCCAGGGATGGGGGGGCTGGGTGCTCTTGGCTGATCCCCCCCAGACTCCAGAGTCGTGCTGGTGTTGTCCTGGGGCACCAGAACATTTAGTTTTCCCAGTAAACCTTCAGAATGAAATCCCATCTATTCCCTGAATGGCTGGATAACATAACATCCGTGTGGGGATGCAGAGTTAAAGCACCAGGGGGGACACAGGGAGGACCAGGTGGTGCTGTCAGGCGGGTACAAGCACAGGAGTGCTGGTTTCCCAGCCCGGATCCCCTGGCTGTCGTTGCAGGGCAGACAGGGAAGCTGATGTACGTGATGCACAACTCCGAGTACCCCCTGAGCTGCTTCGCCCTCTTCGAGAACGGGCCCTGCCTCGTGGCCGACGCCAACTTCGACACCCTCATGGTGAAGCTCAAGGGCTTCTTCCAGAACGCCAAGGCCAACAAGATCGAGAGCCGCGGCACCCGCTACCAGTACTGCGACTTCCTGGTGAAACTGGGCACCGTCACCATGGGGCCCAGCGCCAGGGGCATATCCGTGGAGGTGAGGGGCCTCTGGGAAGGGTGGGAAATACAAGGACACGCAGGGAAATTCCATGAGGGAGGACGGAGGAGGAGGGTTTAGGGGTGACCGAATTGTGGCTGTCCAGTGAGCTGAAGGGAGCTGAAAAGGAGGATGGAGAGACGCTATTTTACAAGGTCCTGGAGGGGCAGGACAAGGGGGAATGGCTTCACACTGACAGAGGGCAGGCTTAGATGGGATATTGGGAAGGAATTCTTGGCTGGGAGGGTGGAGAGGCCCTGGCACGGGTTGCCCAGAGAAGCTGTGGATGCCCCAACCCTGGGGCAAGGCTAGGTTGGATGGGGTTACCCCTCCGTGTTACATGCTAAACATTCTGGGATGTTTTCATGGAAAGCACACCCTGCAGCGAGGCAGGGAGCAGGGCACTGCCCCTCCTGCCAGCTCCAGGGCTGTGGGCTGTGTTCCCAGGTGGAATACTGCCCCTGTGTGATCGCCAACGACTGCTGGAACCTGCTCATGGAGTTCATGCAGAGCTTCATGGGCAGCCACACGCCCGGGATCCCGTCGGTGTTCGGGGCCAAGCACGACAGCGTGTACAGCCCCGGGGACACCATGGTGCAGTACATGGAGCTCTTCAACAAGATCCGCAAGCAGCAGCAGGTGCCCGTGGCTGGGATCAGGTGAGAGGATTCCCTGGAGCTCCTCCTGGGAGTACATCCTCCTTGCTGCCTGCCCAGCAGGATCGGGAGTCCCTCTGAAACGCGGCATGGGACGGGTTTTTTTCCTTCTGCATCTCCTTCCCCTGGTTCAAAGCAGAGTTTTCCAGTGCTGTGTGTGTTTCTGGTTGTTCTCCGTGGTTTGGAGCGTGTCTGGGATTAGATCCATGGTTCTGCGGATTGGATCCGTGGTTCTGTGGTTCTTTGGGCAGTGCTTCGTGCAGGGAATCAGTGTCCATCAGCAGGAAACTGCAGGAAAAGGAGAAATTCCAGCCAAACGCAAGGGCAGAGCTTCTGTGACTGCAAACAGCTGCGGAACAGAGCTTTTAATTTTTTACTTCTTTTTTTAATATCCACATAAAGGTGTCTTCTTGTATTCCACCCCAATAAACCTGTATTTTTGGAGAAGTCTCTGCCGCGTTCTACTTCCAATTACCCCCCTGACGTCAGTGGGTTTCCACGGGGGAGAGGATGAGGAGGACTTAGTCATTCATGTCTCAGCAAAGCCTATTGGTCTCCATTCTGGGATCTGCTGCCTCATGTTACTGTGGGGCTTTTTTACTTTATTGATGGACAAAATTACTCTTTTGAGGTCCCCATCACCTCAGAGACCCTGTGGGGTTCCCCCCCATCACCTCAGAGCCCCCACGGCCCCCCATCACTTCAGGGTCCCCCATCACCTCGAGCCCACCCTGTCACCTCAGGGACCCCGCGAGGTGCCT
>NW_021940585.1:5117858-5122349 GCF_001715985.3 Manacus vitellinus
AAAATCTGTGCGGGTTTGTATTTATTTAGGAGAAAAAAACACATACAAAAAACCCCAAAAAAGTCGCGGTTTTGTGTCTCGCAGGGAGGGAAGGAGCAGAAGTTAATCCGGGGGGGCCCTGGGTGCACCTTGAGGTTGGGTTTGTTGGTGGGAAATGTCCACCCCGGGAGAGAAACTGCTTCAAAATCCCCTTTTAAACCTCAAAAGGGGTCGCAGCAGTGACAACCCCCCCTCCCGCCACGAGGGCTCCCAGAGCCGAGGGAATAGCGGATAAGGGATAACTGAGCCCCTAGAACGGGGAGTCGGTGCTGGGAAAGGTGCTAATTTTAGGAAAGGCGCCCGTTAATCGCGTTACCACCGGGAACGAGCCTGATCCGAGCGTCAGGACAGCTCCGGGTCTCCAGCAGGAGAACGCTGAGCGGGGAGAGCATCCCGTTATCCCGAAACATTGGAGCCGGAGGGTGGGAAGCGCCTTTACTTTGCGGAGTTACTCCTGTACTCTCAGTCACGGAGAGATGCTGCGGACTCCCGGAGTCGCTGAGCTCGTCTGGCGTGAAATGATGCAAAATTCGGTCCTTTCCCACGCTGCCGCCTCGGGGAAGATGCTCGTGGAAACCCGGGAAAGAGCTGCTGATTCCTCGTTCCAGGGAAGACTCTGACTTCGGCAGGAGCTTCTCCTGGAGGAGAATCGATTGGCAAGGCAGGAAATAGGGAGCAGATTAAATGGGATGATAAGGAGAGTGAAAATAAGGTTTTAGGGAGGGGGCTGAGAGCTGAGCTGCTGCTGGAGCTGAGGAATGAAGGGACACGGGAATGAGGAGCAGGTAAATCAGTGGAATGGTGAGTTAAAAGCTCCGTGTGGGTGTGAACAGTGTGGATTAGGCTTGGATTAAACAAGTGTCCCTGTGAACTGGCTGGAGCTGCACCGTATCGAATTTTCCCTGGATTTCTGCTGCTCTGCCTTGGGCAGCTGCACCCGGGGGTTGCTGCAGTTTATCCAGCGTCAGAGAGGTTGGAGGATGTTTTAAAAGGAACGGGCAACAAAAGCGTTTGGCGTTTTATTTGGTTTCCAAACAGGCTGGGTGCAAATATTTGGAAACGATGTGCCAAGCGTGAGCAGCATTTGGTGTCTCCGGGCTTTCAGCACGAGGCTGCAAACCATAAATGTGTGTTTATTCCTCCCCTGATCATTCTCCCTGCGAATACGAGCTGGCTCCAAGTGGAAGGGGTGTTTCGAAGTTGGCAGATTTTCCGCTCTGGAATAATTCTTGGTCTTGTGCAAGTTGGGTTTGTTACAGAGAATTCTGCTTGTTCAGGAGCGGGGCTGGACAATAGTCACATATGCAACAGTTTAGGGGCTGTTAGAGCCGGGAAGCCAAAACCGGGGATTTATTTGGCTGTTGTGTGTCCAAGGATTGTTAGTGAGGAATCTCCTGCTGCAGTTCCTGCGGAGATTCCAGCTGCATGTGGTACAAAGCCCTGGGCTCGACAAGAGGCCTGTGAGGATGAGGGATTGGGGATCAGCCTGCGGAATGAACCGGGGCTGGGGATCGGCTGGATTGGGATGTATCCATGGGGTGTTGTGCTGCTGGTCCCTGGGACAGAAAAAGGCACCTTTAGGTTCTGTGTCTCCCCTCTGCTCTGGGTTTTTTTTGCTGCAGTGGATTTGTTGCTGGTCCTTGCTGCCTTAAACCCAGCTCTGTCCACATCACACCCTGCAGGTTGTTTTCTGCAGTGCTAAAACACTCACTTGTTAATTATTATTTTTAAGCAGTTCTGTTTTGTCTCAGAACAAGTGACAAGAAGCACTTTCTCAGCAGCAAAGATGGTTTTTTCAGCATAAATTACTGAAAATGCATTTTAAGATCCTGGGGTTTTTTTGGCCTTTTTCCCTTTTGTTACCTGTTTTTATACTGAAATGTCTTAGGCCTTTTGCTGAGGCTCCTAAATTGAAATTTAGTGTTTTCTCAGCCCTTAGAGGATGTTACTGGATTGACTTAGAACAGTTAATAAGTGGAAATACTACAAAATTCAGCTTCTGTCCCATGAGGTCCTCATGGATTCTTTCACACGAGTTTTTTGCTTTGGGGAAGTGTAAGAGGGTTTCTGAAGTTGTTGTCAGCTCTGAGGCAAAACAGAACTAAGAGGTTTGGTTTCAAATTGTTGTAAATGAACAGAGAGATACTCAGTGAGCTGCTTGAAATCTTTGTGGATAACTGGGAGCAGCAGGTGAGGTGGAAGGGGGGAATGGGGAGCTGGGGTCACCCTGAGCTGCCTGGTGGGACAAAAGACCCCAAAGATCCCCCCAATCCTTTATTTTCTGCAGGAATCCTCTCCAGTGAATGAGAAGTTTCTCTCACTTCGTTTAACAACCTTTGTGGTTTTCATGTTGAATATTTCATCGGGGGTTGGTTTTGTTGTTGGGTTTTTCCCCTTTGGGGAGATGTTCCTGTCTCAGCAGCCTGTTGTTAATGGCTGGGTGGGTAAACACTTCACCTTTCCCAAACACTTCACCCGGGGCTGTTGGATGGAAAAAAAGCCCCCCTTCAATGCCAGTGAAAGGAAGACCATCCTCGTTAAGGGTCATTGCTCTGGAGGGAGCAAATCCAAATTGTTTAACAGAAACCATTTAAAAATCTGATTTACAGGTGAGAATATCCCAGGTTTCTTGTTGATATCTCTGTGTGTACCAGCCCTAACGCTCTTCACCTTGGTTTTATGAGACTTTAGCTGAAAGATGGCTCATGTGAGGCTGCAGAGTCGTTTGTGGCTCAGGAGCCGGGGAATTACAGCTCTGGCACCCAGGGAAACAAAACAGATTAAAGGGGGAGCGAGGGGACAGGAGGTAAAAACAGGGGTGAGGTTCTGCCCTTTGCCAGTGTCACAGGGAAATAATTTCTCAGTGAACTAAAGCTGATTATTTGTGTGTTTGCAGTAATTTATATCCTGGTGTGCCGAGGAAAATGCAGATTAAAAGGCACTGCTAAAATACACTGTTCTGCTGGGTTTGAAAGGAAAAAAACCCTCTTTTTTTGCAACGGTGTTGAGAAGTGTCTGTAGCATACAGGAGACAGGCAAAAAAAATGAAGCTGGCTGCGTTGTGCTAAGTGTTGTTAATGAGCTTTTTGCTTACAATGTGGCAGTGAGTGCATATGAACTATTACACCTTCAGTACATGACAAAAATCGGTTGAAATGCCTCAGAAAGTGGCAAATTGTTGGGACAAACCCTGAGATTTTTGAAAGCACGCTCACTAGGTAGGTTCCTTTAATTAGGTAATTATAAAGTAATTCACTGAGAAGTCTGGCTTTTTAAGAGCTTTGCTGAGAGAGTAGAAAATACCTGAAAACCAGGAGCTTTTCTTGTTCCTCCCCACGGTGCTCACACTTGCTTTCTTGTCTCGCTGCTTGGCTCTGTGATTCAGCTGCGTTTTCAAATGGAGACAGAGAACTGAAATCCTGGGATCTGACAGCTCCCAGTTACTCTGAAATGTGTCTTGTGTAACGTGTCAGTCATGACAAATGCACTATTTAAAGAAAAATTCAGACTAAGGAGGTGCGTTCGAGTGTTTTGTAACTCTGCTGACTGGAGTGCGAGAGGGAAAAACACATCCTGGGGCACAGGAATCCCTGCAGAAGGGTGGAATTGCTAAATAGCCTGCTCCAGCTTGGACTTTAAAAAGCAAATAACAGTTTGGGGTGTGGTGTAGATTCGGGAAAACTTTCACCCTCAACCTCTGAGCAAGTGCACTGAGAAAGAAACTCCTTCCCCCCCTCCCTCCCCGGGCGCAGCCAGGGCCGGCTTTTCAAAGCCCCAATTTACTGGAGCAGAAGCTTTAGAGCATTTCTGGGCTTTTCAGGCCTTTCAGGCCAACCATGGAAGATCGAGTCAAGAGTTATGGGCCACAGCTGTGGCCCTGCATTGAGGGTTCTGTGGGAGATCAGCTGAGCTGATTAGGGAATGGTGACCACGCTCCCAGCCCTCATTCCCTGTGAAAGGCAAATCCATGCCCTCATCCCGTCCCTTATTCCCTGTGAAAGGCAGATCCATGCCCTCTGTGGAGGAGCACTGCCTTGGGACCAGATTTTCCCATTCACTTGCAGTGGGCGGCTCAGATTTGATTAAGAAATACTGTCCCCTAATTACATTCTGCCCCTTCTCTCTCAGGCTTTGAAAAGCCCCTGGAGACAATCCCGGGGTTTGAAGTTGGGACACAAGTGGTGTGGAAGGAGGGCCTGGGAGGGGAGGTGGTGAAGATAAGTGGATTTTAGCTGCAAATGCTGAAAGAGTGGCCTAAGGAGGGCACTCAGAGCTGGCTCCTGGTTCTGCACTGCCGGGGCTTTGTTCCCTTTTCCCTGGGAGGGATCAGTGTCTCTAAGACCGACTCCACGCCAGTAAGTTCCTGACAAATGTGCTTTCCCATTCTTCAAACAGCAAAACTCTGTTTTATATTAAATCACAGGATGGTTTGAGTTGGAGGGACCTTAAAGC
>NW_021940585.1:5122365-5132766 GCF_001715985.3 Manacus vitellinus
GCACTGTCCCAGGCTGCTCCAAGCCCCGTCCAACCTGGCCTTGGACACTTCCAGGGATGGGGCAGCCACAGCTTCTCTGGGCAACACAAAAGCAAAAAGCATGTTTTAATTTTAAAGACAAACATTCTAGACTTAGAATGGTATTAATTACACTGAAAAAAAATCCATGTTAACAGTGTGCTGTTCTTAAAAGAAAAAGAAAGTTAGATCAGCTGTTTATTCACTGGAGTTGTGAGAAAGAGCCCTTAGCTTGGGTTTAATGATGTTTAATCATTCTTTCAGAAACACAAAGGAGGTACTAAAAGCTGTTCAGCTGAGCTATAAAGAACTAAAAGCTATAACTCAGATTCAAAAGTGATTTAGTTCCAGAGGTAAGTCCATAATCCGACCAGTCATGAGTTAATCTGTCATCAGACTAAGACTAGAAGCAAATCTATTTAACTAAGAATAGTTAATTCACCTGAACCAGAGCAAGGCTGAAGATCCTTCTCACAAGAGTTTATTTTGAGAAAATATAATATTCATGCTGGAGAGTAAAAATAGTGAGTGGCTTTCAAAGGGAAAAAATGTGCTTTGGAATTTGCACTGCTCTTCTTCTGCGCTTTTGAGGATGGTTTGACCTACTGGTTGGACACAGTGGGAATGAGGCAGCGAATAAGGAAGAAAATACCCTGATTATCATAAAATTGGAGGGCTTTAGGAGCAGCTTTTTGTGGCATCAAACCCAAATTCACCTCTCCCTCTTTGCTTTCCTTGTCCTGTTGTTCCATCTCCAGGCAAATTGAAGGGATGAACTCTAACCTCTTAGTAGGATAATTTATTAAAATAACAGCTGCTCTAGAATCAGGCCTGGGTTGATCTTCAGTTCTTAAGGAAGATTAACAACCTGAGGGTTCACAAATGGGGTTCCCTGTTCCGACCTCGTGCCGTGGGGAGGACAAAGGCACCCCTCAGATCCTGCCTGGAATTCCTAAAAAAAAAGGATTTCGGCCAGAACAGGATTCAAAATATTCAAATTAGGAATAATTCCATCGGGGGGGTGGGGAGAAGGTGCATTTGGGCAAGTGAAATTTTCCTTCATGTAGCAGAAAACAGAGGTGTGAACCCTGTGCAAGGCTGGGAAGGTTTGGGACTGAAAACACAAATCTTAGTTTTGTTGATGCCACTTCAGGTCCCCGTTTGCACACTGAGGAAGAGGAGGGTTTGCTGGATAAATTTGGTTTTCCCAGCACAAAACAGGCCCATCAGTCAAGCAGGGGAAGAGGATGTGTAAATCCCTCTAATTCTTTGTTGACAAGAAAACAGAGGAGCCCTTGGTCGAGCCCCATGGTCTGAGTGTGGGGGGTCAGAGATTTGCTATTTCCAGAGCTGGGGATGTGGGAATGCTTATGGATACTCTACAGATAAATACCATGGAGCATCCAGGGCTGATGTCTGGGGTTTGTTAGTCAGACAAATGAAATAACAAAGTCCTGGCTGCATTTGGATAAATTGGTCGCTGTGCTTCACTCCATTGACCCATTTATACATTTATATATAAAACCCATAGAAAATTTACTGCTGTTCTGTCTCACTCGTTTGGGGTTAAAAAAAAAAAACCACCACCAATAAATTGATTGGCAAGTGAAGGAGAAGAAAATGATGGAGAGGTGTGTCAAAACCCTTCGTTATTTTTGTCTTGTTGTAATCGCTGCTCCTCAAACATATTAGAGGCACCTTCCCTGCTTAAACCACAGCCTGTGGAATATTGCACTTCTATTTAATGCTCTTTGCCTGTTCATTATGGCTGTGAAGATAATAAGGCACAGCCTGCTGGGGTTGTCTGGTGCTTTATTGCTCTGGAGATGGCTCTGACATGTTCGTTTGACTGATGGCTCTCGGCGCTGTATCAGCTGCGATTTGGGGTGGGTTTGTTAATAGTCTGTCGGAGATTCTGCCAAGATGGATATGAATTAAAATGTGGGAGGAAGAACAGCAGAGGACTACCCAGAACTTAGCAAGTCTTCACTCTGTGCCGTAATCCCTCTTTGTGTCTGTCACAAAGGGATCCTGGAGGAGGCTGTTATTCCGAATCCCAGGGCTGCTCGTGGATCCCCGCGGCAGCGCCAGGACCCCGACGCGCCGGAGCTGCCAAACTTCCCCTCGTCCCTGTGCCACCGAGGGCTCTGGGTTTGTTTGCTCGGAAATTCCCCGTGTTTTGATACGGGATTAGTCAGGTTTTGGAATGCTGGGGGGGGACGGGGCGAGGTGCTCCGGGGTCAAAACGTGACCGGCTCTGCCCTTGCGGTCACAGAGTCACGGAATCGTTTAGGCTGGGAAAGACTTCAGGATCATCAGTCCAAAAATGATCAGCAATCCAACAATTGCTGGTGTTGTTGTGAAGGCGGGTGGGAATTGATAGGATTTTCCCTGTCAAAAGGCTGAGTGTGAGATTTTTAATATTTTTAATGTATGATCTCTGAACTGTTGCCGTGAACTCACCTCTGAATGTGCTGTTCTCGTGACAATTGGTGGTAAATGTGATGTGCTGAACGTGAAAATAATGGTTAAAGAGCGTGGGCAAAAGAAAAAAAAATGCTTTCTGCAGTCTGGAAAAATGTGGGGTTTTGTGTGGTTGGCTGTGATTAAAAGGATTGATAAGGCAGGGAAAGTGGGAAGCCAAGAGGAAGGCTCTCCATCTCTGTTGCTGCTTTGTCAGGGCACGCTGGTTTTGTGTGGTTGGCTGTGATTAAAAGGATTGATAAGGCAGGGAAAGTGGGAAGCCAAGAGGAAGGCTCTCCATCTCTCTTGCTGCTTTGTCAGGGCACGCTGGGATGGACGGGGCTGCTTTGGTTTAACCTGCTCCTTGGTAATGGTTCTGGAGCTGCCACATGAACCTGGGCACAGCCCTGAGCCCTCCCTGGGCCTGGAGCAGGAGCGGTGCCCCGGGCAGGGGAAATGGGAAGGGAAGCAAAGACCCAGGTTTTGGTGTGAGTCCTGACAGTTTTGGGACGGGAAGGGGTGAAAAAGTGAATTTCCCCCTGATTGGGAGGCAGTGCCATTGATTTTGTGCCCCTTAAAGCTCCTGCCCTGGCTGAGGTGTTTCAGGAGGAATGTTTGGGGGCAAACAGGTAGAAAACTTTAGGACACTATTACATGTAACTCTCTGTCACAGCTGTGGAAACAATTCTTGGGGAATTCGTGGATTCTGTCAGGTTGGTTGCTTGACTGGTGAAGTGAAATTATAACTTTCCATCGGGCAGTCGGTGTCTGCTTCCAGCCTGTTCTAATTCTGTTCTCTTTCCTGTTTGAGTCTGATAATTCAAATTGTATGTGTTTGCTGTAATTGCTTCAGGCTTCTCCAGATGGAAAAGCCAGGGAATTGCTGCGTTGATTCCTTCCCTTTTGGGCTGGTTCACGAGGACCAGAGGAAACTCTGGGAATTGTTTTAATGTCCAGAGAGGGCCTCTGTGCACAGGGGGTGCAGGTTGTGCTTCTCAGCTTACTGACACTGCAAAAACCCAGCCCAAAAATAAAACCTCAAAGCCTATGGAAAGAGAGGGGAGGAGGGATTTTATGTGTTGTAAGAAATGAAGAAGCATTAACTTCTAGAAAGCTGTGAGCTAAGGTGTATATAGCATTTTAATAATGCTTTTTAACATCCCGAGTAGTTAAATAGTAATTCCCACATTTTCAGGGACCTGTAGCACATGGATCTTGTTTGTTTGTGTGTTTTACAGTGACTCTAAAGAATATATAGTCAATATTGCACATGGACATTGATTCTTAGAGCTAAAGTCAAGAGGTGGGATGTTACCTGAGGTTTTAGTCAATTATTTCTATTTATCTCTTAGATGAGAGACAGTGTGAGTTTGGCTCGATAAGAATATTCCTATTTCATCTTTAAAATACTTTAAATTATAAAAACTTCCAAGTTTAGACTGGTGTGGCTGGATTTGAGTGGCAGTGTGAGCACAGAGCAGCCCATTCCCAGGGGGAGGGAGGAGTTGCACCTTCCCTCTGCCTTGCCAGGATTGTTTGCAAACCCTGAGCTGCAGCTCCATTTGTAGGGAATGTTGGACTGGCTCCGGTTTAATGGGATCTTCCTTGGGAAGGAATGTGGATAGAAGACACATGTGCAGGGATTTGTTGGCCTGTGTGAAGTTGGAATTATGGCTCTTGGAGGACACAGCAGTGCCAAGTCTTTTGTTGGAGTCATAAATTTATTCCAACCCAACCAAAGGAGCTTGGTGGCTTTTCTGGCTCCTTGGAGTTCACCAGAAAGCAGAGAGTGTGAGTGTGTGTGTGCCTGCAGGGAGGTTGTTCTGGGGAGTGCAGCTAAACCAGTTCACCAGGACTGAGAAGAGCAAAAAAAGGCAGGATAAGGTTATTTCATCCATTCCAGGCACTGACTTGCTTTAGGAATGGGGAATATTCCTCTAAGGACAGAGGATGGGGACGTGGTGGTGACGTTTTTTGATGCAGCAATTCCTTTTTTTCTAACAGAATATCAATGATATGAGTTTTTCTGCTTGGAAAAAATGTCATTGCCAGAGTCTTTGAGAGGTGAGGAAGAATTCAGGAGGAATTTCCTCATGGAAAGGGCACTCAGGCACTGGAAGGGGCTGCCCAGGGAGGTGGTGGAGTCTTCACCCCTGGAGGTGTCCAGGGAAGGACTGGAGGTGGCCCTCAGTGCTCTGGGCTGGGGGACAAGGTGGGGATGGGGCACTGGGTGGACTCCCTGGTCCTGGAGGGCTTTTCCAACCTCAGGGATTCTGGGATTCTGTAAATACAGGGCTTTGCTGTGAGTACACCCTTAGAACTGGAACATGAATGCTTGAGCAGGAGTTTTTTTCCCCCATCTCCAGTGCAGCTCAGATTACATGTTTTCATTAGACATCTGGTTCAATAATTGGTTCCTCACAAATGGGGAGGTTAAAACAATCACAGCAATGACGGGTTGGAGTAGCTGTGTGCAATTTTGGAGCTCTCTCCTCTCTGCTATCGCCATGTTTGCGTTTTTGGGTGTTTGCAGCAGGGTGGAAAATCCAGAGTTCCACATAAAAATGGGTTATTGGGCAGGGGGGAGTGGAAAGTACTTGGGGTTTTGCATCGAAATTTTTAAACCTATTTCATGGTATCATAGAATCACAGGATGGTTTGAGTTGGAAGGGACCTTAAAGTGCCACCAGTGCCACCCCCTGCCATGGGCAGGGACACCTTCCACTGGCCCAGGTTGCTCCAAACCCCATCCAGCCTGGCCTTGGACACTTCCAGGGATGGGGCAGCCACAGCTTCTCTGGGCAACCTGTGCCAGGGCCTGCCCACCCTCACAGGGAAGAATTTCTTCCCAGTATCCCATCTAACCTTCCCTCTTGCAGTTTGAACCCATCCCCCTTGTCCTGTCACTGCAGTTTGACCAAATGCTGGATATTCATTATGTAGTTTTGATGGAAACCAGGAATACCCAAGGATATTTTTTTCCTACAGTGTTTTAAAACAAAGTGAGAAGTTAAAAAAAAAGGCAAGTGTGCTTTATTTAATGTGAGACCAATTCCCACTGGGCTGGTGAAATGCTGCTGTGTTTCACTTCTGCCATTCCCAGGAGAGGGAGGAAGGAATGAATGAAAGAATCATTCAGGCTGAGCTTCCCACCTGTCCTGAAAGATGATTTCCAGGAGTTTGTGCCAGTACTGAACACTCTTGGACAAGAGTGGAATCAACTGTTGGACAAATAAAAGATGCATCATTCCAAGGCCAAACGTGCAGCACCTCTCCTGAGCCCTGAACTGTTCTCTTTGCTTCCTGCAGATTGATTTAGAAACAGAAAGTAGCTGGTGTCAACAGATCCCTACAGATGTCTTTAATCAGGTTCCAAATGTGTAACAATGGGACAAAGAAACGTAATGAAATCATGTGGTTTATTTTAACACTCTTTTGGGGTCAGGAGCCAAATTGTTTCTGCTGCATTTGGTCCTTGAAGTTGTTAGAGGTTCTTGCCATGAGTTTTTCCAGGGTTATGAGCCATGCAAGGAAAGAAAGTAGGGTTTGACCCAGTGTTTAAGTGATTTGCAATGTGAGAAATACTCAAAATGTCTCTAAAATGTCATTGGCTAAACTAATGTCCTTATTTTTCTTTTATTTCCTATTACTTTGTTGCAGTTGTACTCATCTTTAGTGCATTGCAGTGCAGCTCCTCCTGCTGCTGGTGCCTCTTCTCCATGCAGAGCAATCAAGTCATCCCTCCTCCCTCTTTTCCTTCCCCCAGCCCTTATCTGGGAAAGATCTAAGTAGGTGAGAAAGGAGGAGTTTATAGAGATTCTTTAAAATGACATCTACCTTAATGGGAAAAGAAAAATTTGTAAACCCAAGAATGAAAGGCGATGAACTATAATTGCAGAGAGCAGAGCTCTGAGTGTTTGTTTCCAAGGCTTTTAAAATCCAAGGTGTTGACTCTCCATCATCAAACCCTCGTGTTGCTCATGGTCTGTCACACCAACCACAGCAATTTGTGCTCAGGCCCTGCAGCCTCTGAGGCAGCTCCAGCCCTGTGATCTCAGCCAGGTTTGTTTTCCCCCTTGTTTACAGGTTCTGACTCATGGCTGTGTCCTCCTTTAATCCCAGCCCTGTCATTCCTCCTGGGAGCCTGTTCTTGGAGGAGGTTGTGGCAAAACTGCTTGTGTACCTGTGGAGAAGAGAGGGGGAAACTTCTCTTCTTAGTCATGTGCCAGTGTTTGGTGGCTCATTCTGCTCTCTGGGGTGTGGGGGCTGCAGGGCTGGACCTGCACCCATTCCAGCTGCCTTTGGATCATGGGAGAGCCAATTTTAATCCTTTTTTTTTTTTTTTCATGGAAGGGCTCAAAAATACGAGTCAGTAATAGAAACCTTTAATGTGAGGATGAACTCTGAAGTGTGGTGGGTGGAGAAGCCCCTCTCTGAGGAAAAATGTATCATTCCAGTGGTTTTGGGTTAAATAAACACAGTTTCTTTCTAACTTTGAGAGCAGCCCAAGGTACAGGGAATTAGGGCTTGGATTTGCAAGGGAATTATCCGTGGATACCTAAAGAGAACCAGGTGGGGAATATCACATGCAGCATCAAAGATGCTTTTGTGCTGAGAATTACTGACTTAAGGTGTAACAAAGCTGCTCTGTCAACTGACCCACCGTGTCCAGGGTCTCTTTCCCTTTCCAAGCAGGAAATCTCCCGGCCCACACAGGAAAAGCAAAAGCAGTTGACAAAAGGCTGGTGATTTATCTCCTGACAGCCTCCTGCATTGTCAAACACGGTTCCCTAATGCTCTGGGTCTGGTGTGGGATTGATTTCCTGGTAGCCTGTTACCCAGCTGGAACCAGCACCACTGGTTCTTCTTCCTTGGAAACTGGGGATAAATTCGGTGGTTTTTGAAAACCCTGTGTCCTGAGAGCTTGCAGGGCTGGTGAGCAACTGGCTGTTTGATTATTCTCTAGCAAACTGTGTGTATAAGGCCCATTTTTTGTTCCTCAGAACACGCTGGTGAGACTCAAGGGTTAAATTCCCCACACTGTCGCATATGGCAGTGAGCAGAATCACAGATGTTGATGATACAACATAATTAGTATTCTTTTATGTAAATGAAGGCTGTCAATGTTACCATAGTGTCTATACTCTCTCAAGCTGGAATCTCTGCCACTTGGTCTCACCAAGGCTAGACAGGATTATTCCAACAATTTTTTTATCCAGAGCTGAGGAGAGAAATAAAGAAAGAGAGGGGGGGGAAAAGGGTCAGGGAGGAAGGTGGGGAGGGAGGAAGGAAGGTGGGAAGGGTTGTTTCCAACTTGGAAGGAGGAGACCAAACCGGTCCTTTGTTCAGCTTAGGATTTCCAAAAGTGCCTTTCCAGGTCCTGGGGTCTGGGAGGGAATGAGCCCAGCCCAAAGGAGGGGTGGGGAGGTTTCTGAGCTGGTTTAATAAACAGCTCCAATGGTTCTTTAGGCACTGTGGGTCCCCCCAGCAGGCGGGGGCTGAAGTGGCCACTTGAGCTTTAATCTGGAGTGGAGGAAAGAACTGAAGAGCTTTGATTTTTTTTTTTTCCTTGAGAGATTCCATCTTTAACAGCAATATCACTGAAAAAGGCAGTGATTAAAGCAAACTTGCATGATTTAGGACCACTAAAAATATATTTTCTTAGCCTGGGCCAGGTCTCTGCCCACCCATCCAGGTGAGGGCTCAGTACCTGTGCCAAAGCTTTGGCAGCATTGTGCTGGGGCCTTTGTTGTGTGGGGCCTTTGCCCCTTATAAAATGATTTTTTAACCAAATATTCTGTGTGCCAGGTCCCACACTCTCTGTGCCATCTGTAACCACTTTGTGCCTGGGATTGCTGTCCCCTGTCACTACTTTGTGTGTGCTCAATACCATAGTCGTAGCTGTGGAAGCAACTTAATTCAGTCTCTCCTGGATTATTCCAACAGATCTGTTTTTACAACCTCTTCTACCTTTTGGCAGGTTTTTACCCATTTTTCTCTCCTCTGCAGTTCTTATTTTGCTGCAGTTCACACTTGACAACTCTCCATTACTTCCTCTTTATTGTTTGAAGAATCACCTAGAAATGAAATGTATTCAGCACAGCTCTTTTTTTTTTTTTTTAAATCTTTCCCCCATCTCCTCCCCCCTCGTTCACCGAGTGATCGAAGCCGCCAAAATCCAAGTGATCACAGGAGGGGCACGTTTTTCCTCACTTTTTTTAAACTCCCATTTTTCCTCTGCCATATGTTGGGTCATCCACTACAAAAGCCTCACGGTGGAGAGGCTCCATGTGATCAGCAGATTTACAGCTCGCCCGAAAATGAAAGCAGAAAATGAAATTCCAGAGTGGCTCTTGCGTGTGACGTGCCTGAACATCTGAGAATTTGGGTTCCTGGGCGTGAGCAGGCTTTGGCTTCCAGATAATGCTGGTGTCTGTAATAAAAGTGTGCTGAGGGGGTTAATGGTGCTCCAAAGCAGCCCTGCCTGGGTTTGTTTCTGTGCATCACCAGAATATTCTCTCTCCAGGGCTTTGAAGATGGGCTGCCTTGCAGTGAAGACTTAACTGGCAATTAAATTCTCCAAGAAGCACCAGGACTGCCGTGGAACATGGGGCTGCCCCGTGCCCGGGATGCTGCGTGGCGGAGGAAAGGATGTGTGACCAGGACTGCGTGAGTGGGGGTGTGGGGCTGAGCTCCTGCCCTGGGGTCAGAGCCCTGCAGGGACTGCCCTCCAGAGTGCACAGCACTGGCACACCAGGGTTCAGCTGGGCCTTTGGCAGGGCTGAGTGTCTTTTGCCAAAGTGGGGACATTCTTTGCACCTCCTCGGATCCCTGCCCGGGTTTCCCTGCAGTTCCAGTGGTCACTCAGTAAATCAGCTGCTTTCTCTGTTTGTGTGTCTCTCTTGGACACACACAGATTTTCCTTTAGGTTTCCCCTACACATTGAATTTTTTTTCCCATGCTGATTTTTTTTCCAGCACTGGAATGTTTGGGAGGCTGTGGGAAATCAGGGAATTCGGGGGCAGGATGAAAAAGCCTGAGGACAAACGCTCTGGTTACCACCATTAGCTGATATTTCAGTGGCTTCTGCCTGAAGTGGGTAACCTCAGCCTGGTTGCTGATGACATGCATTCCAATTCCAAATTCCTTTTGAGTGTATCAATTTCAAGGGGGCAGCAAAAGATCAAACGTGTGTGTGGACTGAATGAATCCTTCTCTCCGTGGATTGGGCCAGACGTGCTGGCAGCTGCCTGGGCCAGCCTTAGGAGACAGATAGAGCTTTATTCTCTAGACCTGGTCCATCCAATATCTTTCACTGGTGCTAAAAACTGCTTTAAAAAAAAAAACTGTGCACGGAAATAATGTCGTTGGCTGAGGGATTGACAAGACACGACGTCGGTGTTTTCACAGGTCTGGTACAGAAGGAGGGCAGTGGGCACGGCCCCAAGGCTGCTCAAGGAGAGTTTGGACAATGCTCTCAGGCACAGGGTGGGATTTGGGGGCATCCTGTGCGGGGCCAGGAGTTGGGCTTTGATCCTTGTGGGTCCCTCCCACGATGAAGAGAAATCTTACCTGCGTGTCGTGGCTCTAAAACCCTTCTCCTTTCCGTTTTCTCTTCTCGCCTCCCCAGGTCAGAGCGGCGACGACTCCTGTGAGACATGGATAGATGCAAACATGTCGGGCGGCTACGACTCGCCCAGGACCACTCGATCCTGAACCCCCAGAAGTGGCAGTGCGTGGACTGCCAGACCACGGAGTCGCTCTGGGCCTGCCTCAAGTGCTCGCACGTGGCGTGCGGGCGGTACCTGGAGGAGCACGCGCTGCGCCACTTCCAGGAGACGCGGCACCCGCTGGCCATGGAGGTGCACGACCTGTACGTGTTCTGCTACCTGTGCCAGGACTACGTGCTGAACGACAACC
>NW_021940585.1:5133128-5145542 GCF_001715985.3 Manacus vitellinus
GAGGAGCTGGCGAACACCCCCCCCAGGAAGAGCGCGAGGCTGTTGTCTCACGTGCACGGGGAGAACTTGATTCCAAGGAAATTCAGGGAGGTGGCCTCCTCCCCTACCTCAAGGCAGGTGCAGAGCAGCAGGTTCAGACAGTTCTACTCCATCCGGCGCCAGCCCCTCATGACCCCCGGGGTCACGGGGCTGAGGAACCTGGGGAACACCTGTTACATGAACTCCATCCTGCAAGTGCTGAGTCACCTCCAGAAGTTCAGAGAATGTTTTTTGACACTTGATCTCTGTGAAACAGAAGAACTCTTGGCTAAAACTGTGAACGGGAGGGCCAGGATCCCTGGCAAACTGGCAAATGGGTCTGCTGCTAATGAGTCAGGGAAGACTGACAAAGTGGGATCATCTGGCACGCAGAGCTCGCCAGCTGGCTTGAATGGGAGCTCCTCCATAAGCCGGAGCTTAGAACTGATCCAGCCCAAGGAGCCGAGCTCGAAGCACATCTCCCTCTGCCACGAACTGCACACCCTCTTCAGAGTGATGTGGTCTGGCAAGTGGGCCCTCGTGTCCCCCTTTGCCATGCTGCACTCCGTGTGGAGCCTGATCCCGGCCTTCCGGGGCTACGATCAGCAGGACGCTCAGGAATTCCTCTGCGAGCTGCTGGATAAAGTCCAGCAGGAGCTGGAGTCGGAAGGAACCAAGCGCAGGATCCTCATCCCCTTCTCGCAGAGGAAGCTCACCAAGCAGGTCCTCAAGGTGGTCAACACCATCTTCCATGGGCAGTTGCTCAGCCAGGTACGGACCTGCTCTGGCACAGGGATCAGTTGGAGCCGTTCACACTGAGGAGCAAAGGCTCTGTGTGTTGAGGACCCCAGATATGTGAGGAGTGGCTCAGGAGCAACTCCTGGGGAAGAAATCCCTTGGGTTGCTGTGCAGGTGTCAGCATTTCCATATTTGTCACATGCATTATCCCTTGGCTTCTGTCACTTCAGGGTGAAATCTGCACAAGTACAGAAGTTCTGACCCCTTAGATTGAAGTTTTGAGTGTGATTTTTAAAGTGTTTTTTCCTTTGTTTTGTCCCTTTTTGGTGTTATTTCCATGCCTAGGAAGAATACGATGAGGGTCACAAGCTCTGTGACAATTTTTTTTGCCAGCATATGAAAATCATCTTGAGACACCAAATGTGCCAGCTGTGAGTTGGTGTTTATCTGAGGAAGGAAGTAAATCCCAGAAAGGTGAAGAGAGAAAGAAGTTTTAAATTATTTACTTTCAGACTGGACATGAGAAGTGTTTCTCTTGTCTCACAGGTCTTTGTGGAACTGCTCTGCCCTTTGGGCACAAAGCTGCCCCGTGGCTGTGACACTCAGTGCCAGAGTGCAGGTACAGAGCAGTGTTTTTGTCCCATCCCCAGGTCACCTGCATCACGTGCAACTACAAATCCAACACCGTGGAGCCCTTCTGGGACCTTTCCTTGGAGTTCCCCGAGCGCTACCACTCCCTGGAGAAGGGCATTGTGCCCGTGCAGCAGGCAGAGTGCCTGCTCACCGAGATGCTGGCCAAGTTCACCGAGACCGAGGCGCTGGAGGGGAGGATCTACGCCTGCGACCAGTGCAACAGTGAGTGGGCTCTGAGGCACCAGCTCTGCGTCTGAGGGGGGTCTTGTGTGCCTGGAAACATGTCTGGGTGGGAAAACTCCGTCCTTCCGTGCTGGTTTGGTTCCTGCCGTTGGTAGATGCTGCTCCTTTGGGCTCCGGTTGGGACCCGACGTGTCATTTCTGCGTCTGATGTGTCATTTTTTCTCTCATCTCTGCCATTCAGCAGCACAATTCACTACAGGTTTGATACAAGCCTGGTCAGAACTGCCCTCACTTGTGTTAGAGGGGACTTCTAAGAATTTTTTGGGAGAGAGGGAGGTGGATTTAGAGGCAAAAGAAGGGCTTTATCCCCCGTACTTTACTCATCTCTGCCTGGCAGGAAAGCTCTTCTAACACATCCTCTCTATGCTGCTTGTTCTTGATTGAATCCTTGACCCAGAAATCAGAGTTCTCAAGGTTTGTAGCTGTGCTAGGTGAGAGTTTCATCCCTGTGTGGGCATTTGTTGGGAAGCACTGACCTGGCATTATCCAGGGAGGCTCAGGTAATGTGTTATTACCTGTGAGGTGATGCACAGATTTTGCTGTGCTCAGCTAGTAGATGACTTTGCTTTCCTGCAGCAGCTCTGAGTGAAAGGTCATTATATCCCTGAAAATCACTTTAGCCTGTGTATTACCATTCAGCTCAGCTACTCTGATAAGCTGGATTTGGATTCTTTTTCATGCAGGTATTTATGGCAAACGTTCATTCCCTTGGGAGGAAAATGCCAGCGATTTGACTTGCATTGCAACTAAGCAGCTGGAGGAGCAAATACTTGTAGAGATCTGTTCTCTATCAACTGGCAAATCTGTTACCAAACATCTTCTCAGAGTGTTAGGAAATAATCCTTGACTGGATGTTCTTGGAAAAAAGCCAAATATGATTTGAATGGATTCTGATTCACAAATAACGTTCACAAATTGTCGATGCGGATGAGTTCAGCTTCATCTTAACTCAGTTTGCTTTGATTCTTTGTGAAAGCTGAATTTTAATGGTTACTTCAGAATTAAATGGCTCGGGAAGCATTAACCAGCTGGAAAGAGCCAGGGAAAGGCACCAGCCCGAGTCCAGGTGCCAGGAATGATCTGGGCAGTGCGTGTCAGACGTGCCGGAGGAGGAGGCACCCATCTGCTCTGAGCTGGTGCACTGAGGTGCAGAAATCTAATTAACAGGTACATTTCCTATTGGAAGCTCTGACAGCCACCTGTCTTCCTCCTGGGACAGTCATATGTTCAGTGTCCTGCAAAGAGCAAGCCCTGGGAAGAGGAACCGTTCTCGCTCTTCTCCAGCTTTGGTTCAGGGGCTGTTTGCTGTTGGTGGGACTTTGATGGAAGCATTTTCTGACTTGTATTAATACCCTTGAGCTAGTGCAGGCTGCTACAAGCTTCATTCTAGTGCTGTAAGAAGCTCAAAGTAGCAGACAGAATAAAATATCAGGTACTGCTATTTGTGTGCTGGAGTTGCCCTGTGGGAACTGGAACTGCTGCAGCCTCAGATGTCTCTGGCCTTGGCTCTGTCTTAATATTCCTGCTGTATTTCTCAGGGCAAAACATCAGCACGAGCAGCTTGAAGGTGACAACTGATTGTGTGATTATGAGCATCACAAAAGGGGGAGTTTTGGTCCTGGAGAAGTTCCTGTGAAGGAATTCATGAGTATTTACCTGCGTGTCCCTCCCGAGCACACCTGAGCTCGACTGCTGCTGGAGCAAAGAGGTCATCACGTGCTGGTTTTCTCTCCTGGGAATTAATCAAATCCTAACAATCTTTCCCTTGATTTTTTGGTGTTTTGTTTTTTTTTTTTTGTCAGGCAAACGGCGAAAGTCTTCTCCTAAGCCTCTTGTTCTGAGTGAGGCTAAAAAGCAGTTGCTGATCTACAGACTACCTCAGGTCCTCCGGCTGCACCTTAAACGCTTCAGGTGAGGGGACACGCTGTGGGGGCAGCAGAGACACTGCCCTCTGCTTTTGGGGAAGAACTGGGGGCCCATAACTTCTCCCACATCCTGCTGAGTGCAGGTGGATCACCTCTTACCCATCAGACGTGTGAAACCCTCTCACCTCGCAACCAGGGGCAGTTTTGTGGCGTGCAGATTTGTTTCTGCCATCTTTTCTGCCACGCACCCCGTGTAATGTTTTGTAAATATTAGTCCTGGTTTCCTTGAATTGTCCTCGAGGGCCTTTGCTGGGTTTGCAGACAGCTTGGGAGGATGGCTGGGAGGTGATCAGTGGATGAGCTGGGAGATTTGTTAAAGGTGGAAGGTTGCGAGAGTTAAATGCCAGTATTGTGTATTTACCTGTTGAATAAATGGCAGACAAAGCTCAATATATTATGAAAAGCTTCTAAAATGGTTAGGCCAGGTGTGTGTGGGGGGTTTATTGACAGAGCTGAGGATGTTAAAGGCTGTTTGGCTGTTGTGACCTCAACAGCATCCCCGCTAATGCCATCAGTGACGGAAGGAGCTGTGTGGGAAAGGTGGCTGTAGGAGATTTTCAAGTGAAAACAAGGGAAACAGTGATGCTTCACTGGGGGGTTGTGGAGCAGTGTCTGCCTGTGCACCCCCCCAGCCCCGAGCAGACCCCGAGTCTCTGATCCCTTGTGTTTGCAGGTGGTCTGAGCGCAATCACCGCGAGAAGATCGGGGTCCATGTCCTCTTTGACCAGGTATTAAACATGGAACCTTACTGCTGCAGGGACTCCCTCTCCTCCCTTGGCAAGGAGACCCTTGTGTATGACCTCTCGGCTGTGGTGATGCATCACGGGAAGGGGTTTGGCTCAGGACACTACACAGCTTATTGCTACAACACGGAGGGAGGTGCGTGTGCCTGGGGACGGGGGCCCCACCCCACAAACTCCCCTTTTATCCCACAGGTGTGGCCTGGCGTGAAGCTCCGTGCTTCCAGAGCTCCTCGGGGTCGAGCTCAGCAGTTTGTTTGCCCCTGGGTGTGTTTCTGGTGGCGGGTTTGGGTTGGGACTCCTCGTGGCACAGGGGTTGGGTTGGGACTCCTCGTGGCACAGGGGATGGGTTGGGACTCCTCGTGGCACAGGGGTTGGGTTGGGACTCCTCGTGGCACAGGGGTTGGGTTGGGACTCCTCGTGGCACAGGGGTTGGGTTGGGACTCCTGGTCACACAAAGGCCCCGCTGCGGCTCCGTGGCCCTCGGGGATCCTTTTCCTGCCTGCTGGGAGCACCATGAATGCTCCATTTTCTCAGGCAGAGTCACTCCGTGGAGCTGCTCCAGCTGGGTGTCTTTGCTCAGTATCCTTGGGACGAGGAGATAAACAGAAAGTGTTTTGAGCCTGGACAGGAACTATTCATGAATAACATCCGCAGGGGGTGGTGAGGCTCCAGCAGCTGAATTAGCATCGACTCTGCCTGCTGGCTGGAGGAAGGGGGACAAATTGGCCATCTCCAGGGGATTCTTGTCTGCCTAATTGAGCTTTTGGGATGTTATATATCACTGATGAAATTAATATTTGGTATTTGTAAAGCACAAAAAAAAAAAAGGGGAAAAAAAAAAGGCTCAGAATGTTTTCCAGATTAGAAACTCCAAAGCATCTGTGGAGGAACAAACAGAGATGCCTTTTTTCCTGCATTGTGGATGTTTCCTATGAACAGTTTCAAAATGCATTCAGGAGGAATCCTGCCTCCCTTCCTAATACCTTCTTTCTCCCTTTGCTCCCCAGGGTTTTGGGTCCACTGCAATGACTCCAAGCTGAATGTATGTAGTGTGGAGGAGGTGTGCAAGACCCAGGCCTACATTCTCTTTTACACTCAAAGAACGGTGCAGGACGAAGCAGGAATCTCAGAAAAACAACTCCAAGCTCAGGTGCCACCCAAAAGCAGTGACAAGGACAGAAGACTGACATTCCCATGACGGGGAGCCCTGTCACTCCATCAGCACGCTCAGCTCTTTCTGGAACCATTGGTGTTCACATCTTCCCTCCCGTGGGGAAGAACACTGGCTGCAGGAGTGGGATCAGAGCAGGATCTTTGCCACCCCGGGTCTGGGAAAGCCCCTGGAGCTGGGGAGTTCTGACACGTCAGGGCGTTGTCAGAACCTTGGTTTTAAAGAGTCTCGTTGCTGAATTAGGCTCACAGGAAGGAAATTAGGGAGTTTGATGCTGAATTTCATCTCATCTCAGAGGGGCTGCGTGAGGTCTGTGACAAGTGAGCACAGCCAGGAAAGAGGAGCATCCAGGTGGCTTCAGAGCCCTTCAGTCCCCACCAATCCTGGGCAAACTGCAGCAGGAGCAGGTACAGTCCCCTCCCCTCCAGTGGCCATTCCCTCTGCCAGGGGAATCACAGGCACTGCCTGCAAGGGATTGGCTGCCCCAGAGCTGTTCTTGCTGCAGAAATGTGTAAGCTCTTCTTCATTCTTCCCCCAGGGCTCAGCTGCCCCTGTGACACCAGTTTCTCTGCCATCAGCTGGGGGCAGAGCCCTGGCTGAAGCTTTGCCAGCAGCTCTGTGTGTCAGTGCCACTGGGGCTGTGTCACACTTCATGGCTTATTCTCTGGGCTGAACTCAACTGGCAGCTAAATTCACTCAGAATGTGATGTTAATACAGTTCTTCTCTGGAGAAAGTGTGTTTAAACACAAAAAACAACCCCTGTAATAAACCAGGAATGTACCTGTGTGCCAGATCTGGCAGCAAAACCAAAACCTGTGCTCCAGGTTTCTGCTGGAGGGGCATCACTGTCCCCAGGATTAGAAAGTCTGTGGCTTGCACAGCTGTGGCAGCAGAAGTTGGTGGTGTGGAGGCATCTCACAGTGGCAAACTCACTCTTTCTTACAAATGTGGCTCATTTTCCTCAGGGGAGCAGTGGTGGGAATGCCACAGTGTGGGGGACAGAGCTGGATTCTGTCACTGCCTCTGGAGGGGGAACAGTCAGTAGTCACACAAGCCCAGAGCAGGGGAAGGTGGCCCTGGATCCAGGCAGTGCCCAGAATTCCCCCTGTGAGGTCTTTGTTCCTGCTGGGCCATCAAGGGAAGGAATGTAGTTAAATCTCAAATTCCACGTCGAGTTGGAAAGGCTGCAAAAATGTCTGTATCTGAAATCATCCTGATTTTAGAATCCTGTGAGAAACACAGAGCCTTAGTGGACTATTTGTAGTCACTTCTCAGCCTACAGTTGCACCTCAGGTGTGTTTTTGTAATTTGGGGTTTGGCTGTTCACGTTTCATGTTTTAACCTGAATATGGAACTGCAAAAAAAAAAGAAAAAAACAAAAACCCAACAGGTGATGTCTTTCAATCTTGGTTATTTTTTTAATTGTTAAAAGGTGAAATAATCTAAAATACGAGGTTCTTCAAAAAAATGGTTCCATTTTCAGGTAGGGAAGTTCCCAAAGTGTGTTTCTCCTCTTCTCCTTTCATCCTTGTCAGTGTTTGCCCCTCAGACACCCACGTTGTCGTGGGAGGGGGTGAAAAGGGAACCCTCCCAAATCCCACTCCTCTTCCCACTGCCACTCCTGGGACTTTTACCCCCCCTGTCCTTGGGCAAGTTGAGCACAGCAAGAAGAAATTTGGGTTGTGCCAGAGCTCAGCATCACACGAGGGCTCCCCTGCCCTTTGAGTTTCCCATTTCCTGTGCTCTGACCAACATGCTGCTTTTTGAGCCTAAAAGAATGTCTTTTTGACAGTTCAGTGTCGTTCTGAGATCAGATACTCTTTATTTTTTGGAGACAGTTTGCAACAGTCCTGATGAAAAAGGTATAGTTTTGGTTCTCTAAGTGTTGCAAGGGCTGGAGGGATTAATGAATGTCTTTGTGTTTACTGGGTGGGGGACTTTTGGTGCTGCCAGTAAATGAAATCAGTAATGATGCAAAAAATGTAAAATAGGCCAAATTGAGATCCAATAGCAACAAATGGGACTGCAGGGGAAGCTGAGTTGGGCTCAGCCAGGGAGAAGTTGACATTCCTGAAGGAATCAGAAGTGCTTGTGATTGTCAGACACGTGATGGATTCGTTCTGGAGCAGAATATGTTCTGTGAGGCAGAGAAAATTCAAATTAAAGGCAAAATAGTGCTTAGAAACACCTCATCTGAGGTGTTTTCCCCATCCTTGTGTCCTTCCAGGCCTGCCTGCCTGCCCTTTAAGGGGATTATTTGTGGTTTGCTCTGCTCCCAACTGGCCCTTGGGTTCCCTCCCTGCATCCCAAAGCCATGCTGGCCCTTTTTTTGGATAAAAATCCCATAGAAAGGCAAACCCACTGCAGCTTGAGTTGTTCCTGCAGCGAGCCCAGGCTCTGTGCCATCAGTGCTCATCTTTTGACTGAGTGTTTGGCATTAATCTTGGAATTCAGCTGGAGTTGCAGCTCTCAGGGGGGGTCACAGGGAGCTGGGAGTGTTCCCACAGCCAGGGTTTGTAGGACTCGAGGTGACATCTCTAGTCATGAGTCTCCAAGGGGCATCAGCTGAGCTGGGGAGATCCTGCAGCCAGGAAAACGATAGCCCTGATAGGGAAGGAATGAAGTAAACTCAGATAAACCTGCCTTTTCCAACACTGTGAGGTTTCTGGAATATTTAGCTTTTCTTTGGAAGCGACAGCGTAAGGCACTTTTGATGCTGGTTGGTTTATAGTTGGCTCCTGCAGGCTTGAGACAGGCAGAGCCCAAGGCTCCCTCCATGTGGGCACTGTTTTAGAGTGTCCTGTTTGCCAGAAAGTCTCATGGAAGTCACCCTCTCCATCAGGAAGGTGAAAATACTGCTTGGAATTCCAGGGAAGCCACTGAGGTGTGTCTGACAAGGGGCGGCCTCCAAAGCAGATCTGTCCCTGCTTAACCATGTGGCTTCCAGTTCTGCCCCTGCCCTGATGCAGATTTAGAATTAATTCCAGTTTTAGGCTCTGTTAGAATTAATTATTAGAATTAATACCAGTTTTACAGGTAGATGAGGTGACTCAGCTGCTGGGAGGAGTTCAGCAGTCACAGCTGGGAGTGCAAACCAAGTGTCTGCAACACAACCCCCTTTGTTTTGGTCCAACTGGGAGTCAGTCTGTTGTTCCATGTGCTGGGATTCCTGTCCTGGGGACCCACTCTGGCAGCAGGGGCCGTTTGCCTTGAGAGATGCTTGGAGCAAGTGGGAGGTTGGTGGCACCTCCCAGGTTGTTGTGTGAGGAGCAGGAAGTCAGGCTTGGGATGTGCAGCCTTTGGGAGGAAACTGTTCCCAGCATATCCTTATCCTATCCAACCTGTGACTAAATGGGATTTCCTTAATTCTTAAGAGAGAAGAATCTTCATGTATCCATGGCCAGGTGTCATCCAGCATCTGCTGTACCCGTTGGAAGCCACTTTACTGTAGGTAACTTTTTTCCACTAGCAAGTTGGTTACATGAATTTGCCTTTATTATCCCTTTTCCTGCCTGTATTCCCAAGTTAAACTATGCATTCCACAAAAAAACAGTTTCTCTGCAAAGCACTGAAAAAACCTTCCAATTTTTTGCCCCCAAATAAGTCTCTGGTTCAGGTTCCTGGCAGGGGGCTGTTGGCAGAGGCTGGACAGGAGAGGAGTTTTCCCTTGGTATGGAATCCCCTGGCAGCCCTTGTGAAAACAGGAGGGAAGTGCTCGTTTGGGTGAAGAGCCAAGCTGGAGCTTGGGTGGATTCCCTGGATTTTTCAGCGGATTTAAGTCAGAACAGCCTTGTGTTTCTGCTCCAGCTCCATTCCTGACATCACTAATGAGTTGAGCTGACTTGTGCCAGGCTGGGAGTGTCCTCCTCAAGGACACTGCCAGGCAGCAGCAAGTGAGAGAGAATCCAGTTAATCAATTAATTCATTAAGGGCTAAAAGGATGGTGAAGGCTCTAGAGAGGCAGCCATGGGAGGGGTGGCTGAGGGCACTGACTGGGCTTGTTCAGCCTCGAGACTGAGGGGAGACCTCAGGGGGCTGCAGGTTCCTCACGAGTCCAGCTCTGATCTCTGCTCCTGGGAGCAGGGACAGGCCCCAGGGAATGGCTGGAGCTGTGCCAGGACAGGCTCAGGATGGATCTCAGGAAAAGGTTCTTCCCCCAGAGGCTGGTTGGGCACTGCCCAGGCTCCCCAGGGCAGTGGGCACAGCCCCAAGGCTGCCAGAGCTCCAGGAGGGTTTGGACAATGCCCTGAGGGACAGGGTGGGATTGTTGGGGTGTCTGTGCAGGGTCAGGGGTTGGACTGGATGGTCCTTGTGAGTCCCTTCCAGCTCAGGATATTCCATGGTTCCTGACTGTTCCTGGCAGTCTGTCCAGCTGCCTCCTGATCCCCATCAGCTTTTCTTCCAGTCAGGTTTGTTCCCAGCATCCCCAAGTCACCCCTGGCAGCCTCCATGGGCACAGCCTGGCCCCTGCCTGACCCCAGGCTGGGGGGGATTAGTGTGAGTAAATCAAAACTGAGATTAACTATAAAGGGACTGAAATGTTCTAATTAATCCCCTTTTCCTGCAGAAACTGTTTCTGCATAACTTGGATTATCCCAACTTCAAAAGAATTTAGTTTCTTTACAGGATGTCCAAACACCAGCTTTGAAAACAGCATTTTTAAGGATTTTTAGGGGAAGTGGAGTGAGGGGGTTTTTTGGGGGGGGGGAGGAGCAGGTGAGGGGCAGTTCTGTCCTCCAGACATGGGAACAGCTGCTCCAGGAGAATGTCCTGAACTAAAACCCTGTGAAACTGTCCAAAGAATGTGAAGCCATGCTGCACCCCACTGCCACGGCTCTCAGGGCTGGGAGCTCCTCCTGCTCCTCCACAGCACCTTCCAGGAGCTGGTGTGTAACCCGTGAGTAAATCACAGGAGCTGGTGTGTAACCCGTGAGTAATTCACAGGAGCTGGTGTGTCCCCTGTGAGTAAATCCCAGGAGCTGGTGTGTCCCCTGTGAGTAGATCCCAGCTCCCAGTGGTGCTTCCCTCGTCCCCTGGCCGCTGGACTGTTCCAGCCTCAGCCCAGGGCACCCCATGCTATGCAACACCAAATGGCTTCTCCTCCCACACACAGCCATCATTCCTCTCCATGCCCCAGCTTTATCCCACAGGGACATTTCCCAGGAACCCAGGTGGTTGGAGTTCCCCTCGGGCTCGTCCCAGTTTGGATTTTCCTTTGCAGGATCAGTGGATGGGTCTCGGGTGCAGCCCCAGGGCTGGGCTCGGCCCTTTTGTCTCTCGGGTGTGAAATATAAATCATGTTTTTATGATTTTTTTGTAAATCTTTACTCTTTTTACACCTTGTTTTTGTAAGCTGAAGTTTCTTATTAAAAGAAAAAAAAAAGAAGAAGAAATTCCAGAGGGCCATGTCGTTATTCCATAGACTTTAATAAACATCTGGGGGGGGTACAGAAGGAAATTCCACAACCATCCTTGAGAAAACCATTCTTGTTGTGCCTTGAGGAATGAACTGGAAACAAATTCTTCCTCTCAGCCTTAAATCTTTCCCTCTTGTCACTGCCTGGAGCAGGACAGGAGGGACTGGGAGCAGCAGCTCTGCAGGGGAGGAGAACGACGACGTCCTTCCAGGAATGCAGCGAACCCGTCGCGGCCCAACACGGCTCCGGTCCTGCTGGGAGGGTGAGCTCTGCTCCCTGCAGCTCCAGGAATTCCTGGGACAGGGATTCAGCAGTGTTAGGGGAGGTGGGTTCTGGCATGTGGCAGCTTAGTGACAGCTTTACAACCCTGTGTGAAGGCTGGGTCGTGTGGGCTTTGGTGCTCCTGGGCCTGGGGTGGGCTCAGGGGTTGGTCCCGCTGGTCACTCCTCATCTGTGTCACCTCACACGGGGACAGCCCCGTCCTGGGGGGTGTCAGGACACATCTGGGGGGTTTGTTCAGCCTCGAGATTGAGGGGAGACCTCAGGGGGCTGCAGGTTCCTCACGAGTCCAGCTCTGATCTCTGCTCCCTGTGAGCAGTGACAGGCCCCAGGGAAGGGCTGGAGCTGTGCCAGGGCAGGGTCAGGTTGGATCTCAGGAAAAGGTTCTTCCCCCAGAGGGTGGTTGGGCACTGACCAGGCTCCCCAGGGCAGTGGGCACAGCCCCAAGGCTGCCAGAGCTCCAGGAGGGTTTGGAAAACGCCCTGAGGGATAAGGTGGGATTGCTGGGGTGTCCTGTGAGGGCCAGGAGTTAGACTGGATGATCCCTGTAGTTCCTTCCAACCTGGGGCATTCCGTGATTCCAAGCACAGCTGTTCCCACCTTCCCAGATCCCGCCCAGATCCCTGCACTCACAGATCCCTGCACTCACCGGCCCTACGGGACGGGCTGCGGGGCCATCAGGTCGATGTCCGTCAGGTTCCGGGCGACCCAGACCCCGGCAGCAAACAGCCCCAGGTTCACCAGGAGGTTCCTGCAATCCCAGAGGCATTTCAGTTGGAAAATCCCTCCGGGACCATCGACTCCAGCCTGTGCCCGACCCCCACCTTGTCCCCCAGCCCAGAGCACTGAGTGCCACGGCCAGTCCTCCCCTGAACTCCAGCTTTTCCATTGTTTTATGTTATTGAAAAAGCAAGTTTACATAACTTCTAGTGCAGAAACATCTGGTTTCCTTCTCCTCTTGGGTTCCACCCAAAGCCTAGCCAGGGCTCAAGGGGGAAAACCAAGGGAGTCAACCTTGACCATTCATCTCCTGCCAAACAAGGCCAGGCATCTGATTCCATGGCCTTGACCGGCCTCTAAATATGGAAAGATAAATAAATTCTTTCACTAATGATCAGTTCCTTAACGAGCAGATACGCAGACAGAAGTAACGTTTGTTGGAAGGTTCATCAAGAGGTCAGCTTTGGCTCAGGGCCTGTTGTTCAGGCCTCAGAACTTCACTCTTTCCATGGAGAAATTCCTCCTG
>NW_021940585.1:5146914-5148236 GCF_001715985.3 Manacus vitellinus
CAGGCTGGGAGAACTGGGAGCAGAGCCAGGGCATTTGCTGGGCAAACTGGGAGCAGATGAACACACTGAGATGGAGCCTCGACCTCCACTGTCCCCTGTGTTCTGCTCCTGAGCTCCTGTGCCTGGGAAATGGGGGACAGACCTGCCGAGGGAGCCTGGCCCAGGCAGAGGGTCAGGGCTGGGCCCCAAACCCAATAGCTGCACATTTTTGGGGTGTTCTGTGTGTCATTTTTATACTTCTTTTCTGTTACTTAAGCCCATTCTTAAATATAACCTTTACAGTGACTGGTTCCATAGGTTATGGATCTTTATTCCGAAGCAATCCCTGGTCAGTTCCACTGAGCTCTCCTGGTTGGAATCCGTGATACCCAAATCAGGAAGGGAAGGGTAAGGAGGGTTCCAAGCAGCATAAATGGTCCAGTAACTTCTTGGTGGGGTTTCTGTGGTTGCACACTTCCAACACAACACTCCCAACAACCCTACACACGGTGCTTTGCCATCTTCCACCTTTTAATCACAGCTACTTCTTCCCTATGATCCAACCTCGGTTATTTTATCAGACTGTTTGCGACAGTCCTGCCACACTGTCCGTCCACATTTGTCCCTGCTGCTGCATCCCCTTCCCAAATCCCAGCGAGCTAATTGATCCACCCAGCTAGTTAATTGATTTAGGGCTATTAGGGGCTCTCATTAAGGGGCCAGCTGGAGAGCTGTGTGTTATCTGCCCGGTGGGAGCAGCCTTGGGAAGCAGCCAGCTCCGACGGGCCCAGGGCTGCCCCGGCCCCACACCCAGCGCGGCTCGTCTGGATTCTTGGAAGGGTTTTACTCCCCCTCGCACTTCAGGTTTTCCCTTTCATCCCCTCCTTCGCTGGCGTTTGGGATCAGCGAGCTCAGCCGGAGCCTCCCTTCTCCGCCCTTATCTCAGCCCCTGCAAGGTCACGGCCCGTCTTCACCTCGTGCGGATGCAGGAATTTGCATTGCTGGGCGGACCAGTTCAGACCAGTTTGTTATCAGAGCGTCCCCAGACCTCCCCAGCCAGGCCTCGGAGCAGGGGAAGGTGATAAATGACCGGGGGCTGGGCGGGATGTCTGTACCTGGTACCAACACATCTGCCCGCTGCTAACGAGGTGCGGGAGCGTCACTGCCAGGGGGAATACAGGGAGATAAGGGGGAGGGGAGGCTGGGGGCGCCTGGCAGAGGTGTCCAGTGCCCGGCTGGCGCAGGAGGGGGTGAGTTGGATGGGCAGAGAGTTTGGGAGACCCTCTGAGCCTCGTCCCCAGGGCTGCTGGGGAGCGGTGATGCTGCAAGTGGGGCCCAAACCC
>NW_021940585.1:5150327-5157148 GCF_001715985.3 Manacus vitellinus
AGTGACCCCTGCCCACAGAATCTTCCTCTCGCCAGCATCTTTCTCACCCCTGTGTACGACCTCTACCACTCTGTTTCAAGGCTGTTTGTGTCTATCTTGCAAGCCAAGGAGGAACTCGGCTCTGATAATAGGGGACATCCAGTTAACTTGCTAAAGACAAAATGGGCCTCACAGCTAACTCGTGCAGTAAAGTAACATTGTACGATACTCTGGCTGGTTTCACATCCTAATAGAATTACTTTCTCCCCCTCTATGCTCCACTGCTCATCGAAATCGAAAGTCCCCCCCTTGCAGGGTGGCACCCGGGTGGCAGCGTTCCCGAGCCGGCAGTGACGTCCTGTGGGACGTGCTCACCCTGTGCTCACCCTCACCTCTCCCTTCCAGCGGATCCCACACCCCCGGGGGCCCCTCTCCGCCCCTCCCCTGGGACAGGGGCCAGGACGTCCTTCGGGCAGGATGTTCCCACCGCCGGGCTGCAGGAGGGGCTTCCCCAGGGAGGTAAGTGGGTCTGGGCGCTCTGGGAACTGCCAGGGCGGGTGGGAGCAGAGGAGCTTTGGGGGGCGAGGGTGGGCACCCGCTGCTCCATCCCTGGGGGCATGGAGGAGCCTGGGGAACAGCGCTGCGGTTTGGGGAAGAACTGGGAACAGTCTGGGCCCTCGGCCAGCAGAGGAGCCGGGTGGGCTCCTGCCTCCCACCCCTGCTCAGCAGCCGGCCAGGGCAGGGGTGCAGGGGGGGTCTCACCACTCTCTTCTCTGCACAGCCCTGCCCGTGGGGGGATGGAGCAGGAGCAGGGCCGTGCCCCCCTCACGGCCCCGAGGACGCCTGGGATGAGCCGCCCTGGAAGCACCGGCGCAGGAGGGGCCGGGGCGGATGGTTCCGGGTAAGGGGCTGGTGGGGGATGTGCCACGGGCAGAGTGGGACCCTCAGCCAGAGTTCCTCAGGGACACCCTCCCCTGGAGCCCCCAGGCACAGAGGAGTCTGGGCACACGTGGATCCAGCCCCAGACTTGGTCAGAAGTTTGTGCCTGAAGGATTATACGGGTGTAATGGAGGCTTCACACGACTTCCCTCCCACAGGGTTAAGAATGGCAAAACAAATACATTTACATAGGTAAAATAAATTATTTATTTCCATTGGTGGTAATGATTAGACTGAAGGGCCTTAATCATGTTATAGATGGTTGTAACCATTGCTGTAGTGCACTGTTTATTAAATCAGTGGTTTCAAAGTTAAATTAATAATTATTAAGTAGAGATTGATGTTACTCACCCAGACCAACACAAATCTCTTTGGCTCAGCCTCGGGGAGGGACCTTGAGGGGTGTCCCTGCTCCAGGGAGGAATCCACACGCACTCCTAGGAGGACTGTGCTGGAAATCCCACTGTTAGAAGGTGGGGTTGAGCTTTTATAGGATGAAACCACGGAGTGTCAGTGAGGCGTTGCTGGGGGAGCCCTGCCAGCTCAGCACAACTCCATTTATCCTTAAATAAGTTATTTCTGCTCTCTGGTTCCTCTCAGGAAACATCTGTCCCCCACATCCCCTCCAGTGCCAGCTGCTCTCAGGACACGCTGGGTTTCACATCCTCGTGGTGTTTAATTTTGGGATATTTGAGCCAGGCTGCTCTGAGCTTTCCTGGACACCACCAGCAGCGTGACTCCCCCTCCACCGCTGGTAACTCTGCAATTAGGTGAAATTTGACCTGTTTCACCCTAATTGTGTCCTGCTACAAGAAGGTGTTGTCGAGGTTCCCCTACAAATCCAGGGTAGCCAAAATCAGGGGCTCCCCTGGGAGCAGGAGGGGCAGAAAGAGCTGAGGGTCTCAGTGGGGAGGGGGAACAGCAGGAAAACCAGAACATCCCAGTGAGCCGCTGTCCTCACCTACAATTCCCTATTGCAGCCCAGCCCCAGGGACCCCAGACCTTTCCCTGGCCCTGATGGCATCCCTTGGAATGAGGAGGAGGACAGGATATGGGCACCCCATGACTATCCCCCAGCACCCCCCTGGGATGACAGAGAAGAAATCCGAGGACCTGTGGATGACTTTGGAGAGGGCTGGGACCCGGTGAGGGGCAGATGGGCTGAGGGGGTGGCAGCTTTGTGAGTGTCCCCAGTGTGCCACCATCCTCATGGGCAACCATTCCTTGTTGCAGCATCATCCCAGGGGTCCCAGACCCTTCCCTGGCCCTGATGGCATCCCTTGGAACGAGGAGGAGGAGGACAGGATATGGGCACCCCACGACTACCCCCCGCCCCCCTGGGATGGCAGAGGACCCGAGGAGGACTTCACACAGGACTGGTTCCCAGTGAGCTTGTGGGTTGGGGGGTGGTAGCAGCTGCAGGACTGAGGCTGGGGAGTGGGTAAAATGGGGCAGGGGCCACTCACTGCCCTGGTGACAAGGACAGGGTGCGGGGACGGGTTTCCCAGCTCAGCCTCCGCTCTACTGGAGGATTCCCTGTCCCATTCCCTGTCTAAACCCACCCCCTTTCCTACAGGAGTGGCAGCCTGGCCCCTGTCCTGAACCCCCCTTGGAGGAGGAGCAGCCCCCACCCTGGCATCCATCTAGCCCACCAGGGTGAGTGCCGTGCCCAGGGTGGGGGTTCAGGGGGTCCGTGTGGCTGTGGGGTGGCACGAAGGGGCACTGGGGGTGGGCACTGCGTGGGGGCACAGCCACGGGGTGACACTCCTGGCCCTGCTCAGCATAGAGGGGGATTGCACTGGAGACCCCTTCCTAAAGTGCCCCCCGGCCCCGGGGCTGCCTTTGCTGCTGCAGGAGACGAGGGGGGTTCCGTGGCAGGGGCCCCCCCTGGGACTGTGACCCCCCCTGGGACTGTGACCCCCCCAGGGGGAGACACGGCCGACGCCTTCGCAGGAGCCGCCGGGAGCTGACCCTGATCCCGTGTGAGTGGGGTCCCAGACCCCCCAGAGGTTTGTGCTGCCCCCGTTCCTGCTTCCTTGGTGCTCTCCAGCATCTCCCTGAGCAGAGCCAGGAGCTGCTGCCGTTGTTTCCCGCTCTGCAGGGCACAAACCACCCTCCAGGGCCTCTCCTCCCCGCCCCAAGACGAGCCAGCCAGCGGCCAGGAAAGAGCTGCAGCCCCCTGATCCTCCCCAGCCACCCGTGTCCCCCCAGGGTCCTGTGGAGAGGCCGGAACAGAGCCAGGTTGTGGGGTTTTACCTGCCCCCCCCGTCCCAGCTCCCAGCAGTGACCCCAGGGGGCTCGGTCTGAGCCCTGTGTGGTGTTGTGGTTTCCCCCAGGACCTGCCAGAGGGGAGTGGGGAGGTCCCCAAGACCCCTGAGCCAGCCAGGACCCCTCCAAGGAGCCTGGCCACTGATCCCTGCGCTGCGGGGCCGGGGCAGGCGGCTCCGGGGACACCGGTAGGAGATTCCCCTGCTCCCGGGGCAGGCAGGGGGGCTGCACCCCCAGGGCTCTTCGGCCACTGTAACACCTCCCTCCTCTCTCTCGTCCAGCCCTTTCACTCTCCACCTCGCTGTCTCCTTGCCAGGCATGGGAGTTTTTCCGGACTCTTCTCTGGGGCTGCAAAACCTCGTGGTTTCCTTTGGGGTTCAGCACCCCGTGGGTCCTGTCCCACAGCTCCTCTCCCAGGACAGACATGTCCCAGTCTCACGCCATTGCCTGTCCCCAGGTTGAGCCAGGAGCTGAGCAGACACCTCTGGGCAGCCAGGACCAGGATCCCTGTGCTTTGGGAGCGGAGCCAATCCCACTGGAGGAGAACTCTACCGGGGCAGGGGAGCACTCCGAGGTATGGGATTCCCAGGGAGCGGCACAGAGTCAGCACAGGGCTCCCCAGATCCTCCCCACCAGCAGCACGCTGCTTCCCCTATGGATAGTTTTTATTCCCACCCAAAATCAGTGCCTGGGAGGAGGCACATTCCCCTTTCCAGACCCCTTTTCGCCCTCGCCGTGGGCTCTGCAGCGCACCTGTAACCCCTTGCACAGGTAGAGCGGGGCAGTCCAGCTGTCCCCGAGGCTGGCACAGGTGATGGGTCACATCCCCACAGCCCAGCAGCCCCTCTGGATCCCACTGAGAGGGAACACCTGGCATCCAGCTGCTCTGCAGAGGTGGGTGCTGAGCTGAGCCCCCATTCCCGGGGAGAGCAGCGTTTGCCAAGTGGAGCTGGAGAAGCTGAGGCAGAAGCTGCCCACGATGGGGTGGGTCTCAGAGCATGGGGCAGCTCTGTGGCGTGTCCCCCTCCCCAGGTGAGAGCCCCTCGAGGCCTCTGCTGCAGGTGGGGCTGTGCTGGCAGCACTGGCTGCCCCTCCTGCACAGCCCCTGCCTTCCTCCCCCAGCCCCTCTCTCTCCCACAGCTTCTCGAGAGCCTTCAGCCACCTGAAATCTCTCAGGTCCCGCCAGGACCTGCAGCAGAAGCTGATGCAGAGCCCAGCCAGGCTTGTCCTGATCCCTGCACCTCACCAAGGACCTCACCAGAGCCCCAGCACTCTCCTGGCTCCAGTGAGACAAACCTGGTATGGAGTCTGGGTGCCCCCCTGGGTCCCCACATGGGGCTGGTCCCCTGGGCCTGGGGGCACTGCCACAGCAGGAGCAGTGGAGTGGGATCCCTCTGGAACCCCAGCAGGATTCTGGGCTGGGGTTAAAGAGCTGCTTTGTCTGGAGGCAGAGCCCGTATCGGCCCCTGATGCCAATAAATGGGAGAGGGCTGGAGAAAGGCCAACAAAATAACTGGAATTATTTTGTGTGGGGGAGTGTGTGGAGCATGAACAACCGTGGGACTGGAGCTTTAACAAAGCCAAGGAGAGCACTCCAGAGCAGCTTAGTTACTGCCTAATGGGGGACAGAAATCTGCTGGAAGCTCTCCCTGCTGGGGCTGGGGCAGAGGGGGCACCCAAGGGAAGGGGGGAAACCCTGGGGAGCCAAAGTCCCAGCAGGTCACCAGTCTCTGGCTAATCAGTACTGGCAGCCCCAGTTTGGCCCAGTCCCTCTCCCTTGCCAAAGTATCTGATCTTTCCTTGCCTTTCCCACCCCCCAGGCTGGGGATGGACAGCAGCAGCTCTGCTTCAGGCTCCCGACACCCTCCCCATCCCGCCGGGATCTCCGCTCCGCCGCCGTCCTCGCCAGGAAGGCAGCCATCGAGCTGGTGAGTCCTGGGGGCCCCTGGCTGAGGGGTGTGGGGCTCTGGGACCTGCTGCAGGATGAGGGGGACTCAGCCCAGGACCTTCTGGAGCGATGCTGGGTGACGGGATGTGCACTCGGCGTTTTGGGGGGCAGTGGGAATCCCCTCCTGGTGATGGTGATGGCAGGGGAAGCTGCTCAGAAGGGGTTTGCAGGGGCTCAGGTGCTGCCAGGAGGGTTGTGGACCAAAAAATGGGCGTGGGGGGAGGAATACCCCTCAGGGGAGCTGTGTGCTGCTGGTTTGGGGTGCTGACCCCCTGGCCCTGCAGTCGTACCAGCAGTTCAGCCTCAACTTCGCGGTGGTGGCCACGATGCTGCTGCAGAAGGAGCCCTCCATGGAGGCAACCCTGGGGCTGGCACTCAGGGCCAACCTGCGCCAGGGCCGGCTCCACCACCTGCAGGAGCTGGAGAATTTCATCGACAGCTACGACTCGGCCACCCCCAGCCCCTGAGGAGACACCCCCCCTCCAGCCGGGCTGGGAGGGCTGGGGAGCCGTGCCAGGGCACTGCTGTGCTCAGGTGGTGCTGAGCCTGCGGGTCAGGGGGGCGTGGACATGTTGGCAGTCCCACCATATCTCTTGGAGAGGGAGGAAGGTGGGGGTATGCTTAGTTTTAGCCCTGCCCAAACCTCTGTGTGCAGCCAAAGGAGGAGCTGGTGTTACTGGTTGGTGGTGGGAGGGAGGGAGAGCAGCAGCCCCTCTCCTCCATCCAGTCTCCTCCCTCCATTCCTGATTCCCCGGGATGTGCCCACAAACCCCGGGAGTTGTTCTTGGTTTAAAATCTAAAAATAAACCCTGTTCTTGTTGCAGCCCTCTCTCCGCTGTCATTCTGATCCCGCTCTCCTGGGGTGGGTGAGGGAGGGTTCCTACAGTGAACCCAGCATGGGGGGTGTGGCAGAGGGCAGAGGTCACCCCTGGGGTCACACTGCCCTGGTGGCACGGTCGGTGTCACAGTGGGTGACCCTCCTGCGTTCAGATTTCAGCCAAACTTTATTGGAGCTTCGTCACTGGCAGCAGCAGAGCTGCCCCCCTGGTCCCTCCCCACGGTGCCACCAGGACACGGCGGCACCAGAGATGGAGAGCACGTGGCAGTGGTGCTCATCCTGCAAGGAGGAGTCCCAGGGAAGGATCCAAAGGATCCAACCCCGGCCCAGAGGTCTGGTGCAGGCAGCTGCCCTTGTCTGGAGCACCGGCCGCTCTCCCTGGAGCTGCTGCCATGTCTGAGGCGCTGGAGCCCAGGTGAGCTCTGCTCCCTTCCTGCTTTACCTGTTCCTAATTGCGGGAGAGGCCAGCAGGAATTGCAGGCTGTGCTTTGCCAGCAGCTGCCGGGGGGGAAGGATCCCAGCAGCTTCTCCCACCAGCCTTGGGCCACGTCCAAAACGCACTTGGAACATGTTGAGACCGTGGCAGCACCCAGCAGGGGCTGGCAGGACGTCAGGGACCCCGTGTCCCCACTGCTAGGACACACTGCAGTGTTTGCTGCTGCCCCGGGGCTTGGCCGTCCTGCCCCCAGCCTTCCCCGGGGGCTCCCTGCCCAGGGAATTCATCCCGGGCTTGGGGATGGGCTTCCCAAAAAAGAAACCCTCTTCCTCCGAGTCCGAGTCCGAAGAKGAGGAGCAGGTGGGACACCAGGAGTCCTCCTCCTCCGTGATGTCCTGCAGGTCGATGTGCTC
>NW_021940585.1:5159266-5162968 GCF_001715985.3 Manacus vitellinus
TGTCTTACATCGCAGTCCTGGGGAGGCAGCTGCTGCAGGAGGGCTCTGGCGCGGAGCCGCGTCCTGTCGGAGGGAGAGCCGGGCTGCGGCGAGCGGGGGCCGAGGCACGGCGGGGCCTTGGGAGAGAGAGACGGGCAGAATTTTAGGGGGATTGAGCTGCGTTGCTAGAATGTGTTTAATCCCAGGGCTCTGCTGTGGGAACCTCCCATGCATGGCACCCACGGAGCTGGGGGAGAACCAGGGTGCTGCCCACCTCGGGGGGTGCGGGGTCCGCGGGGGGTTCCGGGTACTCTTCCAGGGCACAGCCGGAGTCGCTGTCGGAGGAGGCCGGAGGGAGGCCGGTGGTGGTGCCGCAGGACGGGGGCTCATCTCGCTGGGGCCATGCAGGGCGAGGCAGGGACATGAGCTGGGGAGAGAGGGCACGGGCTGGTGAGACCCTTGGTGAGGCAGGGAGGAGAGACCCATCCCCAGGACACGTAATCTGTCTCCACGTGGCAGCAGGATGAGCAGCCCCTTGTCCCAGGGAGGGACCCTGGAGCAAGTCCAGCCGGGAGGATGCTCAGTGTCACCACGACCTCAAGACCTTTGGCTGAACCACTGCAGGAGTTCAAGGGCTTTTGGGGGCTCCTTTCTCTGCGGGAGTTACAGCAAATCCACACCCAGGGTACAGGCACTCAGCAGGGCTGGGGCTCTATCTGCCAAGCAGGAGGTACTGGGAGGGGATGTGATGGTGATGGGTTGAAGCCAAGTAGGGAAGACCCCAGGTGTCCGAGCTCAAGCTGGAAGAGGCTTTGGAAAACAGCCCCGGCTTTTTGCTCATCCACAGCAGGAGATTTTCCCCAACTGCCACCAGTCCTCTGCTGGGTGGTGGCTAATCCCCGGTCGAGTGGCCCAGCCCTGAGCGGGGGCAGTGGGAACAGACTGAGGTTTAGCCCAACTCAGTGGAAAATAATTCCTTCCCCCTGGGCTGCCATTGTTCCGCCCCGGGCGGCTGTTCCTGCCCGGCTGGCCCAGCCACCACCACCACGCCTGCCCCGGGGTCACGCAGTGGAAACCCATCCCCAGCCGTCCCCTCCTCCTTTCCACCACGCGCTTCCTTCCTGCCCTGGCTTTCCAAAACAAAGGCGAGATGGTGATGTGGTGGCTCCTGGGGTTCCCTGGACACCAGCCCAGAGCCTGAAGCCCTCAACCCGTGATTCCTGCCCCGGTGGGATGCAGGTGGGCTGTGGGTGGGATGGAGCTGAACTGCTGCTTGGGGGGGTGTGACCAAACGGCCCCAGGGCACCCCCGCATTCACCCAGTGCAACGCCCACCATGGATGGATCAACTGCTCTGGAAAGTGTTTCCATGCAGAAAAGAGCTCATCTCGGGCTCAGGGCTGAGGGATGGGAACCCCCAAACTGTCTACCTGGGTCCTCCTACTCCTCTGCCACCATGAGGACCCGTTCCCTTCCCCACACTGGGATGGGATTGGTGTATCCCCCCTGCCCGCACTGTCTGGGACATCCTGGCCAGCACCAGCATCCCCACTGCTCCCACTAAACACCTTCAACACCCCCAGCTCAGCCCCTGCTGCCAGTGTGCCCCTTCCTATGCAGCATCTCGGGGTGCTGGGATGTGGCAGCTCTGGAGCTGGGAGTGGGTGGGCTCAGCCCGGGCAGCTCAGGTTTCCCTGCCCTGCACCTGGGTCAATGATTAACGCTGCACATTGGCTAATCAGCAGGATAAAACAAAAGGGCTGCTTGCTTTTTCCTGGGCTTTGGGGTCTGCCAGCCCTGGGGCAGCGCAGGAGGGTGCAGGGCGCTGTTCAAAGCTGTGCTTTGGGATAGGGATGAAATAATCTGGCCCAACTCTGTATTTGCAGCTCAAGGAGAGCCCTCGCTTTGCTGGCTTGGTGAGGGCCCACTGCTGGGCCAGGAAACAGTCTTGGCTCTACAGGAGGAGCAGGACTGTGTGTCCCTGAGGATGCTGAGTGGGGACCTCTGCAGGCTCAGTGTCCAGCCCCAGCTCTGTTTCTGCCTGGTTTGGGTAACGTGTCCCTGTTTCTCTCTCCCCAGTGGGAGGCATTCCCAGGCTGTGCTTGGCTCATTAAGCCTCCAAGCTGCATTTGTCTAATCTGCTGGGGCTTTGCTGTAATTAGACCCCGCTGATGCTCCAGGGACTCAGTGGGGCTGGTGGTGCCAGTGTGGCCCCAGCCCTGTGGCACTGGGCACCCTGTCCCAGGGCCACCGGCACAGTGGGGTGATGCTGGGGGAGAGTGGCTTGGGCAGGGCTGCTGTGGATCCATGGGGATGTGCTGGAGAGCCCAGCCCAGCCCAGTTTGATGTGATTACGCTGGCTGGCAGCCGTCTGGGCTGTAAACAAGTCCCTGTAATTAGCCCCAGACGGTGACACAGGTACGCGCCTCCCATGCTAAAGAGCCAGGCAGCCCCAACAGGTCTGTCTCCTCTGCTCCCCATCCCTGTCCCCTCTTCCTTCCTGCCCTCCCTCGCTGCCTCCAGGCACTCCTGCTATTGCCCTTCCCTGCTGGGATACAGGGATGCTCCCAGCCTGCCCCTGCCCTCAAACCCAGGGATGGGAGAGCCCAGACCAGGCATCAGGGGCACAGTGGCACTTTGGGGAGTTGCTTCTCCCTGCCAGCGAGTCCCCAGGAAGGGACACGTGACAGACCAGTTGGACAGGCTGGGTGCCACTGGCTGTCATTTGCCTTTGCTGTAAAAGCCTCTGGGAGCTCCTCTGGATGTGATTGCTCTGCTCCCTTCGCTCTCCGAAGGATCGGAAGCAGGCACAGCTCCCTGGGTACAAGCGGCTAAAATTCCTGGGAATATTAATCTTATTTGGCTCCCTGGGAGCAGCCCCTGTCTCCAACTGGCTGAGGGAGCATGTGTGGGCTCCCAGCCTTCTCCTGCCAAGGTCACACATTAACTTGGAGTGCAGCCACCCCAGCCCATTCGGAATTCAGCACAGGCTCCCTGTTCCCAGCACGGCAGGGGCCGACCTGCATCTCTGCCACAGCTTTGCTTTTCTAGAACCACCTCTCCACCTTAGAAGACCCACTTCCAGACCCCCTCCAGCCAATTTTTCAGAACCACCAAACACTCCCCAGCTCCACAACCCCCAGGAAACACAACATCTCACCGTGACCAAAAAGCCCTGATCCCCTCAGAGCGCCCAGCAGCACTGGCAGCTTCCAGAGGAACAGCTCCGTGTTCACCTCACCCACGGGATAACCTGTTTTTGCTTGAGCTCCTGTCAACACAGCTGCGATGAAGGTGCGTGGAACAAAAAGATGCAGAGCAATAAAGATGCATCTTCTGGGGTGAGATAAGCTGAGGTCTGGCAGGGCGAGCTGGAGCAGCGAGTCCTGCAGCACAGCCCGAGCCAGGCTGGAGACCTGGAGCCAGTCTCGTGGAGGAGCCTGCTGTGCCTCTTGGATTTGGGATGGCCCGAGGTGCAGCAATGCTTAGTGCCACTGGCTGGGCACAGTAGATCATGGGCCAGGCTCAGTGTAGCCCCCCAGATGATGGGGGGGGTCTCAGCATCCTGCTCTGCCACACAGCACCGTGTTCTCCACGCCACCAGAGGGGACGGTGGCCAATGCTGTGGCCTGTTTGCTCACCAGATGATGTGCCAGTGCTGCAAAGGGCTTTTCTCGGTGTGTTTTCCCCCATGCCACAGGCATGGCTGGCTGTCCCAGCTGGG
>NW_021940585.1:5163972-5165515 GCF_001715985.3 Manacus vitellinus
CGGGAGCCAGCCAATGGCTGGAATTCCAGGGCAGGCAGGGAGGGGAAGGGGGGGGTACATTAACCCTACAGGGGAAAGAGCTCCCGATGACATCTGGTTTGCTCCTACCTCTCATTTTCCGAGCGCCCGCGCCCTTCCCTCCCTCTGCGGCTCGGTTCACCCCAGGTTGCCGTTTGATGGCTTTTATGATCCCGCGCGGTGATTTATTTTCCTACCGACATCAGAAAGAGCTGAAGCTTCATGAAAGAGGGGGAAGTGTCATTACACCCCAATTTAGAGGTGGAGAAACTTTGGCTGGGCTCTCACAAAGGAGTTACCCAGCGGCAAGTCAGGATGTCCTAGTTTCCACAAGCCCTGAACACCTGACGAGGTTCCTACGAGCCATTCCGACCGGCTCCGGCTCAGCAATTCCACCCGGGCAGGAGCCAGGGCAAAATTTATCAGAGCCTGACGCGAGGCAGAGCGTCTCTGTTGTGCTTCTGTGGATTTCTCACATGCTGTAAGATTTTCCTGCCTGCTGGTGTGACTTTGGGGATGAGCACAGACACCCAGCCGTCCGTGGGGGTCAGCCTGGATCTCTGCCACCCACGTGCCTCAGGAGCTCTGGCTTGTTTTGGGGCTCCGTTGGGAGCCCTGAGAGGTGCAGGTGGCTTGTGTAGGTTTTGGGATTAGGGTCAGGACTGTGGCCTAAATCCACAGGGATGGTAATTTGTCAGAGGACGTGGCCAGGCTGGGCGAGGCCGCGCAGGGCGGTGCTGGTGCACAGGTTATTGGTGCTTTATAGAGGCTGTGGTTGCCCCATCCCTGGAAATGTTCAGGGCCAGGTTGGACGGGGCTTGAAGCAACCTGGGCTAGTGGAATGTGTCCAGTGTGGAACAGGATCTTTAAGGTCCCTCCAACCCAAACCATTCGAGGACTCTCTGCAACCATTCGAGGATTCTCTGCCAAATCACCTGCGCAGGGGCAGAAGGAGGAGGAAAAGATGGGGCAGGTGACCATCTCCAGTGTCCTCCTCCCCCACACGGGGGTCCTGTCAGGGCTGTCCAGCCAGTGCTGTCACTCCCCAGGGTCCCTTTAAGGTCTCAGATGTGCACTGGGACGTTCATTCCCTGTTTGGCTTTGATGGGAGGTTGGTTTCTGCAGCTTTATCTCGGCCCATTTGCTGCAGTGGACTTTGTACCCCCGGGTGGTGGTGGGCCCCCCCCCTGCCCTGCACTCCCCCACTCCTCCATCCCTCCACAGGGCAGGAGGGTTAATGGGCAAAGTCCTCGCTGGGAGACACGGGGGCTGAGTGCACAGAGGGGTCACTCAGGGCTTTCCCAGGTGGGATCAGCCACTGCCCCATGGGAACATCCCCTGGGCGCCAGGTGAGCCCACACCTGCACCAGGTGTATGTGAGGGGCACGACACCAGCCCGAGGGGTCCCTGCTGCTGGAGCACTGTGGGGTGACCAGTGTGACTGGCAGCATTCCTGGGGACCCCCCGTGTTCCCGGCGGGAAAGCTGTGCCCCATCCCAGGCCACACGCCCTCCGTGGGTGTTAT
>NW_021940585.1:5166245-5168985 GCF_001715985.3 Manacus vitellinus
GGCAAGGGGGCCCCGGGCCGCAGCTCCCGGATGGCGGAGCCGGGCAGCGCCTCAGGTACCGACCGGGCATCGCCCGCCGTCCCCTCCCCTCGTGCCCCCCGGGTCCCCTCGTGGCCCCTCCGCACCCTCTGCCCCGGGACTCGCCCCTTCCTCAGGCCCCCCGTTCCCACGGGCTGTGCAGGCCCGTCCTCCTCCCTCCATCCCCTTCCTCACCCTCCCTCCCCTTCCTCACCCCTCCATCCCCTTCCACCATCCCTGTCCTCCTCCGTGCAGCCCCTTCCCCGTCCCTGCAGCCCTTTCCACCTCTCTCCATCTCCTTCCACCTCTCACCATCCCTTTCCTCACCCCCCATCCCTCTCCTCCTCCCTCCAGCCCCTTCTCCTTGCCCGTGCCCCCCTGTTCCCTCGTCCCTTCCAGGAGGGCGGTGGGTCTGTCCCTGCCTGTCCCAGGGGGTTGGTTTGGGACACACAAGGCATCCCTGGGCAGGGGGAGGTCGGGGTGCCCTGGTCCTTTGGGATCGTGGGGACTCCCTTCTCCAGTCCTGGGTTTAAGAGAAGGGCTTGGAGGAGGGTGAAGGCACGAGGGGCTTCTGCAGGCTGGGGGGGTTTGGGAGGAGAGGAACAACCTGGCTGGGAATTCGGGAGAGGTGAGCTGTGCTCTTGAGAGGAGGCCAGGCAGGGCTGTGGAGGTCTGAGGACGATTTAGGTTTGGATCCTGGAAGGTGGGAGGCTGGATGGGGCTGGTGGTCTTAGGAGGGACACACTCCTGCTGCAGGGAAGCGTGCTGGGCTCTTGGAGTGTTTGCTTTGACTGGCTGAGGCTCTGAACTGGCAAACAGGTGTTGGAAAGGTGTGTTGGAAGTGCTGAGGCTTGGGAGCCCCAGTCTCTGTGTGAAAGGGATGCTCCTGAAATATTCACCACTGAGGAGCAGTGGGAAGCGCCAAGGGAGTGTTCAGGGAGCTCACAATGTTGTTTTTTTTCCTCATTTGTTCAGTTCTCACCATAAAAACTGCTCAGGATAAGCCACAGCACTTCAGCCTGACCCCTCACAGCTGCAGGTGGAGGAAACACCAGAGGGAGAGAGGATAAAGAAGAAAGAGGGGACAGATTCTGGCATGGCAGGGGGAGAGGTTCCCAATGGCCTGTGCCTTTCATTTACTGCTCTGGTGCCAGGCTGGTGATCCTGGGGGCTCAGATGGAGGGACCATGAGCTGCTCTCACCAAGGGCAAACATGGCATCATCCCATGGAGTCCTTCAAGTTTCCAGAGTCCCTGCCCTGGGATGGATCTGGAATCCCTTAAGTTTCCATCAGAGATAGCAGTATTTCATATTTCTCACTACTGGTGAGAAAGCCAGGAGTATTTCTCACTGCTAATGCACACAACTCCTGCCTGTTTGATACCTGCACTGATGGTGTCAGATATCAGAGTTTTAGTGTTTTCTGGCATTAGTTACTTTTCATACTCCAAAGTAGAGCAGCTGCTGGTTCTCTGACCCTGAAGGACCTTCCCTCCAGTGAAGGCACCTTCACATTCCTCAGCAGCAGCTGCCTGTGGTTCCCTGTGTCCTCACCACCCTCAGTTTTACTGTTGTGTTTTATTTGCCCCACTCCTGCAGGATCCCAAAGGCAAGAAGTAAAATATCTCTTATTTAATTGCTTTTTTAGCTGTTCATTACGTGTTTTTGTGCAGAATTTTCTCTATTGATATAAATGCAGGTAGTTAATTAAAAAAAAAACAAACCAACATCTCCCTTCCTTGTGATATTTGAAGGGGACTTTAGTCACACCCCTACCCCCATACCCTGCTTTTTAGTCTTTCCTGGTTTTATCATTTATTTAATTGTGTTCTCCTTGTCAGGTGGAAGATGGGACCGTTTCCCTCGTGTTTTAGGTGAAACCTGGTGACCATGAAGTCCCGAGGGAGACAGAGGGACAGCAGTGGGAATTCCTTCTCACTCCTCTGAAAAAATCCAACAGTTGCCTGATGGTAAGAAAGCCGTTGCTTTTAATTAGTGTTATATTTACAGTGCTCATTAATCAAGGAACAGATTGAAGAGTTTCAGCTCCAAACCCAGTGGGATGGAGGAGGACACAGCTGTAAATGCTGCGTGTCTGGAGCGGGTGGGAGGGTTGGACTGACTGTGCTGTGGTCTGTGCCCTCTCCCCAGGGATTGCCCCTTTGGCTGGCGTCATGGGGAGCTGCTGCAGTTGTCTGTGCACAGACAGCATCCCAGACAACCACCCCACCAAATTTAAGGTAAGTGTTGCACCTTCAACCCCGTCAGAGAGTCTGTGACAGCTCCAACTGCTGGCAAAGCCCAGCGTGGGCTGGACTCGGGCAGGAGAGGAGGGAAAGGCTCTGCTCCTGCACACAAGTGTCACTTGAGAGGATTTGAAAATGTGTTAGTTTTGGTTTGGGTTTGTTTTCCTTTCCTCAAGGAACCTCTGCTGCAAATGTGTTTGTATTTGCTGTGGAAATTGCCTCTGCTTGGGAAATGCAAGGAAATGGGGGACTGGAGAGAAACCTTTTATTGCTAAGGGCTGTGTTCCAGAGCCTGGGCTCAGACACATCAGCTGAGCTGCCAAGCTCGCAGTCTCCAGGGCTGACAGCTCGGCGCCTGCTGCCAGCCATGAATCCCTGCTCTCAGCTGGGAAAAAGGCATCAGTAAATGGGGGGAATCCATGGAATTACAGTGCTTGGTGGGTGGGCTGCTTTGGATACCAGTTGCACTGGTGAGG
>NW_021940585.1:5169290-5173798 GCF_001715985.3 Manacus vitellinus
CTTCAAACAGTCCCCTGAGCTGTCACCCCTCAGTTGGGTTCTACTGGGCCACTACCAAATGGCCTTTCCTAAGTAGCACCTACAAAGGTCAGGTGACTGGACATGGCCCTCAGTGCTCTGGGCTGGGGGACAAGGTGGGGATGGGGCACGGGGTGGACTCGATGATCCTGGAGGTGTTTTCCGGCCTCAGTGGCTCTGGGATTCAGAGTTTGCTGCCGTGCAGGTGACGAACGTGGACGATGAAGGGCACGAGCTGGGCTCTGGGATCATGGAGCTGACGCAGCGGGAGCTCATCCTGCACACGCACAAGCGCGACGCCGTCAGGTGGCCCTTCCTGTGCCTGCGCCGCTACGGCTACGACTCCAACCTCTTCTCCTTCGAGAGCGGCCGGCGCTGCCACACGGGGCAGGGTGAGTGTGGCACTGCCTCCTGGAGGCAGCGAGGCTCAGCCTTCCGTTCCCAAACGTCTTCCCAAACTGCTGCCCCTGGTCAGTCAGCAGGTTCCCCTGCAGCCCCGTGCCCAGGACACCCCAGTGTGTGTGTGCACATCCAGTGGATGCTCCTGGTTCAAACACCCACGAGACAGCATTGTGGCTCAGGGCCTGGGCGTGAATCTGGTGGTCTCGTTTTGCTGGTGCATTGGTGCTCACAAGGGGGTTGCTGAAGCATTTCTGGGGTGTATTTAATGCCACAGAGGTTGTTACACTGCCAGCGCTGTGCTTTGGTGCCAAAGGATGCCCAGCTGGTAGCAGGACCTTCCTGAGGATCTGGAAAGCACTTTTTGCAAGACTGAAGCTGTTAAGCATCTTTTAACTCGGGATAAAGCAAAAGGGCATCTCCCACACCTTCTTCCAGGTCCCTCTTAGGATTGTTTATTCCACAGAGCCTGTCGGTGGCAACAGTGGTTTGGGCACATTTTGTTTTCCTTGGTGCTTTCCCCCTGCCTTGGTCAGTGCTGGTTCTGCCCAAAGCTTTGCATTTGGGGTCTGGCAGCACTTTGTAACAGCGAGGGAAAGGAGTCCTACGTTTCACTGATGTTATGCATGGGGATGCTGTGCATGGAGGAGGGAAGTGAGTCACCCAGGAGTACATGCCAAGTCATCAGCAGCACTGGGAATAGTCTCCAGTTTTACAATGGTGCCTGTTAGTTCCTTTACCAGTCTGTCTCTCTTGCTTTTAAAGAGCTGAACATTTTCTTGGCATCTGCATCCCCGGGAAAAAAAAAAGTTGTTTCCTCATTCTAACAATGTGTTTGTAAACTCCTTCGTATCCAGAAGGACTCACATGAGTGTTCAGGGTCTGTGCAAATCTGCAGTGGCATATGCTCCTTTTTAATATTTATTTAAGTGGGGGTTCCCTCTCCTGGAGCCATGTGCTTATCAGTGGTGGGAGACTGGATTCTGTTTTGCCTATTGCAGGGTGAGGATCAGTGGTTACAATTGAATCCAGTGATTAAAATTCTGCCCCATGTGTGGCTTGTTCTGCTCAGGTCCAGGCAGAGGTGAAGAAGCAAAGCTCTTCACATACTACAAAATTTGTAGCCAACACTCATCAGTCTCAAAGCAGAAATGAGAGGGATGATGTGTTTTGATGAGTTTTCTCCCTTCCTTGTAGGATTTTACTCTGCTTATTGATTTTATCTGGAGGACTCCTTCCTGATGCTGCTTCCTACCTGACTCAAGGCAGATCCAGCTGGTTTTTTTGGCCAGAACCTTGCAAACCTGGTTCTTTGGGAGCAGCCCTTGTTGCCATGCCATTCCTGTTGCTATGGCTTTGGTGTGTGTGTGTGCCAGCCTGGGATTGGTTACTGGTCTGGGCTGCTCCTTTGGGGAGACACTCTTTAGTTCCAGGGATTTTTAAAAGTGTGATGTCCTTGTCCCTCCCTCACGTGCACACACCACAGGGCCCAGTCCAGCTTGGAGGAGGCACTGCCCAGCCTTTCCCTGGCACTGAGGACTGCACTGGGTGCTGGGGGAGTTCACACAGATCAGAGGTGAAAGAGGACCAGTTCACCTGTCCCTGCACACCTGTGGGCTTGGCTGTTGTCAGATAACACAATGCTGAGGTGTCCAAGGCCAGGCTGGATGGAGCTCTGAGCAACCTGGTCTAGTGGAAGGTGTCCCTGCCCATGGAGGGGGTGGAATGGATGAGCTTTAAGGTCCCTCCAACCCAAACCATTCTGGGATTCCATGATTTCTGGTGATTATTTCATGAATAATCCACCAGTTGCTGGTTGTTTTCCTGGAGCTGTGGGTTGACTGTGTTAAACACAGCAAAAGCAACCAGAATTCCCTGTTTGTTTAGAGCCAGGAATTCCTGTACCCCTGTAAAAGCAGGATCACTTCCTTGCTCCTCTGAGCCTCCTCTCTGTCACTGCACAGGGATTTTTGCCTTCAAGTGCTCCCGAGCAGAGGAGATCTTCAATCTGCTGCAGGACCTGATGCAGTGTAACAGCATCAACGTGGTGGAGGAGCCTGTTGTCATCACCAGGAACAGTCACCCCACGGAGCGGGAGCTGTCCCGGACCCCCCAGGCCCCCAACAGTAAGACCCCTCAGTGTCTGGGGAGGAGTGGGGGGCACACAGAGATGGGGTGATGTCTGCAGTGCTCCCATCAAACTGCCCTGTGCAGCCCAGGGGTCTCTCCCACGTGCTGTCCCATGTCTTTTTGGCCACGTGTACCCCATGCAACACGTTTATTTAGAGGCTCCACTTGTTCCTGTGTGGAATTTTGTTTCTGAGGAAACAGCAACAAAAACCCCCTTCAAACAGTCCCCTGAGCTGTCACCCCTCAGTTGGGTTCTACTGGGCCACTACCAAGTGGCCTTTCCTAAGTAGCACCTACAAAGGTCAGGTGGTGTCTCCATGAAACCACCTCTGGAATAACTCAGATTGACTCAATTCCTGTCTCCATGAAGTTTTAAACGAGGTTTAAACGAGGCCCTGGCCCTTGTGTTGGTGCTGGGTTCTTCGCTGTTGGGATCTCCCCCAGGCAGGCTGGTTCTGCCTTCCAGGGTGCAGCAAAGTGAAATAACTCTTATTTTGTACCAATCTAACGCTCCTCTGCCTTGATCCTCTCCCAGGTCTGGGGTACACTGTCCCAGGATTTCCCAATGGATTTCACAGCTTCCCTGGAGAAAGCCTGTCCTACTCCTCAGCCCGGCACCCCTCAGCGAGCAGCCTGAGATATTCCTCCGTGGGGGAAGACTCCACTCATCCCCTCCTTGGGCCTGAGGAGCAGGTAAACCTGCCTGTCCTAAACTCTGCTGGGGGCAAGCAGCTGGTTTTGCTCTGCAGTTCTGGGTTTCTCCCACTCAGAGCTCAGGGGATCCTCACACCTTGTCGTTCCGTTTTTCTCTTTACTTCACTTTGCTCTTGGAGGCTCCTGCTCTCTGACACTTCACTAGAACATCAGCCTGGCAAAGCCAACTGAGTTGTCCTAAATCCACTGGTATTTGGGTGGCAACTACGTGTCAGCTGTCACACAGCCCCTAAACTGGTGTGCAAATGCACCCCAAATTCAGACCCATTTTATTTTCATTTTTGATGTTCAGATCTTTGTTTTAAGTTCTAGAATTTAGGATTTTCCCCTGCGAAATCCAGCTTTGTCTAAACCATCCCCCAGGAGGCCTGGGTAGGTGTGAGGGCTGCAGGATCCCCGTGGGAGCCACCTGAGGAAATATTTTGCAAGTGGCTTTGCTTTTTGCTCGGTGCCACATGCATTGAGCGTGACACAGACAGAATTCCAGAATCACAGGGGTTGGAAAAGACCTCCCAGACCATCAAGTCCAACCCATGCTCAATCCCTACCTTGTCCCCCAGCCCAGAGCACTGAGGGCCACGTCCAGTCCTTCCTTGGACACCTCCAGGGGTGGGGACTCCTCCACCTCCCTGGGCAGCCCCTTCCAATGCCTGACCACCCTTTCCAGGGAGAAATTCTTCCTGATGTCCAGCCATGTGGACACATACATTATGTGTCTGCAGCTGGACTCCTTTTTGTCTCTCCTCCAGCCCACAAATCCTAAAATGGCTTTTGCGTTTTGCTTCCCAAAACCTTCTCGACTTAAGAAATTCTTCCATTCTCCTCCTGCTTCACCAGCCACTGATGAATTTTCCCCTCCTGGTGGTTTCTCAGCTGCTCTCGGCTGCTTTGCTCTTGCCTCTGCTCTCTTCTCCTTTCACTGTCCCTCTGCTTCTCTCCTTGCAGTCCCACACCTACGTGAACACGGCCAGTGGGGAGCAGGAGCCGAGGGGCCGGCACTGTATGCACTCCTTGCCTGAAGCCCACCCTCCTTTCCCCCCTAGGAACCACAGCTGCTCCCTCGAAGACCGCAACCCCCAGGTCTTCCTGCAGCCCGGGGAGGTTAAATTCGTGCTGGGTCCCTCCTCCGGCTCCCGCCGGGTGTGCCGGCACCCCCGGGAGTGCGGGGGTCCGCTCTGCCCCCCCAACAACAACAACAACGAGTGCGAGGGGGGTTGTCCCTCGCCCCAGTGCGTCTACGAGAACCT
>NW_021940585.1:5174573-5186082 GCF_001715985.3 Manacus vitellinus
TCTGTCTGTCTTACCCCTCTCTGTCTCCGTGTCGTTCATTTTTGAAGCCTTGTGGGATATTTGACGACTCAGAAGGTTAAATCTTGGGCAGGAGATGCCGGGAATAACACTGTGGCACTGTGTGGGCACAGACTCGTGTGGGTTAGGGCAGTGCCAGGGCAGGGCAGTGGCATGGGGGAGGCCTGTTCCCAAAAACGAGCTGCTTTAGGAGCTCCACTGCAAATCCAGCCTGTTCCCTGTGGATTTGACACCTCCAGGAGAGCTCTGCAGCCAGGCCACTCCAAAGTCGGGACCTGCCTTGTGTTTTCCCTGGTCCCTGGTGATGAGGGAGCTCATGCCGTGGCCTTTCCACCCTCACTGTTAACCTGTTTTCTTGAAGCTTTTTATACTTCTGTCCTTTTCTCAGATTCAATTTAAATTGGGCAGCTGAAATTAAATGAGGAGGACAGAGAGCCATAGGCACACACTGTGATCACAGAAACCTGATTTCCTAAATCCTAAAATTCCTTTTCCTGCTCTAAAAGAGGAGGGAAAGGCCACAACCGTGAGAGAGATTTGAGGTTTGGTGTAGAAAACTTCACTCGTGCCATACCCTGGTGTGCTTTTGAAGGGTTCTTTTTGGCAGCTGCTCAGAAGTGTTGTCGATTTATTTATTTGTTTACCTATTTATTTATGAAATGCTCCTTTGCCTCCCAGTTAATTGCCAAACTGGTGCCAATATGAAGCGCGTGCTCGCTGTGGCTCGCTCCGGTCTGGGGGACAGGTCTCAGAAGAGGTTGGTGGCTTTGCTGAGACACCAGCTGGGGAAAAAAAAGTTGGGGAAAAGATGATCTGGGAATCAAAAATGCATTAACCGGGCCTGACTGTCAGAGGGTGGGTGGGAAATGGTATGGGAGCCGTGGGAGTGGGAGCGGAGCCGCCGGGCAGCCGAGCTTGGAGTGGTATCAAAGTCGGTGCCTCCACCCACGTGCCTGGCTGGGCGTCGAGGAATCTCTGTTCAGTGTTGTGAGTGAGTGTGCAGTTTGTTTCCTGCAACTACGGACTTGGAAGGGCTAAATTTCGGCTCTCGGGTAAATTTTGTGGCCTTTGATGTGGATCTTTGTCTTGGTACCGGGGCTGGGCTGAGCTGCCTCTGCGCGGGGTCTCTGCTCCTGTCCTGCTCCAGGATGGCCCCCGAGCCCTCTCTGCGTGTCCCGCTGCAGCTCAGTCCCTCCCTGGGTTACTCTGTGCCTGTTTCAGTGGAGACAAGTGCTCTGGGATGCTCTGGGGTCCCTCCTCCCTGCTGTCTGTATCCATCTTCCTCCTGGCTCGGGAGCTGGATCCAGTCTCAGCGAGGGTCCCTCTCCTTGCAGAGGTGTTGCCAAACCTTGTGTTCCCCTTGTCCTCGATGTTTTCTGGTGTTGATGTCCGTGAAAGAGGAAAGACCCCAATCATCCAGTTCCAACCTGCTTCTGAGGGCCAGGAACTTGATTTCCAGATTTTGGAAGTTCAGCCTCTTTGGGTTTTGGTGCTGTAATGTCCTGCTGAGCCGTGACCCTGTTGGGAGCAAGGACGTGTGATCCAAGTCTGAGTGATGCCATGTTTGTGTCGCAGAACGTGGAGTTCTTGGCTTGCTGTTGCACTATAAATTCCAAGTGTGCCACATGCTTAAATTCACTGGTTTTGTTTTTATTTTTGGAAGTCCTTGTGCTTGTCTTCCATTCTTTTGTCCACCCCAACCCTCGTGTCACTTATAACTGAAAGGAAACCCAAGTAATATATTTTTATATGTATAACAAATGACTTTATTTGAAGGAAAAAACAACCCCCCAAGTAATGTATCCCCCTAAATCCAGCTTTCATTTAGGGAAGTGAGAGAAGAAATTGTTTATATCTATATATATATATATATATATAAAAAAGTTAACTGCGTTAAGCTTTAAATAAAGTATTTAAATAAAGAGTTTCTGAGCTGTCAATGTCACCCTCTGAGAGAGCACCAACAACTCCCCCTGGAGCCTCTGTGTGAACCTGCCTTTCCACTGCCTGAGCTGAGAAATGCAAAATACTTATTCCCTTTTTCCCCAGAAAGGGAGGTGAGGCTGAAATGCAATGAGGATTTCCATGGAGGAGGAGGTGAGGGCTCTTTCCACCCCCACGGGGGGTTTGCAGGTGGGTTGAATTCCAGGGAAGGTTCTGGTGGGTGGCTGTTTGTGCCTTGGGTGGCAGCAGCTGAGGGCTGGGGCTGATTTTGGGTGCTGCCTGTGGCCACCAGCCTGGCCACGTGTCCCCAAGGCTGGGATGAGGCTGCTGTGAGGGTCTGTACATCTGTGAGCTCCCAGGAGCAGGGAATTCTCCCTGGTGTTCCTCAGAAACATTGAGCTCCCAGCTGCAATCCCATTTCAGTGGTTCCCCTGAGCTTTGTGTTGGGAAATCTGGCTTGGATCGTTTGAACTGCTGGTTTTCATGTCCTCCAGGTCTAGGTTGTCCCACCTGGGCCTCTCTCTCCTCGTTGGCAAATGCAGTGCTCCCAAAGGGCACTGAAAGCAGCCGTGCCAGGGGGATTTGCTCACACAGAAATACGTGAGGGCTGTTCTCCGACACGTCCTTTATCCCAGTTACACCAGAGATGCTGCACCTCTTGAGGGAGCGAGAAGAATTTCCTTGACCTCAAAGAAGAGAAAGCATGGAGCTGATGTTGGCTGCATCCACTGCTTCCCTGTGGAGCATCCTCTGCTCCATCTCCCCTTGTGTCCTCCCCCTCCCCGCTGGGGCTCGGCTCTGCTGGCTCAGCAGGCTCTGCTCCAGAGGTATCCCAAGCTCCCCGGGAAGCTTTAGGAATGAAAAGCCAGTCACAGCTCATTGTTCACAGTGGGTTGTTCCATGTTTAAGCCGTGGAAGTGTCGTGCAGGCAGCTGGGAAAGCAGTTGGCATTTATGGCTTTCGGGGTGCACGTGTTCACATCCCAGCGACTCTCCCACTTTTTTTTGCTTTTCTGGAAAACTTCCCAAGAGCTGTGTCTGCATTAAGTCGCCAGGACTCTTTGAGAACTTCTTCATATTCGGTTTTCCAGGTGGTGTGAAAGTGCAGGGAAGGACAGGTGACACATTTGGGATTCTCCCGGCGCGGTGTCGCAGCTTCCTCTAGTGGCCGCGGGGGAAACGGTTCCGGAGGAGAATCCAGGTTTGGGACGGAAGGTGAGGGGGGAACCCGAGTCCCTGTTCTCTCCCCCCTTCGGGGGCTCCTTCCTCCACTCTGGGGTTGAAGTTGAGGGAAGGCTTGGTGAACAGCCAGGGGCTGTGCAGAGAGAATTTGGCTGCCCTGACCTTTTTGAGTGGTTCTTGATGAAGTTTGAGTTAATCCATCAGATTTCTTCCCCTGATGAATGCATAAATAGATCTTTTCCCCTTCCCTTTCCCAAGAACCTGTTGTAGGAATAGAGCTTCTCCCAGTGCTCATCATTGGAGGGTTTGGTTTTTTCTTTTAACCCATTTTAAGTGCCTGCTTTTCCCCCAGGGAAGGAGGTTGGAATAGCTGTGAGTGTTCCTGCCTTACAGGGAGAGGATGGCAAAGGAGAGGCTGGTGGTGAGGGTTAAAGGATCGATATCTCTGCAAAGAGGCTCAAATGTGTTCGTTGTTTCTGAGGCACTGGTGGCTTTGTTAGCTAAGCCCTGCTGTTCACTGGGAGACAAACCAAGCCAGGGGTGGTACTGCAGCTCCCTCCTCTCTCAGCCATTTTCTCCTGGAATCTTTCCACTGTCCCTCCGTGTGATGCTGCTCAGCCCTCTTGGGTGGTGTCTCGCCTGTGAAAAGTCATTAATGAAAGGTTGTTAATGAGCCCATTGCCCAAATCCAGCCTCTGGGAGGGCTGCCCTCAGTCTTTCTGGGAAGTTTGTCTTTCCCCCAACCTTGGCTTGTCTAGAAATTCCACACACAGGCAGCAGAACAGGTTTAGGTTCCTGTTGCTGAAGGTGAATTCATTAGTGAGAATTCTGAGAGCTTTGAAGTTGGCAATTACAGGCCAGGGAGTGGAAAAGGCTAATTGTAAAGAAGGGATCTAATTTGTTTTTCTTCCTAAGTGAATGTGATTTTCCAGTTGAAAGGCCCAGATGCCTCAGTGTTACCTCAAACTCCTCCCAGCTCCCTTGGAGACCCTTTAGGTTCTCATCATCAGGAAGTGGCTGATCCTCACCTGATTTGGGATGTCAAATGTCCGAGCTGGAGCCCAACCATTTAGTTCAGGTGCTGTTCTCATGGCCGTGTAGGAAAAGAGGAACCTTTATTTTAATGTGGATGGAAGCTGTTCACCTGTGTACTGTAATCTCTGTTTTGGAAATAAAGCACCAAAACCAGCTCCTGCAGCACTGGGTAAAGGATCCAGGAGCTTGTGTAGGTTCATAAACACAGCTGCTTCAGGGAGACACGTGCCATCGTGGGCAAAGCTTCCCCCACGGCTTTCTTCATGGAATCATGGAATCACAGGATGGTTTGGGCTGGAAGGGGCCTTAAAGTTCATCCCATTCTACCCTCTGCTGTGGGTAGGGACACCTTCCACAATCCCAGGTTGCTCCAAGCCCCGTCCAGCCTCACCTTGGACACTTCCAGGGATGGGGCAGCCACAGCTTCTCTGGGCAACCTGTGCCAGGGCCTCCCCACCCTCACAGGGGGGAATTTCTTCCAAAAAATCCGATCTAACACTACTTTCTCTCATTTTGAACCCAGTCCCCCTTGTCCTGTCACTACAGTCCTGATGAGGAGTCCCTCCCCAGCTTCCTTGCAGGCCCCTTCACATCCTGCATGGCTGGTGGGGGAGTCGTGGGATGGGGAGGGAGATGGGATTCCCTGGGCTGGAGCTGTCGGTGTGGGCTGGGCCGTGGCACCAACACAGAAGAGAAACTGAAAGCAAAGGAGGGGAGATGCCCAGGCCCTGCTCCAGAGGGACGTCCTGCCTGGGAAGGAGGTGTTGGCTGAGTCCTGCTCCACGTGGGGACACCAGATCTGATGTTAGAAACTGCAAATCCGTGATTCCCGTTAGACCAAACACCTCAGGGCTGCCCAGCTTTGGGTCAAGAAGTGCCCAAAGGTGGGCTGTGTGGGTGCTGCAGAGGGCACCTGATTCCTGTGTCTCGTGGCAGGGCCGAGCCCCGGGGGGGCTGTGCCAGGAGCTGTCCCTCTGTTGATGTTCTGATAACCACACTTTGCTTCCAGCCAGAATTTGCTTTTTATCCAATCTTAATAAGTTGATCTTTCTATCAATCCTGCTGGCAAACAAGATAATTGCTTTATTATAGTCTCAATATCCAGCAAAGGACACACACTCCCTGGTGCTCCCGAGGGAATGAAATCCATGTGGAGCGTTGACATGGGATGAGCAGCGATAGTGATGCTGGAGGATGGGGAGGGTGATTTCCCCACTGGGAAGAGCCAGGCTGCTTGGATTGGGGATGCAAGCAGGGCTGGAGGAGCTCTGGAAAATATTTAGGCTGTAACTGAGAGGATGAGGGCCCATTTGCCAGAAAATATTTAGGTTATAACCAAAACTGCTTTGGTTTGTTTGCTAGAAAATATTTAGATCATGACCAAACCCATTTTGGTCCATTTCCTGGAAAATATTTGGGTTATAACCGAAAACGTTTTGGTCTCTTTGGATGTTTGTTGGCAATCTGGGAAGTCTGTGTTTGTGGTCCTCTTTTTTTTTTTTTTTTCCACAGGAAAAAAAAGCAAACAAGGAATTTTCTGACTTTCTGGGCTGGTGTGAGGAGGCGGTGGGTGGGTTAAACCCCCAGGGCTTCCCCTGTGGGTGAGTTACACCTTCCCACGCAGGGAGGCACAGCACCTGCCTTTGGATGCTGGATGGGGAGGGAATGGGGTGCTCCAAAATTAAAAAATAGATGGAAAAACATGTGATTTCTGTCCGGATAGTGAAAGGTGCATGACATGGAAACAAGCTCTTCTCCTGGAGGAGAGGAGAGCGAAGGGCTGGGAGGCTGCTGAAGAGGAGAAGGACTGAAGGCAGAGCAGCACTGGAGACCATCCCGGACAAGGCAAGAGAGGGATCCCGGTGTCCTCCGGCTCTTTGCCCCGTGTCCTGGGAGAGCCTGGCGGCCGGCAGCCATCCCTCCCTGCACCCGGGCGGAAGGAGGGCAGACCAAAGCGCTTCCATCCCGCGCCAAGAGCGCCTTTGTCCCGGGCAAAGGTTTGAACAGGTTCTGGCGAGCGCAGATATCGGCCGGCGGTGACGTCGGGTCCCCCGGCCCCGATAAGCTCTGACCCCTTATCGATGGCAGCGCTTTGATCTCCCCAGCGGGGCCAGAGATCTGCCCGCTGAGGGCACAGGCTCCTCGCGGCCCCGAAGCACAAAGAAGCCCTTGAGGCCGGGGGTGCCCGATGGGAATGGAAAGGGAGGTCAGCAGATAAGGGCAGGCGCTGCCTCCCGCTATAAAAGCCGGGAGCCCGCCCGGCCCGGCCCGGCCCCGCTGTCGCCCCGGGGTGTGCGTGGACAGCTCGGCACCATGAAGCGGCTCGTCCTGGCCCTGGCGTGTCTCCAGCTCGCAGAGGGGGTGGTGAGGTGGGTGTCCTGTGGCAGGAGGAGCGGGAGAGGGCGGAGAACAGAGCCCTGACCTGCAGGGCACCTGGCCAGGAGCGGCTCCAGCCTCCAGCATCGCCACACTGTGATCCCAGCCCAGGCTGCATCTCTCCCTGGAGGGCATCCCCGGGCACCTGGAGGGCTCCTGTTGTGACAGGGTTTGACTGAGTCCAGAGAACTGAGCATCTGAAAATGCCCAAATCTTCTCCTGATTTCCTGCCGTGTTTTGTTGGTTTTTTTCCTCCCTCTGTGCAGAATCAATCTGAAGAAAGGCGAGTCCATACGGGAGAAGATGAGGGCAGCTGGAGTGCTGGATGACTACCTGAAGAAAATTAAGTATGATCCAGTTAAGAAATACAGCTCCAAAAAGGGCTACGTTGTGAACCAGCCGATAACCAACCACCTGGATGTGAGTAGCCCAGGCTCCCCTCTCGCTGCCTTTCTGCACACCCCATTCCCCTTTCCCTCCTTCTTCCCAGCTGCTGGTCACCCCAGAGCCTCCAGGAGTGAGAAACTGCTTTTCTCCCACTCTTCTAAGCTTCTGGTTTAGACTTCAGGGAAGTTTTTCCCCAGTCACAAAAACCTTTCTGTATGTAACAAAAACACAGCAATTATTTCATATTTCATTTCTGGAGAGAAAAAGCAGGATGAGAGCTCAGTCTGCTCCTGCCTGGTTGGTTATGGGCAAGAGTGAGCCTGGCATTCCTCACCTCCCTGCAAGGCAGTGGGATGCCAGGTGAGAGCCTGCTCTGTTCCTGACCCCGTGGCCAATGCAGGTGCCCCCTCTCTTCTCTGCAGTCCTCCTACTTCGGGGAGATCAGCATCGGGACCCCTCCCCAAAAGTTCTTGGTGCTCTTTGACACCGGCTCCTCCAACTTTTGGGTGCCCTCCATCGACTGCAAGAGTCCAGCCTGCTGTGAGTACCCCTGGTGTGCTGGGAGTTGAGCTACTACTACTGCCTGTAGTAGCAGTTAGTAGTAGCTACTACCCTGGGGCACTGCATAGCCCAGTCGTGTCAGGGACAACACAGTGCCAGACCAGAAATGATCCCAGGATTCTGATCTGGGGTAGCTGCTCCCTGGTGCTGGTTGATGCCTTCCCTGGGAAGCACAGAGCCCTCTGCCTGGCTAATGAAGGTGGACAAATCCCTACGGCCATCCCAGAAATCTCAGTGGTGGTGCCTGACCTTCCGTAGCCAGGCAGAGGGAAGAGCAAAGCCAGGACTAGAGGAGCTGATGTCCTGCTCCCAGCACAGCTCACCCCATGGAACACTCTGCCAGTGGGAGAGCAACAGGGATTTCACTGCCGATGGCTTTGCTGGGTGGCTGCTGTGGTTGTGATCCCTGGAGAGGGATCCAGGCAACACTGGGATGCAAACCCTGCCTGAGAGAGTCCCACAAGGCAGAGGAACAGCCTGTTCTGCCCTTCAGGACTTGCTCCCTGCCGGGGAAGCTGCTTTCCCAACGGAGTGACTGGTGGTGAAATCCCACCACAGCCAGACGAGCACATGCCCAGGATTTCCCCTCCTCTCTCTCCCAGTCAATCACGCCAAGTTCAAGCCCAGCGAGTCCGACACCTTCACCCCCAATGGCCGGTCCCTCACCGTGACCTACGGCAGCGGCTCCGTCACCGTCGTGCTGGGCTCCGACACACTCAGGGTGAGGGACCCCGGCCCTGTCCTGTCCCAGCTGGGTGTCCCCATGGAAGGAGCCCCAGGACAGCCCAAGAGCAGATTTTACGTAGCCAACACTTGGGCAAAGTGTGGGTGCCAAGTGGTTATTGCCACCCTCAGTCACCCAGCTGGGCTTCGACTGTGTTTTAACCCAATTCCTGCTGGTTTTCCCTGCTGCCTGGTGCTGTTCTCACCAGCTGTGACCCTGCAGTGCTCTTGGGCTTCCAGAGCACCATCCACCCCTCCCAAGGCTGCTCAGGTTTGCCTTGCTGACCTGGCCTCCCCTTCCCCTCCAGATCCAGAACATCACCGTCACAAACCAGGATTTCGGGCTCAGCCAGGAAGAGCCAACCCAGCCCTTCTACTTTGCCGATTTTGACGGAATCCTGGGAATGGCCTTCCCCTCCCTGGCAGTGGGAGGGATGCCCACGGCCGTGCAGGGAATGCTGCAGCAGGACCAGCTCGCTGAGCCCATCTTCAGCTTCTACTTCTCACGGTAAAAACCCGCCGGGACGCTCGGCACTGTGTCCCCTGCACTGTGTCCCCTGCCTGTCCCCAGGAGTGTTCCTTCTGGGTTTATCCCTCTCTAGCCCATGTACATCACACTGATCTCTGTACATCCTGACCTCTGCTGCTGTGTCTCTGATTTTGCAGCCAACCCACCTACCAGTACGGGGGAGAGCTGGTTCTCGGGGGGATCGACCCTCGGCTCTTCCACGGGGCCATCACGTGGGCACCGGTGACCCAGGAGCTCTACTGGCAGGTCACAGTTGAGGAGTGAGTGGTGTTTGTGCCTCTGGGCATCATCCCCTGGGCAGCTCATGGAAGGAGGGGGCACAGCTGTCCCCCGGGTGCAGCTGCACTTTGCAGCAGGCACAGGCTCCAGGCTGGATGCATTTCAGAGCACCCCAGAGTGACAGATCAAGCCAAGGCATGTTCAGGTGCTGTGGGTGCCTCAAGCGATGTCATTCCCACTGTTCTCCTCCCAGGTTTGCTGTTGGGCAGTCAGTGACAGGCTGCTGCAGCCAGGGCTGCCAGGCCATCGTGGACACGGGGACGTTCCTCCTGACTGTGCCCGAGGAGTACATGGAGAGCATCCTCCAGGCCCTGGGTGCCCAGGAGACCAGCTATGGAGTGAGTGCAGGGATTCTGGGGGGTGTGGAGCAGTGGGAGCCTTGCATGGGAGTCAGAGCTGTGGGCTCAACCAGGTCCCACAAAACCTATGTGGCACCTGCAGAACATGGTACTGCAGGTGTGTTGGGGGGATGAAGTCATATCCTTCCCTGAAGTCTTTTCAGGCTGGGAAAGTTGGGGCTATTCAGCCTGGAGAAGAGAAGGTTGTGTGGAGACCTCACAGCCTCTCCCCTTCAGTATCTGAAAGGACTTCAAGGAAGCAAGAAAGGGACTCTGCATCAGGAACTGTCGTGACAGGACGAGGGGAAATTGGTTCAAACTGAAAGAGAATATGTTTAGGTGGGATATTAGGAAGAATTTGTTCCCTGTGAGGTTGTAAGACACTGGCACAAGTTTCCCAGAGAAGCTGTGGCTGCCTCATCCCTGAAAGTGTTCAGGGTCAGGCTGGATGGAGTTTGGAGCAACCTGGGCTAGGGGAAGGTGTCCCTGCCCATGGCAGGGGGTGGAACTGGATGAACTTTAACGTCTCTTCCAACCCAAACTACTCTGTGATTCCATGATGTGGCACTGCCATGGGATGAAGTTTGTGTCCCCCTGGCATATGAGGGTATCTCTTCCCTCACTGTGGGTGCTGTCCCACCCACGATCTCCTCTTCTCCCTCTCTCCACAGTATGCAGTGGACTGTGAGGAGATCGAGAACATGCCCCCCATCACCTTCACCATCAGTGGTGCTCAGCTCCCACTCTACCCCTCCTCCTACGTCCTGAACGTGCGTACCAGCTGAGGGGCTCCTCCTGGGGAGGAGGGCCAGGGGAGGACCCGGAGCTCCTTGGCCAGCAGTGATGTCCCTGGAGCTCCTTGGCCAGCAGTGATGTCCCTGGAGCTCCTTGGCCAGCAGTGATGTTCTCCCTCCCTGCAGCCCAGCTGGAGGGTGCCGGTGCCTGTTTGACTCCCTGTTGTTCCCCTCTTACAGACCAACGGCTACTGCACCCTTGGGATCGAGGTCACCTACCTGCCCTCCCAGGACACGCAGCCGCTCTGGATCCTGGGTGACGTCTTCCTCAAGGAATATTACACCATCTTTGACACAGCTTACAGCCGGGTCGGCTTCGCCTGCTCGGTGTAGAGCAGTGGGGCAGCACCACCTGGCCCCTCTCCTGGCCCAGCACTGCCCCACGGCATTCCCAGGGACCTCTAATGTTCCTTTACTTGCCCACATGACTCCCCATCCCTCGGGATTCCCGTGTGAGGGTGTCCTCACGGTGTCTCCTGTAACAAATAAACCACAACATCCCAAATCACCTCTGACCTCCCGGGTTTGTTGAGCGATGGCCGAGCACAAACTGATGGGTTACAGGTCTCAGACTCCCTTTCTCCAGCAAGGTAAGTGCTGTGACAAAACCAGGGCTGAGGACAAAGCCACAGGGCTGGTCAGTCCCCACCTCCAACCCTCATCCTGGGCACTGGGAAAACTCATGTGGGAAGCCCCTGACCTTCCTTGCAGCTGGAAAAGGTTTACCAAAGTCCTGTGCTTGAAGTCCAAGTTGGAATGTGAGGTGAGTCCTGACACCCAAATGACCCCTAACCCCTGAAGCAGGGCTATTCACTCGGGTAAAACTGCACCAGAACTGTGGTGTGGCCGAAGGGGATGGGAAACCCCTTGGGTGGGGGAGGCTGGGTAACCCTGCTCCTTCCTGGGATCCAGACTCCTTTTGTAGGAGCTCTTTCACATTATCAGATGTATTCACAGCTCTGTCATTTCACCGGGGGAAGGACACAAACTGCTCTGTGCTTTGTGTCAAAATATTGACACAGGCTGAGTGCAGGGAGAGGAGATTAAGTGGGCGCGGACAGCGGGGAAGGGCTTCCCTCCTCCCCATGGACTGGGAGGTTTCTGGTGGAAATGGGGCAGTGGCAGGAGGGGACAGGTGAGGGCCGACCACATCCCTGCTGATCTTTGCTCTTCCCTTTGCTCCCTGCAGGGTCTGTCCAAGCTGAGGCAGATCCATCAGGATGTGATGGAGGAGGAAAGATGCTGAGGGGTTTCCTGAGCTGCTGCAGGCTTCAAACATCATTCCATGACTTGGATGGGAATGGGGGCCCCTGTCAGCAGGGACTGGGGCTCTGCAGGCACCTG
>NW_021940585.1:5189285-5192428 GCF_001715985.3 Manacus vitellinus
GGATTTGACCATTCCCAACAGGTCTTTGCCATCCCAGGGCAGTTCTGCTCGGGAGAAAATCTGAGTTTCTTCTCGGGCACAGAGGCCTCCAGCACCCGATTCCACGGTGCTTTTGCTGCCTGTCAGGGATCCTGTTCCCAGCCAGAGCAGCTTCTCACTGGAGCTGAAATTTGCTCTTTTTCCCCCAACAGAACGATGGCATCTGCACCGTGGGGGTCGAGAGCACTTATGTGCCCTCTGCCAGTGGCCAGCCCCTCTGGATCCTCGGCAACCTCTTCCTCAGGCAGTATTACTCCATCTTCGACATGGCCAACAACAGAGTTGGCTTTGCCCTGGCAACTTAGGGATGCTGAGCATCACCCATGGCAGAATTTGCCCCTGGAACACCTTCTCCTCCTTTGGATCTGTGCGGGGTGATAAGTAGTGAATAAAGGGCTGCAAATCCAGCTGCCTCGTGTCTCCTCTGGCTGCAGCTGAGCAGGGGCTGGTACAGCTTTTCTTGGTGGAACAGCAAAATCTGAGCTCATGCTCGAGATTTTCAGGCACTTCCTGATGTGCTCGGAGCCTTTGGATTGCAGCAATGGCAAACTGGGGTTGGTTTTTTTTTTTAATGGGACCCGGATGCCTGCTGGGGCTGGCTGGGAAAACTGGGATGAGTGGGAGAATTTCAGGCTGCACCATGTGCTCAGCTCGAGAGACTCCAGGGCTGAGCTGCTGTGGTGGCTGGAGGCTTCAGGAACCAGTTTGGAGCAGGACGTGCAGAACAAGGAGCTGCGTGTGAACAGCTCCGGGTTCCTTCGGTTTGGGGGAATTGCCCACGTGTATTTGCAAATAAATTAGGGATTTAAAAGTGTCATGCAAGGGCGCTCATGATCCTTGCGCGAGGGGCTGCACAATCCTGGTGCGAGCAGCGACATGACCCCGGGGCTGCGCGGTCCCCGTGCCAGGGGACGCACGACACTTGTGCAAGGAACTGCACGATCCTGGTGCAAAGGGCTGCACGGCGCGGGCACAGCCCTGCCTTCACCCCGCTCCGGGGGTGGAAAACCCGATTTTTGGGGAGGANAGGATCACACCAGGTTCAACCACAGCCTGTCGTCCACCTTCCTGGGCACCGACGTGACCTACACCCTGAGATATGGGTTCGGGGACCTGTCGGTGGTGCTGGGATATGACACGGTGACAGTAAGTGACTCCTGACCTGTTGGTGTGTGGCTGCATCAGGGTAAGAGGTGCCTGTGGTTACAATCAGTCTAATTTGCTTAAAAACTCGGGGAGTAGCTGAAAGTACCTTCTCATTCTGGGGGTTAGTTTAAGGTGTGTCAGCATGAATTTACTCCAACACTGGGATCTGCAAACAAACTCATTCCGAGTCCTCTGGGCTTTCCACCCCTGGTTTGGGATAAGGGATACCTTTGGCCACAAGAATTTGCTTTATATACATCTGAGCTTTGTCCTTACAGGACATAAGAGATGTGAAAATGTGATTTTAAATTACTTTAAGAGGCCCTGGTTTTTAATTAATTTAAGATGCAAAACCATTTAGTGAGTATTTTTATGAAACAATGAGTGATGGGACAAAGACTGTGAGTCAGGCTGCTCCCGACCCCATCGGCAATGGGGATGAGCTCAGCATCTCCCAGTGTAGATTTGCCTTTGTGACCAAGCTTCCCTCTCCCTCTAGATCCAGAACATCGTCATCAGGAACCAGGAGTTTGGCCTGAGCCTGTATGAGCCCAGCAGACCCTTTTACTACCTGGATTTTGATGGGATTTTGGGCATGGCTTACCCAGGCGTTGCCATCAGTGGTTTCAACACGCTGATGCAGAACATGCTGCAGCAGAACCAGCTCAGTGAACCCATCTTCAGCTTCTACTTCTCTCGGTGAGACCTCTGGCAGTGGGTCCCTCTTCCACGGGCGCAGCGTGGGTCCATCCTTTCCTGCATCCTCACCTTCTCCCCACTCACCTCTGTGCTCCAGCGCTTCCCGTGGATCATCCTACCTGATTTTTGGTCTCATTTTGTGTCTTTCCAGCAACCCAACATATAGTTACGGTGGGGAAGTCATCCTGGGGGGGGCTGACCCCCAGCTGTACTCCGGGGAGGTTTTATGGGCTCCTGTGGTCCAGGAATTGTACTGGAAGATCAGTATCGAGGAGTAAGTGCTGCCCCACAGCTCAGGGCGGGTCTTGGAGCGGGGGAGCCTTTTCTGACGCCTTTCCTGCTGGTTCTCCAGGTTCTCCATTGGGTATTCAGTCACCAGCTGGTGCAGCCAGGGCTGCCATGGCATTGTGGACACTGGGACATTCCTGCTGACCATCCCAGGGCAGTTCATGCCAGCCCTGCTGCAGGCGCTGGGCGCAGAGGAGAGTGACTACGGGGTAGGTAGGCAGGAGGCACCGGGTGATGCCGAGGGACAAGGACACACCTGGGAGCAAAACATCTCACCTGGAACAGCCCTGCAGTGCTGTGAAACAGAAATAATTCTTCCAAACGTGACAAGTGTGGGGCAGCACAACCCTGGCACCATCAGAGCTGTGCTGATCCTTAAGGAGTGTGGCCACCGGCACAAGGCCAGTGCCAGCCCGGGGGTCCTGACCCCTCTGCCCCTCTTTGCCTCTCTTGCAGTTCCTCGTTGACTGCAGCAGTGTCCCAAACATGCCCACCCTCTACTTTGCCATCAGTGGGGCCTGGTTGTCGCTGCCTCCCACTGTCTATGTCCTAGAGGTAGGTGGGATTTGACCATTCCCAACAGGTCTTTGCCATCCCAGGGCAGTTCTGCTCGGGAGAAAATCTGAGTTTCTTCTCGGGCACAGAGGCCTCCAGCACCCGATTCCACGGTGCTTTTGCTGCCTGTCAGGGATCCTGTTCCCAGCCAGAGCAGCTCCTCACTGGAGCTGAAATTTGCTCTTTTTCCCCCAACAGAACGATAGCATCTGCACCGTGGGGGTCGAGAGCACTTATGTGTCCTCTGCCAGTGGCCAGCCCCTCTGGATCCTCGGCAACCTCTTCCTCAGGCAGTATTACTCCATCTTCGACATGGCCAACAACAGAGTTGGCTTTGCCCTGGCAACTTAGGGATGCTGAGCATCACCCATGGCAGAATTTGCCCCTGGAACACCTTCTCCTCCTTTGGATCTGTG
>NW_021940585.1:5194203-5209131 GCF_001715985.3 Manacus vitellinus
CCCTGTGAGTGTCCCCCCCCTCCAAGCCCTGCTGCTTTTGGGGTCTGCAAAGGCTGGGAGGAGTGGGGGGTACCCCGTGTCACGCGGCTTTTAGGGGGTCACCAAGAAGACACCCCTCCCCGGGGAGTTTAGGGGGCATAGGAGGGGCTGCCCCGAACCTACGGCCGCCGATTAATGATATTCATGAATTAATTGCGAGGCAGGAAGGATTACGCCAGCCCCCCGTGTTCTCCGGAGCTTCAGCGAGTCAGATGATGGGGAAATTTCCTTAAAAAAAAAAAACACAACAAACCAACCAAACAGAACGACAGAGAAAATCTGGTGGTTATTGTGCTCTTCTAAGATAAATAAATAAGCCGGTGCGAGTCCGGGGAAAGCAGGGCCCGTTTCCAGGAATCCCGGCGCTCCTGCGCGTTCCCGGCCCTTGGGGCACGGGGGAGTTTGTGTTTTTTATATAACAGGGAGTCCGGCAGCAGCGGAGAGGGGGACCGGCGGGGTATTTTTTCTTTCCCCCCCTCCTCTGTACTTCCCTGCCATGTTTGCTTGGCTTCATGCACGGCTGCTCCGGCCAGAGCAGGGAATGGGGCTGGTTTCTCCCGGCTGCGGGTGCCGAGCCTGCCCTTACCTGCCGCCGGGGGATCCGGCAGGGAGAACCGTGCTGGCACCGGTGGGAATTGGGGATTGGGTGGCCGGAGTTGGGAAACCGCCGGATTTGGGCTATCGGGGTGGGTGTGGTGGCGGGTCACGGCAGCACGTGCTGACCCCGCCGGGCCTGGAGGGGAGCCGGGTGTTTTCCGAGGGATGCTGGGTTTGCTTCCTGAGGGATTCTGGGTTTGCTTCCCGAGGGATGCTGGCCGCGTGTGTTTTCCATGGGATGCCGGCCTGGCCGCCCGCCCTTATCAGTAGGAAACCGCTCCGGGGTGGAGCTGGAGCTGGCTGCGGCGGGGCGATCCAGCATCCGGGTGTTTGGGATGGAGCTGTGATTCCAGCCAGCTCTTTTATTGCTTTTTCCACGCTCCGCGGCGCCGAGTTTACGGCACGTGTGTTCCTGGTCCCCCCCTGTGCCGAGGTGAGGGTGCCCCGGTTGCTGGATTTTGGCGGTGCTGTGGGGAACGGGAAGAGCCCCGTGGGACAAAATGATGAATCATCGGAGCAGGGGGGACATTCCCAGGGCCGAGGGTGGGGTGGCTGGAGCAGCACAACCCCGCGGGGAAAAAACAGCCCTGCAGGGAAACGGGGCTGGGGAGGCCATGCCGGGGGCGTCCCCCTAAAAAGCCACAAGTGCTGAGGGTAGAAACACCCTCGTGGGTCTTCCCACAACATGGGGTGCGGGAGGGGGGAGCTGGAGGCCTAATGTGATGGCACAGCAGGGATCTCATCCCTGGAGTGCTGTTTCTCCTTTCCTGAGGTGCAGACAGCTGATGGGGAGGGACGGAGCTGGCACATCCCTGTCACCTCTGTGCTCCATCCCTGGGGACAGCTGGAGTTTGTGGGTGGGTTTTTGGGGGCACCTTGAGCTGCACTTGCCCAAAGGGAGCCATTTTGTAACTCCCCTGCATGGGGTTATCCCTCTTCCCACCCAAAGAGGAAGTGGCATCACCTCCATGAGCCAGGATGGCACCACTTGGGCCTTTCTGAGCCGCTGTGTGGTCCCAGTGCAGAGGTGGATGGGATGCAGCGATGGGGGTTCGTCACTGGAGGGCTGAAAGGGAAGGTCCCTTCCTGAGCACACAGGAAGCACCTGCTCATCTTTTCATTCCCCCACTGGTATGTACGTGAGGAACCTCAGTGGTTCCCCCCCAGTTCAGTCCAAGGTCGTGCCCCTCCACCTGGGGCTTGGCTCTCGGTCGGAGCAGGTTTTCCATGTGGATTCCCATGGGGTCCCATGCCATGGTCAGCCCAGGAATCCGGGAAGCTGAGCCCTGTGCTCCAGGATGAGGTCCGTGTCCTTCTCCTCACCTTCCAGGGAGACCCATGAGTTGGCTGGAGGTGAAGACAGTGCTTTGCTGAGGAAACGGGGTGGGGGATTCTCCCTTCCTGGAGGCACGGGGGTGGTTTGGGAGGTGTTTTGGGGAGGTAGGTTCTCCAGGGCTGGAGGAGGAGCATGGGATGAGCACTGTGGGATGCCCAAGGGATTTACAGTGGGTGGTGGGTGGGTTGTCCTAGATGGGCTCACCTGGGGAAGGTTCAAGGTCTTTCAGTGCCACATCCCCACAGTCCTACAGCCTTTCCGAGGAGGTTGTGCCACGTTAAAGTCTCTTCTAAGAATTGCTCCTGGGGTTTTGTCACCTTTCCTATGAGCGCATTCAGCTCCAAACAAACTCCCCACGCCCTGTGCTCTGCTTAAATCCCCTCTAGTTAAATGGGTGCAACTTTCTTTCCGGATAAACCTGAAATGCCCAGCGTGGGGACGGGCAGGGGAGTTTTGGGAGCCTCAGGGACCAGCAAGGGCAGCAGCGCTGGCTCTTGGCCAGGCTGTGTGGGATTTTGGTGAAATTGCGTTGGGTAGGGAATTTTGAGGATGAAATGAAGAGGGGGCTGCAGCCACCCGGCACACGGGGAGCTTTTCCCTGCTCCTGGATCGCACACCCCAGGGGAGGAGGGAGCTGGTGCCAGCGGGCTTGGCTACAGCTCCTGCCTTATCTGCAGCAGGGTGGGTGCCACACTCAGCCCCGGCCCTGCGGCTCCTCGGGGAACGCTCCAGGCTCGGGGCAGGCGAAGGGCTCGCCTGGAGAAATCCCAGCCTGGTGGGAAAAACCTGCGGGCTCCTCCGTGGTCGAACTGGCACAGCGTGTGCCGGGGAGGCGGCAGCGCCCGTGGCAGGGCCCGACCTGGCTGCAGCGGTGCCGTGCCAGGGCAGGGGCTGGATTGGCAGCGGGGGCTCCCCAGAGGCCAGTTTGACCTTCACGGAGCAGGAAAGCGCCGGGCTGAGCCGGGGGGGGAAGGAGGGAAGAGTAGGAGCCTCTCCTCAGCGGGTAAGCGGCGGTGGCCGGGCGCTCCCCGGGCATGGGGGTGCTGTGGGGTGGGATGGCAGCAGGATGAGCCCTGGGGAGGTTTGGGAGGGCAAGTCATGGGCTGTCTCCAACTTGTTTATTCTTGGGGAATGGGAACAGCTGTGTCTCCCATGGCTGGGGCTGCCGGGCACGGTCCGGTTACATGAGCTCTGCCTCCGTCGAGCCTCCGGGCCGGGCCTCGGGGGCTGGACACGGCGTATTTATAAATATTACCTCCTTCCAGCAGCACGGGGCTCGCAGGGAGGGAGGGAGGAGGGATGGAGGCGGCGCTAGGAGTGCCTCTGGCACTGGGGGGGGCACGGGGTGGCCACTGTCACCTTGCACCTTGTGCTCGTGGCAAGTGGCACAGTGAACTTGGGGCACGTGGAGCTCAAGGGCTGCTTTGGCTGAGCACCCCAACTCGCCAGGATGGTTTCTAGGATTTTGGGATGTGTGGTGGCTCTAAATCCCAGCGCCGTGGTGGATTATCTGCCCTGCTGGATCCAAGCTGGGGGCCGGGATGTGCTGTCCTGCCAGTTCCCCTTATTGCTCATTTATGCGGTTATTTAAAAAAGCCAACACCCAAATTGCCTGGAGTCACCCCGAATTGGGGCAGGACAGGGTTTGCTTTGGGCCCCCACTCCTGGGTGTCTCCTTTGCTGAGGTGAGCAGGATGTGGAGCGGGATTGAGAGTGGGATGTGGAGCCTTTCTGTCCCCACCAGCCCCTCCAAGGTCACCCCGCTCCCCTCCTGCCTCCCCTGAAGGCGGGCGTGATACGGGGCTGATTAATCACCGAGCCCGGGGTGGTGAAGCTGCCGCTGGCTCAGCCCCGTCCTCCTGCCTCTTCACACTTTTATTTTTGATTGCTGCTGTTGGGGGGGCAGGAGGGGGGCCAGGGGCTGCCGGCAGGGGCTGTGAATTCCCCGGGTGGTCATTTGGACAGTGATGTTTCAATCAGGGCTCCTGCTCTGCTCCAGCCGCTCTGCAGGAAGGGGTTTTGCTCCGGTTTGGAGGCAGGAACTGGCCCCACCGTGGTGGGGTCCCAGGGGTCCCCCTGCCTCTCCCAGCCCTGGACCTGGCCCATGGGTGCCAGTCTCCATCTGCTGTGTCTAACTGGTGTGTTGGTCTGCGTGCCGTCCCTCAGCTGTGCCACGCTGGGCAGAGGGGCTTTTTGGGGTGAAAAAGAAGCTTTTTGGGGTGAAGAAGAAACACTGGAGCAAGGCTGTGTATTATTAACCCCTTAACTGCTGCCACGCACAGGTGGGCTCTCGTGGACATACCTTGGCACCACCAGAACCAGGGGGCTTTTTATGGACCCCATTTATTGAGCCCTGGGAGTGACACTGTGACAAGGGACGCTCAGCCCTGTGTGATACCCAGGGTTTCTCTCCACTGGGTCCCTGCCACCTCCTCGGTGGGTCAGGCGCTCTGGGGAGCCTTGTAGCTGGGGCTGTGCTGCCTTGCAGCCCGGCGTTAATGTTTTTCCTGCGCCAGGTCCCCAGGCCGCTTCCAGGCGCGGTGTTTAGCGCGGGGCAGGGAAAACATTTGGCCTCTGACCCGAGGCCTGTTAACAGCGTCGCGGGCCACGTTTCTGAGATGCCGCGGCTAAAAACGGTGCCGGTGACTCAGTCCCTCGCTGGTCTTGTCAACTGACCCCGGCCGGTCTTTGCCAAGTCCCTCCGCCTGCTCCTTCTCCCTTTCGGGGCTGCGTGACCCCCGGGCGGGGAAGGAGCCTCCGGGCAGGGCTGGAGTGGCCGTGCCCATCCACCTGCCCGACACATCTCCTGCCCGCTGGGTGGGTGATGGGGAGGGCGCTGTTGCTCTCTGGGGTTGGAAATGGGGTTTTGCCCCTGCTTTCCCACCTCCCCATCCTCACCCCAGAGGGACATAGGCTGGGTGAGACCTCTGGAGCTTCTGGTGTAGATTCGGGCATGGCTAATGTTGGTGCTGGATCAGGGTCTCCAAGGATGGAGGTTGCCTTCCTTACTGCCAGACTTCCCTCCCTGTGGGGAGGAATCCCTTCCTAACACTGCAGGGCAGACCCTGTCCTGCTGCCCCTTCCTGGGGCTGCTCACCCTCCTCATTCTGATGGAGGTGGCCTGATTACTCACTCCTGTGCTGCAGTGAGAAAAACAAGCAGGTTCGGAGGTTTTTTGCAACTTCCCCCCCTGCACCCCGCGTGGCTGCTGCCACGTTAAAACCAGGGGCCTGAAAATGAGGAACACAGAGCACGGAGGAGTCCTGACCTGCTGGCCCTGGCACTGGAGGGTCCCCCAGCCCAGGTAACCCCTGCCCTGTTGTCCCCCTTCCCACACAGCGGGGTGGCAGCAGAGCCCATCCCCGGGCCGTGGGCACCTGTGGGGTGGCTTTGTGGATGCCCAGTGGGGTGGTAGCTCATGCTCCTTGATCTGGAGCAAACACCACTGGGCTTGTGGCTACCTGGACCCAGCCAGCTGTGCCTGCCTGGGCTGGGTTACCCCCGGGCTCCCTCACTTGCCACCCTGGTGTCTCTCCCCACCCCCCTGGCATTTGAAAACGAAAAACGAGGAAGGAAGGAAGGGAAGGCTCAGCCGGCACTCGCTGCCAGTAGCGAGAAGCGAAGCTGTTTTCACTTCTTTCTTCTCTCTTTCCTTTTTGCTGCCCCTCAGTTACCAGCCCGGAGCGGGGGTGGGTGGGTGGATGGCCCCGGCCCCCCTCCTTCCCCGGGGGTCCCACTCCCCCCTGGAGCTGCCGATTGATTTTTCCGCTCATAAAACGGCCACGATCGACCAGGGAAATAACCACAGGCGGGAGCGGGGCTGGGCAGCGGCGCCTGCACCGAGTTTGGGGGTTCTCAGCCGAGTGGGGCACCGCTCCCTCCGTCCAGAGTGATGGGCAGTTGTGTGGCATTTGCAGGGGGGGCACCGCGGGTGCCACCTCCCCATGGCCACCCTGGGGGGGGGTAACCTGATCCCTGCACTCTGCAGGGGCTAAATCTGGAAACTGCCTCAGGGCAGCTTTGATTTCTGACCCACGCCTGGGCAGGAGCCCCCGGGGGTGCTCTGGGGCCTGGGTCCGTGGCTCCAGGTGTTGTGTCCCCTCAGGGGTCTCTGGGTGCCCCAGGCTCTCTGGGCAGCGGGTCTGTCGCCAGCCTGGCCCCTCGCGTTGCGGAGCAGCACCCGATGGAGCTCCAGCACGTCCCGGCGGTTGCTGAGCAGCCGACCCCGTGCCACCGGCTGTCACTGCAGGGATGAGGGACAGCTCGGGGCTCTGTGAAGTCCTGAAGGGGATTAGGGAGGGTTGGGGCAGCTCTGGGTGCCACTGGGGATCCTCCGGCTGGAGCCACCCCCAAGTGCCATCCTGGCATGTTGGGTTCTTGATGAAATAACACCCCCCAGAGGGAAAGCAAGAAAGGTCCAGAAATAACCACGCTGCTAAGTAGCAGCAGAGATGTTTGGAAGGGAGATGCGTTCCCTGGCAGTGGGTCTGGCGGGTGGTGATGGAACACGGCTGGAGCCTGGACAGCCCTGTGTTCTGTGTCCCCCCCAGAGAGGAAAAGAGGAGTTGGGGTATGGAGAGAGATCGTGACCTTTTTCCTCCTCCCTCCAGCTTCCCACCCCTGAGCCCCTCTTCTGCCTCTCCATCCCCTTCCTGTTGCTCAATCACCCACCCTGGGCCTCCCACTGTCCTGCCTCCCTGTGAACCAGGATGAACCCTTGCTGGGCTCTCCTCCCAGTAGAGACCAGTCTGGGGCTCCCACTGGTGCAGGGACGGCTCTGGAGAACCACAGGGCACCTTCCCAGGAATAACAGGTATCCTGGATGGAGCTGCCATCCCATGTGCTCTATGTCTGTGCCCCTGGATGGTGGGATGTGTCTCCAGGGTGGGATGTGTCCCCCAGGGTGAGGTGCCTGCACGATGACAGCCGGGTCCCCATCCTGTCCCGCCAGGGCTGACTCAGAGCGAAAGCAGAAGCTGCTCCGTGTTTCGGGGGGTGGGGGGGGAAGCCAAGCAGAACCAAGGGGGTTATTTTAAACCTGACCTAATTTCCCCCCTCTATCAGGCCCAGCTCTGGCCACCCTTCCCCATCCTCATCCTGGGAGAGAGGGGATGCTTTTGATGCCCCCACCCCTGGTCTCACAGCCAGGCAGGGCAGTGGGATGGGGGCCGGTGGGGGTGAGTGGGTGCTATGTTGTGGGTGGCTACACCCTGGCACCCTTCACGTGACACCCTCTGCGGGCTGTCCCTGGTGTCACTGGGGTCTTTTCCATGGACCTCTGCTGTTTCCCATTTCAAACAGCCCCCTGTCCCCTCCTCTAAGGCCATGTGCAACATCAGCCTTAATGAAGCTCCAGTGGATAACTGTCCTAGGCTCTCGGCTCCCATCCCCCTTCGGATGGGCCACCATGGCTAATTAATTCCCTTCCCCTTGCCGGTCAATAGCTGCTCTTGAGCTGTGTAATCGTATTGCTGTCCGTGCTGCCTTAATTTAATTTCCCCCCAGGACAGCGCGTGGCACCGCGTCCCAGGGCCGGTGTTTCGTGTCTGCCGTGGCCCCTCTGTCTGCCATCACACCTTGTATTTAAATAGCAAAACCCCCCGGATTCGTCTGGTGATGCCCCCCGGGTGTTCTGTTCCCCTGGCAGCTTTGCTTCGGGTCCCGTGCTATGGCTTCCCTCTCAGCCTGCATGATTGTCTGTAATCCGGACCCCCCATCCCGCCGGCACCTCCCGCATACCCGGCCCCGCGTGGAAAGGCGCCCGTGGAAAGCTTGCCCGCGGTGGCGTCGGTCGGGCAGATCCCCGTGCCCCCGGCATCCTCTCGCCCTCCGCTTGGGCGCCGTCCCCTTTGTACGGGGAAAAAGGGCCGGTCTTGCGGGCGGGGGGCTTCGCCCGCTCCCCCCCCCCAGCGCTTTCGCGTGCGGGCCCGCACAGAGCCCGCCATTGTTCATTCCCACCGCCCCGGAGCGCGGCTCTGGGACAGCCTTTGGGGCTGGGGTTAAACCTGCCTCCGGCTCCTGGCACCCGCCGGCCTTTTCTTCCTGCTCTTGCCTTGCTTTCTCTTTCCCTTTCGCTCCCTGGCTCTGGGTTTTCCCGTCGTTCCGGTGTTTGGGAAGTTGGCGGCTCAAAGCGCTCTCCAGCCGTGGTATGTGAGTCCACGCTCGCCGGGCACGGGGTCCTGGCTGCTCCCTGTCCCCCTCGGGGTCCCTGGCCTGGCTGCTCCCTGTCCCCCTCGGGGTCCCTGGCTGTCCCTGGGGACAGCGGTGGTGTGGTGGGAGGCTGCAGCAGGAGGACAGACCCATCCAGCCGGCGTTGGGGCGTCCATCCCGGATCAGGGCCGGTGCGGGTGCTCTGGGGTGTCTGCTCTCTCCTTGGGCCTCAGTTTGTCTCCTGCACAGTAGGCTGCTGGTGACGTGCCGTGTCCCCCTGCCAGGGTGAGCTCCGTGCCCGGTGGTGCCCGCGTGTCCCCCCAGCACCATGGCGTCGCGCATCGGGCTGCGCATGGAGCTGATGAAGCAGCAGGCGCAGCAGGAAGCGGAGCGGGAGCGGGTGCAGCAGCAGATGATGATGAACTACATGCAGCAGCAGAGGATGCCCGTGGCCTCCACCCCGGCCATCAACACCCCCGTTCACTTCCAGTCCCCGCCGCCAGTGCCCGGAGAGGTCCTCAAGGTACCGTGCTGGGGGTGTCCCCCCTGCCCAGCCGTGGGGGAGCCCGCGGGGGTCCCTCACGGTTCGTCTCCTCGCAGGTCCAGTCCTACCTGGAAAACCCCACCACGTACCACCTGCAGAAGTCACGGGACAAGAAGGTTCAGGCTTATCTCTCTGAAACCTACGGGAACAAGTTCGCTGCCCACGTCAGCCCTGCCAGCCACTCTCCCAAGCCGCCCCCCGCCGCGTCCCCCGGCGTCCGGCCCGGCCACGTCCTGTCCTCCTCGGCGGGCAACAGCGCTCCCAACAGCCCCATGGCCATGCTCAACATCGGCTCCAACCCCGAGCGGGAGGTGAGGGGGTGTCACCGCGCAGCTGGGGGGGCACAGGGTGCTGGCAGGGGCAGGGAAGCCCATTGGCACCTGCGCTTTTCCTTTCAGTTCGATGAGGTCATCGATGACATCATGCGCCTGGATGACGTTCTGGGCTACATGAACCCCGAAGTCCACATGCCCAACACGGTAAGTGGGGGGTGATAGGGACGGGTCAGACCCGGGGCTGAGGGAGGGAGGGGGTTCTGGGGGCCCCACAGCCCTGTGCTTGCAGGGACAGAGGTGGCACAGAGGGGACATTCCTCCACATGTAGGGTACCAGCCCAAGCCAGCCCCATCCTTGCAGGCAGCAATGTCTCCCTTTTTCCAAGAGAGCCAGTTCTCCAGTTTCTTTCCATCTAATGGCAGTTGGGAATCCTTTTAAAAAGCCAGAGAGGTGGGAGAGGGGCGTGGGGAGGGACCCAGTGTCCACTACAGCATGGGGGGATGTGAGTGCTGGGAGTAGTTTCCCAGCAAGAAGCTCCCTCAGAGCCTCCCCGTCTCCTGGGTCAGATCCTTATGGCAGCTTGTGCCTCCCAGTGGGATTCATCCTGCCGAGCCCTTCTCGGATGTGATTCATCTGCCCTATTTTAGATATTGGCCGTGGGAGGGGATCAGCTGTGCCCTTTGAAGTCCTGTTTTCTTTGCTGCTCTGATTATTGCTGCTTTAAGGGCCATGGGAAGACAATTCCACCTGCCTGGGCTACGCACTCCCATCCCAGAGGCCGAGGGGCTGGGCTTGACCCCGGTCCCCATCCTGGATGGAGCCAACCCACCTGTCCCTCTGCTTTTCAGCTGCCCATGTCCAGCAGTCACATGAATGTCTATAGTGGGGACCCCCAGGTGACGGCCTCGCTCGTCGGTGTCACCAGCAGCTCCTGCCCTGCTGACCTCACCCAGAAGAGGGAACTCACAGGTACGTCCCCAGAGCTGGGGTGGTGACAGCGAGTGCCAAAACTGGCTGGGGCTGCTCTGTCCCCATGGGCAGGGAGGGCGGCTCTGGGGAGTCCTGGGGGGCTCTGATGCCAGCCTGGGATGCTGGTGGGGTGAGGCACAGCCTTGTCCCCTCTGGGTGATGTTGTGGGTCTCCTGCAGATGCCGAGAGCCGAGCCCTGGCCAAGGAGCGCCAGAAGAAAGACAATCACAACCTGAGTGAGTTCAGTGCTGGCTCTCCCTGTCCTGACCCCAGAGCCCTTTCTCCATCACTCTTCATCCTCATTCCTCCTTTCTCTGAGCTGTGTCTCCCTTCCCATCCTACCTCACTGTCAGGAGAGACCCCCAGACCCTGCATGGCTCCCTCTTTCCTGACTCTCCAAAATGCAGTGCAGGAAACACCCCGTTGTCCTTCTGGGGGAAGGCCAGGCCTGCTGGGCCATGGCTGGTGTTTGGCTCCAGAGGTTTCTCATCCCGAGCCCCCCAGCTCCAGAGGCACTGGGGCACAGTGGTGGCTCCCAGCCCCACGAGCCAGGAGCAGCAGCGTGGCTGGGGGGGTGTGTGGGATGTGGAGCCTCCCCTGCTCCTGCTGCCCCCTCATTTCCATGCCTCTCTTCTCACCTGCAGTTGAGAGACGGCGAAGGTTCAACATCAACGACCGCATCAAAGAGCTGGGGATGCTGATCCCCAAGGCCAACGACCTGTATGTACCCGTGGCTCCTGCAGGGGGGGATGACTGTGGGTCCTGGGGGCTTGCTCAGCACACGGGGGTACCTGCAGAGGGGCTTTCGGTGCAACAGGGGTGAGGAGACACATTGCTGGCACACAGGCCCATCTCTTTTTCCACCCTGGGTGACAGGGATGTGCGCTGGAACAAAGGGACAATCCTGAAGGCGTCTGTGGACTACATCAAGAGGATGCAGAAGGACTTGCAGAGGTCACGAGACCTGGAGAATCACTCGCGGCGCCTGGAGATGACGAACAAGCAGCTGCTGCTCCGCATCCAGGTGAGCTTCCCTGCACTCCTCCCTCCCTCTGCTCGGCCCCAGCCCCACGGGCAGCTCACTCCTGCCCTGCTAAGGGGACAGGCAGGGGCTCTCATCCCTCTTCTGGCTGGTAAGTCCTCAGGGACAAAGTCCTCGGACAAACCTGATGTCTGAGGCTCAGGTCGCTGCACCCTGTTGAGCTTGGGTCACCACCTCTCCCAGGGGCTCCTTCTCTGTGAGCTCAGTCCCTCTGTCCCTGCCACCTCCATAAATGTCCGTGTGTCCCCGTGTGTGACATCCCACCAAAGCCCTGCTGTGTCCTGTTGCAGGAGCTGGAGATGCAGGCACGTGTCCATGGGCTGCCCACCTCCTCGCCCTCGGGCGTCAACGTGGCCGAGCTGGCTCAGCAGGTGGTCAAGCAGGAGGCCAGCGGGGACGAGGGGACGCTGGAGCCACTGCTGCCACCCCCGGACCCCGAATCGCAGCCGCAGCCGGCGCTGCCCCCGCCGCCCCAGTCTCCCTTCCACCAGCTGGACTTTACCCACAGCCTGAGCTTCGACGACGGCTCCCAGGGCTTCCCGGACAGCCTGGAGCCTGGGCACAGCGCTTCCTTCCCATCCCTATCCAAGAAGGAGCTGGACTTGATGCTGATGCAGGACACGATGCTGCCCCTGGCCTCTGACCCCTTGTTCTCGGCCATGTCCCCGGAGGCCTCCAAGGCCAGCAGTCGCCGGAGCAGCTTCAGCATGGAGGACACAGACATGCTGTGATGAGGAGCTGCTGCGAGGACTGGCCCGTCAGGTTTGGGGTGTGAAGTCACAGGACACGCCTGGCAGGAGGAGCCCGTCCTGCCACGCACTTGAATCTTCCCAGGAGTACCTTTCTCTATGCAACGGGGGCTCGGGTCGTGCCCGCCGGGTGCCACCGTGTCTTTCTCAGCTTGTTTTTGCCAGGGGCGGGGATGGCCCTTCCTGGCTTGCCGTGGCATTGGCCTGACTGCAGATTCCACGGCCCGGGAGCGTGGTGTCGGCTGCTTTGCCTTTCAGCGAAACCCCCCCGGCCCGACCCCCTTCCCCAGGGTGCCTCTGGGAGCCCCCAGCCCCCTGGGAGGCAGAGGGAATGCCGGAAGCTTTGTGGTCTGGCTTTTGAATGCTCCTCGCCCCGCTCCGGGAGCCCCCGTTCCCAAGGAGTCTTGTCCAGTGTGGTGTCCGAGCCCCCGATGCCTCACGGTGCCACATCCCTTGCGGTTCCTCCTTCCTCCGAGCCACCTCTTGGGGTCACAGGGCTGGGGGCAGACCAGGGGCTCCAATTAGTTGGAGCACATTAATTAACATGGCACTGGGGTGTTGTCTGAGTGAGATGGGCCTGAGGCTACAACTTCAGGTGGGTGTTGAGGGCATCCAGAAGAGCTGGGATGGGGTGTTGGATGCTCCACCAACCCCCTGCTGTGACCCCACCTTGTGGGGGGACCCCAGCTCGGGGTTAGGCAGCACCCACCACCCCAGAACCTCGCTGGCCTCTGGACAAGGGCTGGACACGGTGTCAGGTGACCTCCAGCCTCCCTTGAGATGCCCCCACAGAGGTGCCTCTGCCCTGTGACACGGAGCCCTGGCTCTTTGCTGGAAGCATAAAGGGGTTTCACGCTGTTTTGGGGATACCTGTTGAAGGTCCTGCCCCATGTGGGCATGAAGGTCTGGGCTGTGACCAGGGAATGGTTTGTACCAGTTGCCAAACTGAGCTGCTGCTCTCTCTGCCTTGGACTCTGGGGGTTGTTTCCCTTCCAAGTGTCACCAGCTCGTTCCCCAGCCAGGATGGCTCCGTGCTGGGGATCTGCTTTGGGCTCTGCCTCTTCTGCCCTCCCAGCCTGGGAGGTGGCTGGGAGGGAGCTGGGAAGGGCAGGGGGACACTGTTCACAGGGAAAATACTGCATGGATTTCTTCAGGGAGAGGAGGGAAGGGAGGGGAGAGGAGACCCCTTGGCAACCATCACCCTCTGGGCCGTGGGTGCCCTCGGGGATGGGGCTCCCTGAGTGCCCCCCGTCCTGGACCAGGGATGGGGGATGTGTGGGGTCAGGAAAGCCCAGCCAAGGTGGGACAAACATGCCCCATGGTGGCTGGGTTTGGGATTGGAAGTGGGGGACAGCCACAGTGCCCCCCTGGAGAGGTGCCTGTGGGGTGTGAGGGTGTGGGGAAGTGCAGAAGGAGGGGAGGAGAGGGGGAAGGGAGAGGGAGGAGGTGTTGGAGTGGCCCTGGAGCGCTGGGACGGGGCAGGGGCCAGGAAGGAGGGTGCTGGGCGAGGGGCTCTTGGTTTGAGGAGCTGTTGGGTTTGGGGGTGTTCACAGGAGGCCTTGGCACCCTCTGTGTGCTGCCGTTAGTGCCTGTAAAGAGAATTATCCCCTGGCAGGGTGACAGCACCCGCCGCTGTGCTGGGTCCCTGGGGAGGGGGGATCCCTGGATCTGTGCACCCCAGAGGGGCTGCGTGGCTGCCTCAGGGCAGGCCTATGAAATCCCCTAGGAAATTGGGATTGTCGTGGCTTTAGGGTGGTTCTGTTGGGCCCTCGGGCACCGGCAGGACTCAGCCAGAGCACGAGATGTGGCGTCTCCCCCAGCCGTGAGTAAACAGTTGTGGATTATAATTATTATTTTTTTTTTTTTAATCTTTTGGGGTTTTTGTTTGTTTTTTTTTTTTTTTTTTTTTTTTTTTTTTTTAATGCACTGTGCTCTGATTAAAAAATTTTACTACTGTTTTATAAATAAATGTATAAAAGAATGAACTGGAATGGAAGAAGAATCATTAAAATATATTTATTTACAACACCCTGGAGCGTTGCAGTTGCAGTTTCTTCTTGTCCCAGGAGCTCACCTGTGTTTCCTACCTGTTGGGTGGCCTCTGGAGCAGGAGTGGGGGCTTTTCCCGCTGCTGGGGCTGGATTAGCATCACCCCTGGGAAAAATCTGCTTACAAAGTGTCCTGCTGAGCCCGTGCCTGGCAAAACTCATCCCATGCCACATCTGCAGCCACGTGCCAGGTTCCCGCTGCCCCCCATCACTCCCCCTCTGTGATGGTGTTAAACACACACACGAGGGAAAAAAAGAAAGCAAATCCACCTTAAAATAGACTTCCCAGGATGGAAAATCACAGGGGCTAATCTTGGAAACTTTATTGAAAGAAGAAGGAGGGGAAAAAAGAGCGAGAGGAGTCCGAGGGGGGAGAGGAGGAGCGAGTGGTTCCAGACACTTTAGAGAAAAAATAAAAAAAAAATCCCTGATTTGATTTATCTGGGGAGTGTGAACACTAAATAGAGAACAACGCCTGAAGTGTGAATTATTTCCTATATTAACACAGAGAAAAACTGATAGCCTTTTCATGTCAGGAGAATAGTGTGGAGGGAGGGAGGGGAGCGAATGACATTGTTCCATCCCCGGGTTTGCTCACTCTTTATCAGGCTGAGATCAAAATTTATTCCCAGGATGAGGCCTGCGGCCCGGCTGAGGCCCTAGAGATTTTTAAGGGCCTAATTAAGAAAACAGGATGAAAATGGCGAAATAAGAGGGCAATTTACTTCTTGCAGAATAGGGAGATCAAATCAACTTATGAGCAATTAATGTGCACAAGGAGAGAATAAAGGGATGCCGGGATATGGAAGAGGGCCTCATTTTAATGACATGCTCTGGTGTTGGCATAGAGGATTACTCTGAAGGTCAGATGTAGATTGAAACGACCTTGCAGATTCTTAACCCTCCTTCCAATTAACAGAACCAACTCAGAAATGCAAAAGACCCTGGCTCGGAGCACTGTCATCCCTTTATGTTCCGAAGGGAGGGGAAAAAATAAAATTACAAAGGAGAGAGAGGACGAAAGGGGGTTTCCTTGGCTTCCACAGCAGCTGCGGAGACGGGAGCTGGGGCAGGCGGGAGAGGAGGCTCTTAATTACAGTCTGAGAGCCACCCACGGAAAAAACGGTGTCAGGGCTCCGAGTGGGATATAAAAGGGAGGCAGCAGCGGCTGGGGCTGT
>NW_021940585.1:5209764-5221128 GCF_001715985.3 Manacus vitellinus
GGGAGCGGGAGCGCCCCGGGGCTCGGGGTGTGAGCGGGACACGACCCGCCGATTTGGGCTCCCAGCCCAAAATCCACCGTGCCCCGGGCTGCAGACCCGGCTGTGGGGGCAACACGGGAGGGGCAGGTTCTCCCTCTCTGCCCCACTCAGGTGAGACCCCACCTGCCTCCAGCGCTGCCTCCAGCTGCCGGGAATCAACATCAGAAGGACCTGGAGCTGCTGGAGTGAGTCCAGAGGAGACCAGGGAGGTGCTCCAAGGGCTGGAGCCAGGCTGGGAGAGCTGGGGGCGTTCACCTGGGGAAGGGAAGGTTCCAGGGAGACCCAAGAGCCCCTTCCACACCAGGAGAGCTGGAGAGGGGCTTGGGACAAGGGATGCAGGGACAGGACAAGAGGAAATGGCTTAGATGGGATATTGGGAAGAAATTCCTCCCTGTGAGGGTGGGGAGGCCCTGGCACAGATTGCCCAGAGAAGCTGTGGCTGCCCCATCCCTGGAAGTGTCCAAGGCCAGGTTGGATGGGACCTGGAGCAACCTGGGCTGGTGGAAGGTGTCCCTGCCCATGGCAGGGGGTGGGACTGGGTGAGCTTTAAGGAGCCTTCCAACCCATAACATTTCAGGATTCTAAGTGGGAATTACCCCACACAGAACCCAGGTCTCCCCAGTGGGTGATGCTGGAATTTGCCTGTTCCTGTGAGCTCGGTGTGCTGTGCTGGAGCTGACACCCTCTGGGAGCAGGAGCAGTGGGTACCATGCTCTGGGGGTTAGAACCACATCCCCTTGGACTGCTCCATGGGACAGGTCTGAGGGCTGGGTTTGGTTCTGTTGTTTTATGGTCAGACTGGATTTGTCTGAAAGCAGAGATCTGTGTGAAGAGAGCTGGGAGTTCCCAGCACTGGCCTTTGGACACATCTCCAACCCCCTCAGAAATGCCAAGTTGTTTCTCAAATCCCAGAGAATTTTCTTCAAAAAAATTTTCCTGGGGAGGGGAAAAAAACCTTCAAGGAAACAGAATATGGGCTTGATGCTGCAGGAAGAAAGAATGAGCACAAGCCAATCAGCACCTCTGGAGAGAGATGCTTGGCCAAGCAAGGCAGCTCTGCCCCAAAAATGAGCAGAAGAGCAGTGGAGAGCAGCAAGAGGAGTGGGAAGCTCGAGAGGCTTCCCCTGCTTCATCCCAGACCTCGCTGAATCATTCCCACGTGGCTCCATGGCATCCCTGGCACGGGGCAGAGCAGGACCTGGGATCTGGAAGGCATTCCCTGCCTCAGTGATGGATCTGGAAGGCATTCCCTGACTCAGTGATGGGCTCTTGCTGAGTTTTCCTTCTCCCCCCATGTCCCTTCATTTCCTTCCTGGCTCTGTCCGAGCTCTCTCTGTGGTTTGAGCACTTCTGCTGCTCCTTCCCCACCTGAAGCCCAAACCCTTTGCCCTGATGTCTCTCCAGGGGTGGTTGTGGCAACGGCTGGGATGAGGTCAGGGGGAAGGGATGGCTTTTTCAGGTGGGGGAACAGCCACACGTCTGCCTTGGCTTCCAGAAACCAAAACAGCTCCCTGCAAATAAATCTTTGCATGCAATAAAGAGGGAGAGACCAGAAAACCTCTGATGCCTGTCCAGAAATTTCTTCCAAAGCAAAGGGTCTCGGCTGGTCCCTGGGTGAGTCGCTGGCTCGGGAAGGTCACTCCCTGGATGTGTTTGGCCTGTTGTTTTTCCATCAGCAGCTTTTTAAGGCTGTGGGGCTGGGGAGCCCCTTGGACTGTGAGTGGAGCTCTCATGGTTTGATGGCTGTGAGGATTCCTGGAAGTGGCTGTGTGCTGTAAACCAAAGGGCTGAAGGGTTGGTGGAGTTCTGAAGAGGGCTGTGGATGTGCTGGAAAAAAGCTCTGAGAAGAGGAAAATGAGGTGCAGGTAGAATGTTGGTGCCTCAGTTTCCTCAGCACCTGGGTGAGGATGCAGAGGCTGCTCTGGGGAAGGGACCTGGCCCTGGCCTGAGCCCCTGTGGTGCAGGTGGCAGCTCGTGTGGGGCAGTGATGCCAGAGCAGCCCCTTTCCCATGGGATGAAAACTTCCCAGGCTCAACCCCCAGGGAGCAAACCCCCGTTTTCCAGCTGGCTGTGCACAGCCCTGGCTCAGGTTTGGCTCAGACAAGCTGGGGCACTGGGAGAGTTTGAGTTCTGCCTCCTGGGTAGATCAGCAGGAGTTTGCACTCCCGACTCTCCTCTGGAGCCAAATGGCCCAGCTCCACTGGCCCTGGCAGGGCTGGGATGTCTGCCAGGGTGAGCTTTGGCCCGGGACACCCGATGGACTCGACAGTCTGCCTGGATTTTCCATGCTGGAGCTGGATTTACAGAGCTGGATGCTGCAGCAGCTGCTGCCTGGGCACTCCAGTGTGGTCGTGCTGAGCTGGGAGCAGCAGAGCCCTGTCCCTGCCTCCAGCACAGGGCACCTGGAATGCACCCTGGGGTGCTGGGACCCCAAGGAGGGCCAGGCTGGGGGGAGCTGTGCCTTGATTGTCTCGATGTTTAGAAATCCTGTTGGAAATCCAACCCTCCTGAGCCACGTGGACACCACAAGGAGCTCCCCAGGGATGCACAGGGACTCCTTCTCCCACCAAGCTGCACCCCAAAGTCCTGGGCAATCTGCTTTCCCAAGGATGCTCTGTCTGGGAGCCACCCTGCACCCCGATCCTGAGATTTTTCTCCCAGCTGGGCAATCACAGGGACCTTGGGAATGTGGGATTCCTCATCCTGAGCCACTTCAGGATCCCACTCTGGGTTTGTCCATCTCCCACACCACTGTGGATTCCTTTTCCCTCTTCCCCCCACACTCCAGAGCTGGTTTAATCAGCTCATAGTTTTCATTTCATGCCTTTCTCTCTCTCCTTTTTTGAGGGGGCAGTGAAATTTATACAATATTTAAGCAGCATAGTGGAGTCCTGGAAGATATTATTAATGTAAAAGGGACAGGCTGGAAATGCACTTGAACCTGGTTACAATTAGAGGGTGATTTTTCTAAAGGTCAATGAATTCAGATAATATCCACAGGGGGGAAAAGAAATTTAATACCTTTTTAGTGAATTAATTAATTATAATATTATATCGGCTTGGGGTTCTTTTCCAGAATGATTAAGGGAACGATCTGTCTTCGGAGAGGCTGGGGGAAGTCAGTGAGCAAAGGAGAGACTGACAGAGGGAAGGGAGAGAGGGGGAGACTTTAATGGGAGAATAATGGAGCCTTTTCTTTCCTTTAAAAACTTACTGTATTTTCCAGGCCACATGATCCCTGCTTGCCAGGTCCGGACCCTTCCCTTCCAGCCTCTCCCAAGGCTTCTGGAGGGATTATTTGGTATTTTTTATCTTTCTGAAGTGTCTTTGGGTCCTTTAGCATCTCAAATGGATGTGGTGCAGGGGTGGACGGACCCTCAGTGACAACCCCATCCCTGCTGCCACCAGCACCGTGCCCAGGGCTGGCAAAGGGAGTTCTTGCCAGGTGGGAGGATTTGGGGTCTCCAGGAGCCAGCGAGAGCCGTGGCCTTGTCCTGGTGCTGCTCCAGCCCCGGGGAGCCCCAGCCCTCAGCAGTGTTGGTTTATCTGCAGCCTGAGCTGAGGCTGGAATTTACACTCTCTGCTAATCCAGCCAGCCCCAGAAATTAATTACAGTCTTGTACATTAAAAATTAACATAACCTTTCTGGATATATGTTCTTATAGCACAGGAGTGGGCCAGAGTCCCTCGGCTGCCTGTAATTGGAGCTGCTTTTCTTCTAATTCTTCCCCCCCGCCCTGTTTTTTAGAGATGTGGACATTTGAACTCATTAATCACGAGCCTGGTAGCTGGTAAAGTTTAAGAGGTTTGTAATTGCGTTTTGGGGCTGGCAGAGTTTGCAGGGAAGGGGGAGAGAAGGGGTCTCTCCTCTCTCCTTCGTTGTGAAGGTTTAAGCAGCACCCACAGTTTGGGGTGTCCTGGCATGGGTTGGGTACCCCAAACCTGTCAGGGAGGCTGTCAGGGCTTGGCTGGAGGAGAGATGGGCTGGAGGGGCTTTTGCTAAAGTTGCTCTGCAACCTCCCCTGTACCCTGTGCAGACACAGTTCCAGCAGCTGCTTTTACACTAAAATAGAAGCAATTTTTTTTTGGTGGGAGTTATAACACCTTCCTGCTCTTCTGCTGAGTCCCTGGCTGCAAAGATCCCAGTCCAGTGGGGATAAATCCAGATAAATCTGCAGCTGGATGCCCTGTGGGTGCCTCAGTCCCCAGGGGCTGAGCTGAGCCCTGTGGAGTGAGCACTCCCACCGCTGCTCTCAGTGCTGAGTGGGAACATATGGAGCCGTGTAATGGGATTGTGGGAGATGGTTTGTGTCTCCCATTAACGGGCTCGAAGGCAGAGTGTGTGTCACAGGCACGGAGAGCATCCTCTCACAGGGATTTGCTCTCTGCTGCTGCAGCATCACAGCCCTGGGTTATGATCTCCCAGACTCTGCTTTCCCGTGCTGGGAGCTGGGCTGGGAGCCTGAACCCCCTTGGTGGGGCTGGGGGAGATCTCCAGGTGAGATCTCTGGGAAAACCCTGGCCAGAGCCCAGCCCTGGGTGATGCTGCTGGGTCATGAAATCACTGAATCCCACAATGGTTTGGGCTGGAAGGGACCTTAAAGCTCATCTCAGGGGCACCTTCCACTAGCCCAGGGACACCTTCCACTAGCCCAGGTTGGTCCAGGCCCTGTCCAGCCTGGCCTTGGACACTTCCAGGGATGGGTCAGTCTGCTAAGGAAGAGAATTAGTGATGCTGGGCTGGGCTGGTGGCTCAAAACTCCAAGTCTGCTGCATGTTGTGCCCTGGCAGGATCTGGCACTGCCCCTTTTCTCCCACTCCTCCTGGGAAGTGCTGCTCCCTCAGCGGGCTCCCTCCTCCTCCTCCTCCATTGCCTCCAGCGGGGCAGAGCACTCGCCAGGCCTTTGGGCACGTCTTCTCTTCCCTCCTTCCCCATCTCTCCTTAAAACCCCACCATCTTTTATCAAACCAGCCCTTTCATTTCTCTTTCCTCCCCCTCCAACACCACCACCTCCCTCCCTCCCACCACCTCCACCTCCCTCAGCCAGCCAGTGACTGCCGGAGAGAGCCAGCTCTCTCCCATTGTGCTATCTTTGGGTCCTAAATTAAAATTTATGACATCTTGAAATGAGCAGTGAGGGTAATTTTGCTTCTGAGCGAAGATGCTAATGAGTCCCCTTAATGGCGTGAATAAGGAGTTGACGGGTCGTGTGTCACTTTGCGCAGCCCGTGCTGGTGGTGTAATGGCCGCAGTAAGTGTCTGTAATTATACCCTGTCTCGCTGTATTTTGGCAGCCGTTGTGGGAGAGCAGCGGCTCAGCCACGAACGAGGCAGGGGGGGAGGGAGAAGGGAAGGGGGGGGAAAAAAAAATCCCTGCACCTCCTGTGCGTCCTCTGTGCTCCCCGGACTCCCCGTCCCTCGGGAGCGGCTCGGGATGGTGGGATGGCTGCAGCTGGTTGAGGGTGAGCTGCTCCATCTCTCATCTCCTTTCTCTGCTTTAAAACCAGCTGATAACCCGCCCTGTCCTGCTCTGCCGTGTTCCCATGGGGGGACAACAGAGACCTGTTGGAGCCGAGTGCGTGGGACAGCCCTGCTCAAAGCCATGACATGGGGTCTGTCCCCTCCAGCCCCCAAAACACGAGGTCCCAGCTCTGTCCGTGGATCAGACTGGGGTCCCTTCCCAAGGCTGGCACTGGGAGCCCCCCAGCTATTCACTCTGCTGCTGTCCTTGTCCCTGCTTCCTCCCTGGCTCTTTTCCTCCATGGAGTTACTCTGGGGGATTGTCCTCACCCATTTTCAGTCCCTCGGATGTTTTCCCACTGGGAGCTTCCCACTGAGAGACAATTAGTGTGGAGGTAAGAAACCCACCCCTGTTCCTCCCCAGGGTGTAAAACCCACTGCTGTCACCTGGGCAGGAGCTGAACCCTCTGGTGAGGCAGGAAGTCCATTGCCTGGGGATGCTCCATTGCCTGGGAATTCTCCATCACCTGGGGATGCTCCATCACCTGGAGATGCTCTATTGTCTGGAGATGCTCCATCACCCAGGGATGCTCCATGCCACCTCTGTTGGGCTCCAGGCCGGTCCCTTGGCCTGGCACAGAGCTGCTGCCTGGGGATAAGGCTTTGATTTGCTGACACTGGTTTTGCAGGAGTGTGTGCTTGGGGCTGGATTTACCCATGGAGAATTTCCTGGGACGAGGGCAGGGGTTTGCTGGAGGAGAACACAACACACAGCAGCTCCTGTGGCCACCACGGAACAGCTCCCAGGGCCTGTGGAAACGGGCTGTGAGCTCAGGAAGCCGTGTCCCCTCCCAGCTGCTCCCACGGCACATCCCAGCTCGCTCCCTGCTCAGCCCCACACCTTCCAGCTGCAAAATCACCACGTCTGGCTCTGTTCCGTCGTCTCCGGGCTCGGGAGCCTCCGAGCCGCTCACAGAGGATGATTTACAAACTGTGGAGGGTTTCCTTGGCGTGTTTGTGTAGGTGGGTTTTTGTTTATGTGTCTCTTGAAGCCTTGAGAGCCCTCGACATATTTCTTCCTTTCCTCCTCCTGCCTCAGCCCACACCCTTCCTGACATGAGGAATTCCTGGGCAATCCTGGGGACCACGGGCAGGAGCTGGGAGTGCTGCTGGTGGCCGTGGGACCCTCACCAGGGCCAAGCAGAGACAAGGGGAGGCTTTTCTCTGTGTTAATGTGGGTGTTGGGGTGGATGTTATTCCCCCTGGCTCTCCCTTTCTTGCCTCCTCCTTGCTCTGCCATCACTGCCTTTGGTTCCCAAGGCTTTTTGGGAACCTTTGTTGCCCCACCTTTGTGTCTGGAGCTGAGTGGAGCAGCTTTGGGCCCAGCACTGGTTCGAGGTGTCCCTTGGGGACATGCAATGTGGTCCAGCTGCTCTGCTCTTTTCCAGACTGGAAGGACATAGGTTTGTTGTTGTCACCTTTGGAGGAAGCAGGAATGATTATAAGGACCAGAGCACTTGGGTACACAAAACATCCACCCTGTGGGTGCTACACCTTGGCTTTGTAAGAGCCTGGGAGCTCCGGGGAGGAGAGGAAGCTGCCTGGGCATGGGCTTGGGTTGTGGATGATGCTGGAGAAGTCCCTGCCAGCCCTGTGCCCCCAGCAGCAGGGTCCTGCAGGGGCTGGCACCCCCAGCCCTGTGCCATGTTCTGCAGGCAGGAGATGCTCCACGCCCGCCTGGCCCATCCCTGGGGATGCCGGTGGGCAACGCCAGCCCCGTCCCGGGGGGAAGCAAAGCTCTGCCTGTCCCCAGCTGCCTGCAGAATCCATACAGGTGCCTGTTCCAGGATGCACGTGGCAGGGCTTTAAAGGACAGTATCAGTAGAGGGGGGACTGCTGTTCCCAGGCTCTGGTGAGGGCTGGCAGCGGGTGCTCCCCGCGCCGCCGAGATCGTGACCATTGAAATATTGAAGTACTTGCATATAAACGGCGCTTTCAAGTATTTTTGACAAGGGTACTAATTAAATCTTAATTGACACTGCACTAATTAGCTTCTTAATTACATGGAACCACATAATTAGCAGCACACTCTGTGCTAATTGTTAATTAGGAAAACCAGGCTTCCCCCTATCCCCCCCCATCCCTCCCCTCCTGTTGTCGCTTTTAACTAAAGAGCCTCTGGTGGGAAGAGGGGGAGGAAGATGAGGGGGGTGGTTGTGCTCCCAGCACATGGCACTGGGACGGTGTGTGGCTCTGGATGGGTTTTTGGACAGGGATGGGGTGTGGGAACATTCATGGGGGTCGTTAATGACACTGTTAGTGAGGAAGCACAACCCTCCTCTGGAGATGTCCCCATGGAGCCCCACTCCAGGCCCTTCCCTCCAGCTCTACCTGGGATGAGCCCAAAACTCCCTCAAGGTTTCACATGGCTGTTTGTTTGCAGGGGTGAGGGTCCATCCTCCCCAAAACTGGCACACTGGGGTGAGTGGGTGCTCTTACCTGGCTGGGGCCTCACAAGAACCACCATGGCTCCTGGGGTGGATTTCACACCAAAACCCTCTGACCCCGGTGGGATGGCAGCCATGGGGTGATGCTCTGTACCACAGCACACTGTGCCCAGCATCCAACATCTTCTCCAGATTTTCCATCCCCAAGGGCTGCTCCAGCATCCACCTCACCACCCCGACCAGCCCTGGGTGTCCATCCTTGCAGGGGAGCAAAGTCAAAACCCCAAGGCTGCAGTCTGGCAGGTCTCTCCCTCTCTCTTTCTCATTTATATAATTTTTATTATTTTTTTAGTAGTTCAGTTTTCCAGGAAATATTAAAAAAAACTGGCCCAACACCTGCTGCAGAGCTCGTCTTTCCCAAGAGCCTGGAGGAGCGGGATGTGGAGTGTGGTGCAGCTGGGACTGCAGCCCTGTGTTTATGGGGAAAGAGGTGGAGGGGAAAGGAAAATATCTGTATTTTCACCAGGGGGAAAAGAGGAGGCAAAGAAAGTGGGGGGGAAAAAAAATGAAGAGGTGAGAAAATTGTGCACATTTGACAAATCTTTCTAATTAGGGGCCAATTATGCCCTCAGATTCCTAATTGGGATTCCGGCAGGTTTTCAGGCTTGTAGGGTAATTACAGGCTCGTAATTCTATTAAGATGGAAATTTGGGAGAAATACCTTATCATAACATTTAGATTTTGCCATCTGTGTTGACGGGCTGCAGCTCGGGTGGGAAGGGGGAGCTTCAATCCCACGCTGAGCCCGATCCTCAGCCGCTGGCAGAGCTTGGATCCAGAGGGAAAATTGGGAAAGGGAGAGTCTGAGCATTGTCTTGGTCCTTGGGGCGCTGGGAGGGCGGTTTGGGTGGAGATGGCTGGGGCTGTGCTGGATGTCCTGTTCGTTGCCATCTCCCTCATCCTCATCTCTGATGTTTCCGACCAGAAATATCCATGGCAATCACTCACCATCTTCCTCCCAACCTGAAGGAAGAAAGAGCTCCCCCAGCTTCCAGACAGCCTTGGATTTCCACTGGCACCAACCTCCACCTGGCTGTGCTGGCCCTTGTCCCACCCTGGGATATCTGTTGGGACACTCCTGTCCCTGTCCCCCCCACAGCCCCATCCCCACAGCAAAGCCCCCATGAGCAATGCTGTGATTTGGGGGTTCCCCAGATCCCTAATGCTCACATTTTTTTTCCTCTTGGCTAATGAAACCAGCTGTGGGTAATTATTTTAATCTGCATTACTGGGCGGGAATGCGGCTTCTTCTGGATCCGCAAATTTATAATAGTGCTAAAATAAAAAAAAAAAAAGGAAAGAATATAAAAAAAAAGCAGCAGCAAACCCTCCTCTCCATGAGAGTCTGGCTGCCTTTGATCTTTTGTGTGAGGCCTCTTATCGGGACCAGAGTAGGTTTACACGCTGGAAGATACGGGAATAATACTCCACGGAGATAAGCTGCAGCCCCGACTCTCCTTTGTGTGGCAAATTCGATAGGACTGGGAAAATGTTTACTGCGAGACTTCGGGAGAGAATTAGCCGAGAAAAATAATTGCTTTGCATGATAATTAAAGGATGGTGGGCTCAGCCCCGGGATGGGCTGGGGGCAAAGGGGTGGTTTTCTGGGAAACCCCTTGGATTTTCTGGGCCAGACACGGCAGATGTGACTTGTTATCGCCACGGCCACCACAACCCCTCATGGACCCAGGAAAATCCCTTTCTGAACATCTGGAGGTGTCAAATATTAAAGCATTGAATTATTTTATTGGGATGAGCAGAGAAATGGCAACACCAGCGTTAAATTGACGTCCCTGGGATGCTTTGGGGGTTTTGTTGGGGTCACAGATTTGAGGTCCCGGGTTGTACCAGGAGCCAGAGCATCACAGTGGCTCAAGAGCCTCGTCCAGAGGGGAGGGAGGAGACCCGGCTGGGAACAGCTGAGGGGAGAAGCCGTGGGAAAAACCCTGCTGGATTTCTGCTGCCTCCTTCTGAAGGAGTTCCCCAACTCTTACAGGTGCCACGAGGATTTCCCCAACTCTTTCAGCATCTCCAGACGCCCCTCAGCTGCTGAGCAAGGACATCACTCCCTCCTGGGGACCATCAGGGGCCGGGTGGCTCCGGGCCCGGGGGTCACCCCGGAACAGCCCCCGCCGCCGTGTAATCGCTTTCCTATTAATCTGGCTTTTTATTATTATTATTATTGTTATTATTATTAAACATCTCTCTTCTCCCAAATCATCTCGGAGCCGTGGCGAGGTCCCTGGTAATAGCTCCATAAATTTCAGCCATAAAAAGTAATGGAGGGAGACAAATGAGATAATTAGGAATAAATCTTGGCGAGGTCTCTATTCATCAACATCCCCCAGAACCGGCCAATATTCCAAATCATTAGCAAAGCCCGTAATTAACAAAGAGCCAAGGCTTCCAACGTTAATAAAGCTCGCTCAACTCTAGATTATCAGGTAGCGGCTGACGAATCAGCCCTGTTAATATTATGGCCTTTGTTGAGGATCTTCTTTCTTTCTCTCTCTTTTTTTAAAGCTAAAAACCCTGTGTAATTTTTTTTTTCCCCTCTTCTGCTAAATTTTAATTAGATTTTGCGTGTGCATCTGTAGAGGACAAGTGAGGGGACAAAGGGACAGGGTTTTTTCTTTTATACTTGGAGATAGTGGCAAAAGAAGAACTTGATAGATTTTTTTTTTTTTCTCCCATCTTTTTTACTACTTTTATTCATTCCTCCACACTCTTCTGCAGGAAGGAGGAGTCCTCGAGGCTGGTACCAACTAACAGCCAACTTTTATTTATTCTTTCCCTAAAGCTTCAAGATTTCTGGAATACCTGTGTGGACAGAAGGTGCCAGCTCAGCTCCATGAACCTGCCACCCTCGAGCACCTCTTGGCTCATCTGGGCTGAAAGCAAAAGGAATTTGCCAAAGAGCAAGTGCAGTTATTGCCTATTTCCCCCCCGTAGATTAAGAATTACTTGGATTTTTTGAGTTTCTGAAGAGTTTTTCTGTTCCCTGTCCACCCACCTGCCACCACAAGCTCAGCCATCCCTGTCCTCCACCCTGTGCCCCAGCAAGGCTGGCACTCGGTGTCCAGACAATTCAATTTTAACTTAAGTTAAAAATTAATAACTTCAAAATAACTTAGAAACTCTTCCCCAGGCGGAACAGCTCCAGAATAGCTTCATGGCTGTGCAACCCACCTCAGAGCCCAGGGAACCTCCAGTCTGGGGGTCTCACTGAGCCAGGGCAGGGGAGCTTGGAGCCAATGCAGCCTCTGGCATCCCTTTAAATCTCTCTTAGAATAATTTTTTAAATTTTTTTTTAAGAGAACTGCTGCAGATCAAGCTGTGTTAAATCTTTGCCGGTGT
>NW_021940585.1:5223146-5229727 GCF_001715985.3 Manacus vitellinus
ATAGAAAAGAATATATACAGAAGAATGAATGCCCAAAAATATTTGTGTGTATATATATATATATGTGTGTATGTGTGTGTCTAGGTATGTGTCTATATACACATGCATATATATGTGTGTGTATGTGCCTTTTTATATATATATATTTCAATATATATTACATATATTGCACTTTATATATTAAACACAAATATTATATATATTATACAATATACATAATATATAAAATAATCGTGGAGAAATGGTGCCACTTTTTTCACCCCATAACTCACCGGGGCTGTTCTGTGTGGGGTTAAAGGCAGGGCCCGAATTTTTCCTCCCCAAATATCCCCGTTAATGGCTTTCAAATGTTGGCACCCCCGGCGGGTGCGTGCGGGGTGTGTGTGTTGGCTGCGGGCGCCGCAGCTCCCCCCCAGCTCCCAGATATTTCGGCAAACTCCAGCCCCTCTCCAGTTTCAGCTGCAGTTTTAAAGAAAACAACTCCCCCGGCTGCAGCAGGAAATCACTATTTGGGTTTGGAGGCACCTCTTCCTGAGGAGCCGTGCGGGGAAGGCTCTGCTCGCCCGGCGGGCAGGTACGGCTGTGCCGCGGGGTCCTGGGCCAGCCCCTGGCACCTCCTGGCCAGGAGGGACCAGGCGACGCTCAAGAGCCACTCAAAAGGCTGTTGTAGCAGGAAAAAAAGGAGATGCTCGAGCTGGTGGGGTTTGTGGCAGCTCTGTAGGTGAAACAGGGAGTGTGTTAAGGCTTGAGAAATGCCTCGGTGAAACAATAAATGCTGTAATAAAAGCAAAATTAAGCTGATCTGTTTTCTTGGTGATGGCTCTTGGTTCAGGCCGTTGCTCTGCAGGCACAGGGGGCCCGGCACCCAACAAGGGGCTCACAGTGTCTGTCCAGCTCTCCTGAGCCTGGGATTCCACCTCCCTTTGGGCAGGAGCTGAAGGCACAGCATTAAATCCAGTGGGGTCCCTGGATCCATGTCCCTGTTGGTGTATATGTGTGTATGGACACGGGTCTGGCTGTCCTGTGCATCCTGACTTTGTCCCTGCTGTTGTTGGGGACAAACCTCCTCTCCTGCCCTCGTTGCCCAGGTCTCTGGCAGTGTATAAGGGTGGGGGGCTGGCTGGGCTTCTCCCCACCCCCCTCCCAGGCTCCAGGAGAGGGTTAACACGAGCACTCCAGCATTTTCCTTCTCCAACTTGGTAGCGAGGCAGAACGTGGGGATCTCTGGGCTCTGCTCGGGTCCCAGCCCCCGAGCCCGGCTGGAGGAGCCGGCGCTTCCAGGCAAATTGCCCTTTGGCAGCCAAACCCCCGGCATGTGCCAGCTCTGCACTGCTTCAGCTCTCACCGAGCCCAGGGCGCTCCTGCACCCCCTCCCCTCGAGACACCCCAGCTCTGGGTAAGCTCTGCTGGCGACAGCAGCCCCGACCTGTCCCACCCCGCTCCCCCCACCACGAAGCGACAGCAAACCCGGGCCAAGCAAACCCTTCCTGCCCCTTCCCTCCCCTACCGGGGTATTTTTCCCTTCCTTGGCAGTGCTGCTCTCGTGCAGGAGGCTGAGAGGTGCCAGATGGCTCAAAGCCACCTTGCAGAGCTGTTGTGACACCACACCTTGGTCCCAGTCCTGTAGGACACACAGGATCCAGACTGGGGGCTTGTGCCAGCACAGGCACTGGATTTTTCATTCAGCAGATGCTCACGCTTCTGGCAGGTTCAGGATTAAAGAGATCAGCTCTGGCCAGAGACTGTGGGACACCAAGGAGTGGAAAAAAGTGATGCTGCTGGGCCTCTGGCCTCAAGTTGGTTTTTGGGGAAGGGTGAAAGTGAGGAGAGGAGCTGGTGGACCCGAAATGTTAATTCCTTCCAGCTGTTGTCAGTCTGGCGGGTTCTCAAAGGAAGTTTAATAGACTGCAGTCGTCTCCCCTCGGCCCGTCCCCCATCCAGCAGAACCTGGGATTACATGAGCTGCTCTGTATTCCAAAGTCCTGGTTTTATTTTTTTCCCTTTGGCTCTGGAAGTGTTTTCTTTGGTGTGTGAGTGCGTGTGTGTGTGTGTGTGCACACGTGTGTGATGCCTTTCCCTCATCTTCCTGCTAAACCTGCCCCTTGGATTGCTGGGAATTAGAGGGGACTGTTGGGGCTGCACAGGGATGGGGTAGGAGCAGGAGTGGGAGCAGAAGTGGGGGCTGCAGCAACTGGGAGGAGGAGGAGGAGGAGGAGGAGGAGGAAATGGCTTTGTGGGCCTCCTTGCTGGAGCGCACCCCAGTCTGCCGTGTGAACCGGGAGGAAACAGGATGGAGAAAGTATTTGGAGTGGAAAATAAAAACCCTCTCTTGCTTTATTGATCGTGATTGAGGACAGAAATAGCCCAGGCTGCTGAAAGCCGTCCCCAGTGAAGGAGCAGCCAAGTGCTGGACGTGGGGCTCATCCCGTGAGCACCATCCAGCTCCTGCAGCACTGGGATGGGCCAGCCCTGAAACCCGAGGGTTCCTCACCTGCCTGCCACGGCTCCTGCAGACTTTCCAAGCTTTGAGTGGCACATCTTGCTCTGCACTGGCTGCAGCCCTGGCAGCCCATTAGCAATTAGACAATGAGCTCCCATCATGAACACCCCCAGTGTGCCATCCATAATGAATCACCAGCAGGGGAATATGGGAGAAGGAAACACTGCTGGCCAGCTGGGATCAGGCTCTGACCATCCTGGGGAACAGCCCTGTGGCACTGGGGGGACCCTGCACCGAGTGCCTGAAACACAGCGAGGCTAATTTAGGTGACTGGATCTTTTAAGGAATTTTAGCCCATTTCACTGAATTGTTTCACCTAAGACAGCAAACATGGGGCCAGCCAGGCTGGGGAAGGCAGGCAGGGAACCCCAGGGTGCCCAGGAAAGCCCAGCCTGCAGGGCCAGCATGTGCATGGGCACAGTGGTCCAGCCCCAGCTCTGAGAGAACCGTAAAAACCAAGTGCTGGCAGGAGAGTAATTAGTTAAACCAGAGCACATCTGTTGTTAATTAATTCCCAGGCAGGAGAGTTTAACTCTTGCCTTCCCTGATGTTTTGCAACCTGGATGGCACACGTCAGCTTGCATTAAAGGAGGGCTTCCACTTGGCTTTTCAAGCCCTTTCAGGGACTTGAGTTGCTCTGGTCCATCATTCCCTGCTCTGATCCATCATTCCCACATCCCAGGACCATCCCTGTGATTTTCAGGAGCACCTGGGACACGAGCAGAGCAACCAGCACTGCTCAGGGCAGTGGATGTGCCTCAGGTTTGGGGTCAGGGCTGAAATAAATCTGTCTTTGCCCCTTCCAACACCCAGCCCTGAAGAGCTGATGGAGAAGGTGGGACCTCTCTCAGGGTGGGTTTGCAGAGCAGCACTGCAGCGCTGAGCAGAGTTTTTGGGTAGCCCTGCACTGCTTACTGCTCTTTATTTGCATTTTTTCAGTGCAGCAGCTCTCACTGCAGTACATTCGTAGGCGTGAGCATCACATCCATCGGGCAGAACATCACATCCATCGAGCAGAACATCACATCCATCGAGCAGAACATCATCTCTGCGACGAGCCCGGCTCTGCCCCCCACCCCCTGCTCGGGACAGGGACCTGGACCCTTGGGAGCAGCATTAGAAGGGCTGGGCAGCAGGGGGGCAGCTGAGTGCTTGGAGTGTACAGGGTGTGTGAGACCCCCAACCCACGTGGGACACCAGCAGGGCCAGCCCGCAGGGCCCTCCCACACCAGGGGAATCTGTTCCCCATTAAGCGACTCCGGCAGTGCCGTGGCTGGTGGGAGCAGCCCTGCCAGCCCCAACTTCCCTAATTAGCAGCACAAGTGAGGCCAGGCTGGGGAAGGCCAGCGCCTCCATCCCTCCTTGCCAAGGATGCAAACAGTTTGGAGCAGAGCCTCAGCCAGAGCCCGTGGAAAAGCTCCCACCGACCCTGCGAGTGCTGCATGGGGCCCCGATCCTGTCCACCCTGGGGTGGGCAGTGATGTGCATCCCATCCCCTGGCCCCTCACTCCTTTAGTGAGGGATAAAGCCTCAGTCCAGCACGCCAAGCCCTCCCTGGGGTGTGTGGGGTGGAGGAAGGCTGCCTGCCCCAGCCTCTTCCCCTCTGTGCACTTGCACCCTGCCGGCTCCGACCGCCCTTCGCTCACCACTAAAAATAGGTTTCCCGGCTGAGTGGCAGCGCCGGAGGGCAGAGAGCCCAGATCCCAAACCAGCCCATGTCACCGTGACCAACTGACCCATTTGGCCCTGATTTTTAAGTATTTTTCCCCTCCTCGTTCAACTTCAGCCCAGGCAGCAGCTGAGCTGGGCCAGCTAAGCCCCCCCAGGGGCAGCGAGACCCTGGTGTGGGGCTGTGGTCCCTGACCCACATGGCCTGGCACAGCATGGCTGATGGTCCCACACTGGGCTGGGACATGATGGGTGGCAGCAGGAGTGGCCAAAGCCACCCACATTCCAAGGGCTGCCAGCTCCCATAGCCTCATGCCAACCCTGGGCAGCCTCAGCCCTTCGACCGGGAATTCATGTGATTTATTGTCTCCTTTAGGGAATTTGTGCCCTGGGTCTAGTGAAGCAGCTCAGGAGCCTGAAAGGAGCAGGGAAGGAGCAGGGAACGACAGTGGGACAACAGGGCCAGGGTTTGTCCCAGGGGAGCTGGGGCGCTCCAGAACCTCAACCTGTTCCCTGGAGTGAAGGACAGAGAGTCCTCTCACATTTTCCCTTCTGGCACAAGGACCAAAGCAGGAGCACCCTGGGGCTGTCCTGACCTGTCCCATGTCCCCAGGGCCCAAGGCTCCCCTGCAGCTGGGAATAGGATGGGGCACAGGCACAGAGATGGGGGACACAGAGCTGTCCCCAGGGAGTGCCCTGCAGAGCATGTGGTGGGGCAACTGTCGGTCAGAAATGAAGAAAGACCTTTATTTACAGTAACAAACAAAAAGGACAAAAAAAAATAAAATACCGTGACAGTTCCTTCCCTGTTTCCCCAGCCCTTCATTGGGTATCTGCCACCCCCACCCAGCCAAGATCCCTCCCCCCAGGACGGTGGGATGGGGACAACAACTGGTGGGGGTCATTGGGCACCAACTGAGCCACCCTGCCCCACCAGCCCCGGGACACAGGGGGGTCAGGAACAGCTTGGCACAGCTCCAGGGTCTCCCCAGCCCCAGCTTCGATCCCACTGCAGGGGCTGGTGCAGGAAAAGCTTCTTCCCAGAAGGGGACGGGCTGCCTGTATTGCACTTGGCTGCCGGTCTCAGCACCGAGGGGGGGTTGGCAGGAGGTGTCCCCAGCACGGGACCCCGTGCCTGGCTGGAGGCTCCAGCAGCGCTGGGGGTCCCGGTGGGGAGCAGGGCTCTGTGCAGCACCAGCCCTGGAGGTGTCCTGGGGGGAAGGGGTTGCTCTGTGCCCCCCCATGTCAGCCCCCCGTGCACCTGGAGCACTGTCCTGGGGCAGCCCCGGGCGGTGGCAGCAGGACAGGCTGTCCCCAAGGCCAGGACCTGGGGTGGCACCCGGGGGCTCTGCGGGACGGGCACTCCTGCTCTCGGCTCAGGTGGCAGGAGGTGCTTCACGAACCGGCCCGTGTGGGGAGGAGGTAGAGCATGAGAGGATGCCACCACCCCTGGAGTCCCCGTGGCCCTACGGATTCACCCTTCCCCAGGCAGGATCCAGGTCCGGCTCACCAGCTCCGGGGATGAGGTTTGCAGTGGGGGACGTGCTCTCCTCCTTCACCAGGCTCTGTCCTTCAGCGTTTCCCAGCGGCTCGGGGACCCTCACCTGCTGCGGGGGGTCCTGGGGGGGTCCCAGCGCAGGTCCCCCCGCCGAGCAGCCCCTCAGGAGGAGAAGCAGAGCCCGCAGCACTCCATGCAGATCTCCAGGCAGTCGGCGGACTCGCAGCAGGCGTCGATGATGCCGCAGTCCATGTCGCAGGGCAGGTCGCAGTCCGCGCACTCGCCCGAGTTGCAGCAGCAGCAGCAGATGCAGGAGTCCTCGGAGGTGCAGGAGCCGCAGGTGGCACAGTCCAGAACGATGTTGCAGAGGGTCAGGAACTCGCAGAAGAGGCAGGAGAGGATGCAGTGGACGCAGCAATCTGGGGAGGAACGGCCAGAGAGCGGATGAGGGGATGGGCGTGGATGGGTGAGGCAGCACCCGGCACGGATGGATGCCCGGGGAGCACTGAGAGGGTGGGAATCCTCCCTCAGGAATTAAAGGAAGGGATGGGAAGTAGGTCTGAGGGCCAGGCACTGCCCCAGGGTCCTCCCTCAACACCTAGGGACATGCCCAGGCCTCAAGAGAGACCAATTTTGGAGGACAGGAGATGGCCCCACTCAGCACCCACCCTACAGAGGCTGCCAGGAGGGGAGCTCGGCTGGTTCCCAGCTCCAGGGGTTCCGATGGGCTGAAAGGATGCTGCACGAGAGACCCCAAGGGAAGAAGGGCTGGAAAACGGCTGGAAGGGGATCCCCCGGGGAGAGCTGGTACCTTCTTGGGCCTCAATAGGGATGTGGGAAGAGGCCGACTTGGAGCTGCCCTTGCTCTTCTTGCTGCTCTGGCTGTTGATGGAGTGGTGCGGCTGCAGCTTTCGG
>NW_021940585.1:5230748-5231944 GCF_001715985.3 Manacus vitellinus
TCCTGTCCCCACAAATCCATGGGAGAGGACTGGGAACCAGCACAAGGGAGGAGGTTCCAGCATCCATCACCCCCCACAGCAATGCCAGTGGAAGCCACAAATAAAATCCTGTGTGATGGTGCTTTGGCCAAACTTTGCTTTTGCTCTCCCGTGGCAGTAAACAAGGGATGATTCAGGCAAGAGGCTCGAGGGCAAAGGCACCTCTGGCACTGGGGAACAGGAGCTGCTTTCTGTGCAGGGCACAGGGGGACGCAGGGGTGGGGTGGGCACAGACGGGCCCTGTCCTGCACCCACGAAAATAAAACAGGTGGAGGTGAAAAACACAAGTGGATGGTCCTGGAGCCTGACTCTGCCAGGCTGAGCTGGACTTGGGCTGCAGAGGGAGGTTTAACCGGGGGCTTGGTCTTTGACACGCGCTGGGAAGGGAACTTAAAATAACCAGGGCTGAGCGGGAAGAGTGGGCTGGAAGCAGGAGAGATGGAAGAAGAGCAGACTGGAGACATGGAAAACAGGTCTTGGATAAAATGGGAATTGTGCCCCCTCCCTAAAAAACCTCACATGGTGTTGACTTCCCATTCACCCTTCTCCAGTGCCCTCACCTGCCTGTGCCCTGGTGCTTCCACCGAGCTGGCACCAAGTGGCACCAAGGATGAACCGCAGTGCCTGGGGCTGCCCAGAGCTGTGACGGGCCAGCAGGGACCCGGGCAGGGGCTGAGCCTGCAGGGACCCAGCAGCAGCAGCAGCAGCAGCAGCCCAGCAGTGTCCAACAGCAGCTGGGTTCTCTGGGATTGCAGCAGGATGCAACGCGCTCGCCTTGGCGCTCCCCATTTCACTGCATTCCTCAGATTAAACTGTTTGTAAATCAAAATCACGCTCTGGCTCTGGAGAGTGGCAGCCAAAGGCAGCCAGGAATCCCCCCCCTCTAAGTTAGGGAAAATAGCTTCCATTTTTTAGGAGAGCCTTCAACTCACAGGAGCCCAAAGCTCTTCTAAAAGAGACACTTTGAACCCGAGCTCAGCAGTGTGGTGCTCCCCAGCAACATGGGTGTCAGGGCAGGAGTGGGGGGGACCAGCCCACCTGACAGCCCCCACTGCAGCCACCCACCAGCACCACGGTGGGAAATCAGGATTTTGGGCGGAACAGCCTGCCTGTGGATGTTCAACGACCAAAACCCTCCTGGGTGCCCACTTGGGGTT
>NW_021940585.1:5232299-5233788 GCF_001715985.3 Manacus vitellinus
GTTCCCACCCTCCCTCGTCCCGTTGGGAAGCACCCGTCCACTTTACACCCCCTGGAAGGGAAAGCTGCGCTCTCGCATCCAACAGAAGGGGACTGGCTGTGCCTACGGGGCAGCCCGGGAGCGAAACCCTCGGATCCAGGCTGGGGGCCAGGGAAAGGATGGACAGCGGGACTCCAGGAGCGCCTGGCCCGTGGCCTTCCACATCTGCAACGGCAAATGGATCGAGGGCCCCACCCCTGCCCCTTCCCCAGCGCGGTGTTTCTCATGGGAAGGGGACAGGCAGGGCTGCGGTAGCAGATTTGGGGAGGTGCTGCCTGGCCTCACATCCGCCTCCGGCAAAACCAGCTCCTCCGAGCAGCCAGCCCGGCTCGCCCGGGCTTTGCACCAGCTTCACCCTTGCCCTGGACTCGCCAAGGCAAGAGCTGTCCCGGGGGGAGGCATCTCCCTTTGCTCCAGCACAGTGGCTGCTGTGCTCCCGTCCCGCGGCAGCGCCCACGGGGCTGTTCTGCCGGGGGTCTCCTCTCTCCCCCTGTGGCTTTGGGGGATGTTCCATAGAGCAGCCAGCTCCTTCCCTGGGGGGCTGATCCCTCTTCCCACTATGGCATCCCAGGGGACCCCAACACCACCGAGAGCTCCTCCAGCTGCCCCCCCTCCTGCCCCTCCAGCCGGGCCCACAGGCAGGAGAGCCGGAGCCATCCCAAATGCCGCCCTTCACTTTCCCCACTCCAGCTGACTCACGCTCAGCTTAAGCCTTTTGCTTTGATGTGGGGAGGAACAAAGCGAGGAGGAGATGGATTCCCACCTCTGCCCTCCTTTTTAACGCGCCCTGCTCCTGATGAGGCGGCAGCAGCCCAAGGCACTGGCACCTGGAGGTGGCCGGAGCTGCCACGAGGGAAACACTCACATGTCACAGCTTTGGGAGCGCCTGCGAGCTCGGCCCGGGGGCTCTTCGTCAGGACTTTTGGGGACTCCTCATCTTCCAGGGGTTTCTCCTTCCTCTGCACCGTGGGGTGGGTGGGTGTCCGGGGCTCTGCCGACGGCGCCGCTGGAATCGGCCTGGGCGAAGGGCGTGAGGGCTCCCCGGCCTCTGCAAGAGAAACGGGGCTGGAGCTGAGCCCCTGGGGTCACCCAAACCACAGGGACCCACAGCACATCCCCACACTCTGCAATCAGCACCGGGCAGGGCGTCTGGGCTCTGACTCCCAAGCCAAATCCAGCTGCCCCTGTTGCACACAGTGCGGGGGGAAGAGCTGGAGCACCACAAGGGATTTGGGGCTGCTCGGGATGGCTGTGGAGGCTGCACCACTCTGCAGCTGCTCACCTCGTGCAGCGCCAGCAGCTCAGCAGCACCATCCCAAAAACTCTCCTGAGGTCCCACATTCCTTCTCCAAAAAGCCAAGGGATCTGGTTACACTCAGCGGTTCAAGCTGGATTTTTCATCCCCCTTCCCATGAAAGGGCCACTGTCTTCCCTGTGGGAGCTGGCTGCC